>NC_081410.1:240102032-240417389 GCF_030272615.1 Cryptomeria japonica | reverse complement strand
TTTACAATCTAGCGCATGAAGTCCTTAGCTTAGCACATCATCCTCACTAATATTTTCCTGTAGGTCTCAACGCAGGAGAAAAATAGAGTAGCGCATCTGAAAAACAGTTTAGCGTGTCGGGTTTGTCCTATAGCGCATCCGGATTACATTGTAGCGCGTACAGTTTGTTCTGTAGCGCATCACAGACAGAGGCAAGAACTAAAAGCTATAACCAACCTTGGGAAGTTGAGTCATCCTTCATGTCTCCATAAAAAAACAAAAAACAAACAATCAAACAAACAAACCAAAACAAAACAAAAAAAACTTAATATTGTATGTGGGAAAAGTCGGTCAATGAAACTCAAAACGTGAAAAGTGGAGCTCAAAGAGGCTTGCTCACACACCCACAAGACTTCTTGGTGCAAGTTATGGAGTCATGAAGGATGACTCAACTTCCCAAGGTTGGTTCCATGGTTCTCTATCTCACAAGGTCCCTCAAACCAATGCCTTTGCTCTCAGATCACTGAGAAAAGTGGTTTAGGGATGACAAATGCAAGAACGAGGGATGCTTTTGATTGATTTTAACATAAAAATGCATCCTAGTTATGCATGATGTTAAATATAATATGAATTAAACTAGCATGGAATATGATGATAAGATAAAAGTATTATTAAAATCTACCCTAACATGATATACTAGTCTAACATGAATTTTCTTGATAATAGAAATGCTTCTTAAAATGCTTATTAAGATGATTCCTATTCAAAGAGAGGTTAAATGCTAGATTGAAATGACTGTAGATTAGATCCATGAAACTTGGATCCTTAAAATGGAGGAAGGAGAGCTCTGTTTATAGCAAAAATAGGGCAATGGATGGCCAGGATTGAAATATTTAATCAAGGGTCAAGATTGAAAGTTGTCAATCCATGTTTTCAATTTCCACCAATAAAATGGTGACAATTGTCAACAAGAGGTTGGTTGAGAGGAGAAGTAGGAAGCATTAAATGCTTGAGAAGACCTCATGGTTACCTTAGGAGGTAAGGGTTAAGGTTATCCATTGGATAAAGATTTTACCCAAGGGGTAAACTCTTGTGCAAAGGTAAAGGGGATAACCATGGTCAAAGCAATAAATGCTTGATGCGACCCTTGGGTTAGATGGAGGTTAAGTTAGGCAAGAAGTCTCCAACCATGCCACTAAGGGTTAGTTAACCATTAATGGTTTGAAGACTTTGGGGACAAATTTGTAAGAGTCCTTCCAAATTGGGGGGTATTCAACAAGTTATCTTGTTGAATGGATAAAGGCTTTAATGCTTTTTAAAGACTTTACTCCAAATTTGAGAAGTGACCTCCCCAAATTTAGGGAAAAGGGACAATGGATGGGTTTGGGATAATTTAATTAGGATTAGATGGATCTAGAAGAATTTAGGAAGGGGGTTAGGATGCAAATGGGAGATGTAGGGAAATGCAAGTGGGTGGGGAAAATAGAATTAATTAAAATAAATTGCTTTATTTCAATTTGGTTGTAACTTGGGAATTTGAATAAATTAGATTTATTCAATTTGGGGTGAACTATTTAATTAAATGTAAATTTAATTAAAAGTAGAGAGAAATGGATTTAATTAAATAATGCAGAAGGTTTTAGTGAATTTAACTAAATAAATTGAATAATTTACTTAATTAAATAGAGGAATGAACATAAAATATTCATTTGGGAATATGGTCATTTTTATATGTTTACATTTTGCCCCTCTTTGAAGTGACGTGTGTGCACATGTTGATTCAAAGAAAATGATGTGTCGTCTTGTGATCAGTGTGATGTCTTGTTGAGATGTTCATGTCATGCCCCAGATTTGATAAACGATGTTGATAATGCCCCCTCGGGAGATGAATCAAAATTTTAAAAAATTTGATTTGATTTAGATAAATTTGATAAATTTCATTGCATTGTACAATTTCGTCTATGTTGAATGTGGTAATTTGATTAATCTCCTGATATTGTCATTTGGTAGGATTGTAGGAGATACCGCAAGCAATTTTACGCGTCCCTCTATGTAACCCTAATTTTGATTTACCCTATATAAAGGGAAAAAGTGATTTCTTTTATCTCATTTGTGCTTGTTGACCTTAGAGATAGTGACATTTGGAGAGAAGTCAACATGTCGATTCCGTATTCTTCCCATCGATTTAAGTGCATTAGGAGGTATCGAAGGCCTACCGCATATGGACTACCGGTAAGTCAACCTTTTTGACCCCTGTTTGATTTTTTATTTTGTCATTTTTTATCATTTTTTTAAATTTTTCTGCGAATTTTTATATTTTAGTGCGTCGTGTCGAAAGGGTAGCACATACGAAAAATTTTGTAGCGTGTAGGGTTAGATAATAGAGGGTAGCATCCAAAAACTTTAGGCTAGCGCATCATTAGGTTAGGGTAGCGCACCGGTGGCATAGGGTAGCGCCTAGGGTAAAACATGTAGCGCATAGAAAATGTTCAGCACATAGGGCTTCTAGGGGATCGCATTGGTAGGTCTAGATAGCGCATAGGTGTGACCTAGCGCATAGGTTTAGGAGCGTAGCGCCTGTAGACGATAGAATAGCGCATAAGGTTTTGTAGCGCGTAGGGTAGTTTAGAAGACGCGTTCGAAGAAAAGTGTAGCGCGTAGGGTTTGGCTAGCACATAGGGTGAATTGGATAGCGCATGGAGAAAACATGTTAGCGCATGAGAAGCAGCTTAGCGCATAGAAAAGATGATTTAGCGCATAAGAATTTTTTTTGGTATAGTTGGATTTCTGAATGAAGAAAATGAGTAGGTTGATGCTAGTTCTGCCGGGATAAGTGTGATTTTGCCAATCTTTGTGTCTATTGTCAGTGATGTGATAAGTGTGTCCAATATGAGTTCTGAGATAACTTGATTTGATTTGTGATATTTCAAGTTGATATAGATTGGATTTTGATTTTGATATGATGTGGAACTTGATTTAAATATGTTCAAAGTTTTCAAGTTGTTGAGATGATTTTGATTTTGATATGATGTGGAACTTGATTTAAATTTGTTCAAAGTTTTCAAGTTTTGGATATGAATGTGTTTGATATGAATTGTGGAGCTTGAGTTGTGTTACAAGCTGCATTGATTGTGGAACTTGAGTTGTGTTACAAGTTGATATGGAACTTGAGTTGTTTTACAAGTTGATATGTTTGTTGAACTTGAGTTGTATTACAAGTTGATATAATTTGAAACTTGAGTTGTATTACAAGATATGATTTGATGGATTGATATGATGTGAAACTTGATTTAGATTTGTTCAAAGTTTTCAAGTTTTTGAGATGATTTTGATTTTGATATCCATGTATTGATGAGGGAACTGATATTGGACTTGTATTGTTTTTGACAGGAGCGTCTTGGAGTAGTGCAGTCGCATGAGCGATTTCTGAGACTATGGTCCTTGATACCACGATTGACACAGGGAGACATAGACATTATTGATAGATGTGGTCTGACCTCTTTGTTAGATATGCCTTGGTTTATCGTAAATCGAGGTTTATTGACAACATTGGCAAAGAGGTGTCATAGTGATACGAACACCTTTCATTTGGCTACAGGTGAGATGACAGTGACCCCGGAGGATTGCTATTAGATTCTGTGAATTCCTATGGTAGGTGCCTTGCTACCCTACAAGCAGATGGAGGAGGGTGGGACTGAGGTTCTTCGCCAGATCTTTGAGGATGACACTATTTGCGGGTATGAGATCCCCTGGCAGGAGTTTTTGGATTTGGATTACGCGCCCCTGCCATCAATTCTAGCAGGTTTTATAGGTGGGTTCTTATGTCCCGATCGAGGTCAAAGGGACTGTCAGTAGGATGGGGATTGGTGTTGGAGGACAAGGTGACACAAGATCCTCGGTTTGCATGGGTTTCACCGATGTTGGCTCATTTATATAGAGATTTGCACGAGGTAGTGTACTTGGGATACATCAGTTTATCAGCTGGAGTGACACTGCTACAGGTATGGGCGTGGGAGCATATCCCCGCAGCTAGGCCACTGGTAGATAGAGATAGGCCTATTGGAGGTGCGTACGTGTATGGATACAGAGGGATAGTTGTCCAGCGTAAGCTAGGCAAACTAGAGCATTGGAGGAGAGTGTTGGATGATATTGATACGGTCGTCTGGCGACCATATACAAGTTGTGAGGTATGGCCTGAGAGGAGATGCCTCACGTTTTCAGTTCCAGGTATCTGATAGGGCAGACGCCCTTTGTGATAGAGAGGTTTTTGCATGGTCGACAGCAGGGGATACCACAGGGAGCATGCTTTTATGCTTGACGGAGACAGGACATCCCAGATTGGGGGCCTACGATTGACAGTACGATGATCGTGGAGGAGTTCTTTCACTTAGCTGGCCAGATTTGGGATTATGCCCCTAAGATCGTGGATACAAGGTGTAAAGCGGAAAAAATCGAACCCTAGTCGTTCTCCCCTCCCCAACTCCAAGGAGAGAGAAGGGGGAGTCACTAAGGTTGATGGTTTTCACTTAGGAGGGACTTTACATTCAAAAGAGGGGTTGAAACCCACAAGATCCAATCCCACGCAATGCAAGATTGGATTCTATATGAGTTTCAAGGGTTTGTGATAGCAAGGATACCCTCTTTTGTAAAGAATGTAGATGAAAAGATTGAACTAGGAATGCATAGAAAGTGATAAAGATTCGCTTATAAACTGAGATAGGGATATGATATGAAGCTGCGGACCTGGACTTAGCAGTAAAATGTCGAGACGGCGCTGTCCTGCAAATTTGAGCAAAAGTTGACGAGACAATGGCGCCCGGCGTGCACACGGTCCTCCGAAAAATCCGCGAAACGAAGGGGGATCTGTTCGTCTCTGCACAAGGATTCCAGATCTTCAATTTCAGTTGCGTACCTGCAACCTACACACAGAAAAGCGAAGATGATTGGGGGGTTAGGGATTAGGGGTTTGCCCTTAGGTCAAACCTCGGTTTTGGAATTAACCAAGAAATGAGAAATGCTGTAAATGTAATGTAAAACAAGTACTAGTACCTTGTTGTAAGGATGTTTGTATCCTTATATGCGAAGGTATAGATGTTATTGTTTGTTGTATGTTGTATGTTGTAGCATGTAATGTGTTGTAAGTGATCTCCTCTTCAATGGTTGAATCCTTGTCTTGAATGCAACACTTAGCCTTGAATGGAGACTTAGAATGATCAATTGCTTGAAGGAATGCTTGAATGCTTGAATGCTTGAGTATAGTTTCCACGCTTTTTCCATCATATCGAATGAAAGAGGAAAATGTAGTTTATATACTTGTCAATTAGGGTTAAAAGACTGATTTTCCCGACCTTAGGCCGACCAGGAAATGTTATTTTCCAACTTGCAAACAAAAAGGCCCGAAGTCCCATAGGAGACCGGGCCCAAAATAGGGCCAGGGACCAGGGCGCTGGGCACCATGGTCCTGGGGGACCAGGGCACTGGGCGCTCTGGTCCCACCTCCCGGGACAGCAGGGTGCAAAGGAGGTTCAGGCCAGGGTGCTTGAAAAATGTAGTTTTTGGTGTCGTGGACAAGTTTCGGGGTCTCCATTCAGGTTCCGTGTTGTGTCGCCATCGTGAAGACCCAAATGCGGTCGAAATTGCAAGTGTCGCAATTTTAGGACGCTACACAAGGATGACTAATGAGTTTGCAACACTCTTCACAACACATGCAGTGGCTAGGATATCTGATCCAACTGAGATGATTCCAACTTTTGATGATGAGGAGGAGGTAGATGAGGGAGGCGGTGATGGAGGAGGAGGGGATGGCAGAGATGGTGGAGGAGGTGGTCGAGGTCGGCGAGGAGTTAGAGGGAGATTAGAGTTGGGGAGGAGAGGAGATAGGGGTGGAGATAGGGGGATACAGGGAGAGAGAGTTGTGTGGTTGGTGGCAGTGGATAGAGGGAGAGGAGGTTTGGCAATCAGAGCTAGAGGGGAGGAGCAGGTTGGGGAGGTGATAGCGGCGATGGGAGGGTATGAGGATGTGCAACGACCGACCCAGTAGAGGAGGTCAGATGTGTTACCTCCACTAGCACCAAGGACAGGTAGGGGGATAGGGGTACCCCTTCACAGGTACCCTTGCAGATGCAGATTCCTACACATGTGGAGGATGCATAGATTAGATTGTTGCAGTTGTCAGTGCAACATTTGCAGGCACAGATGCTGGCACATCAGCATTAGATTACACAGCTGACCACAGAGCGGGATACTTCTTTAGAGCGGTTGGGTCGAGCCGAGGTGTTGGAGAGAGCGGCTGCAAGTGGCCTGATGAGAGACACCTTGAGGGAGTTGGCTTTGAGAGCCAAGGAGGCAGAGTATTACAGGAGACATTATGAGGATGCGGTGCCCAAGGAGCGTTAAGTGTAGAGTTTCACTCAGTCGAGATCCAGTCGATCCTGAGAGACTGGGTCGAGGAAGGAGAGCAGAGGCGTGACAGGGCCTCATAGATAGGATCCACCTGGAGATCCAGGTGCTGGGACATCTGCAGCGAGACCATCTCCCTCAGGAGATAGTCATACATGAGAGACATTGTCTCCATTGTATTTTGATCATTTTATTATTACTTGACACAGACATGACATTCTTTAGTATATTGATCATTTGTCGACATATATATATATATATATATATATATATATATATATGTCACCATTTTCTTTGATCTTCATGTGATGTGTTATGGATGATGCGTTCTATATGCTTTTGTTTATTCTATGATGATGCAATGCTTAGATAGATGTATGTGATACAATATTTGATGAATCTGATGTGATAATGCATGGTGTTGTGAGATGTATCTTGAAAATGAGACGTATGATATGAGATGCTTTTCTAGGATATGTTGTGAGATGTATGATATGATATGCAACTAATTGTAAAATGATATGCAACTAATTGTAAAAATGATATGCAACTAATTATTTTTGAGCATCCTCATTCTGTATTTGTCATCCCGGTATAGCCACATGTTGTTTGCTTTCCATGTACGTATCATCATTGAGAATTGATTTATTTGGGATATGTTGAAAATTTATACAAGCATAATGGGATAATTGAACCATAATGACCTGAGAAAAATTTACATGATTTTTATTTTGCAAGATAGCACAAGCGTTAAGGTATAATTGTTCTAGGATGACCTGAGTGCGGATTGCGTATAAATATACAAGATTAAACCATTTGTATGTGTAAAGTTGATTCATGTCTTCAATGATATGCTTTGAATCACGTCTCGAGACAAGTATTTACATAGTACAAATGATCGCCTCACAGACAGAAAACTAAAAATATTGGAGTCCCCTAATGTTCTCTAGCTTTGAAGCATGGTGGAGAAAATTCAAAGTATCCAATAATTCAAAAAGTTCAAGTGCAAAATAGTCAAAACTTTATGCAAGATGCAACATTTGATACTTCAGAAAATCATCCATCAACTCTTGTGAATCTTGTTTAAGCGATCAATGTTTGGCTTTGTGATTGTGTGAGCTTTGGTTGCTAGATATGATGTTCTCAGTTTGCTTCTAGTTTTGACGGCTTGAACGTGTTGCAAGTTTTGATGAATATTGCCCCTAGCTAAGTGTACCTCTTGATGTGGATATGTACAGTGATTACCACGCCATGGTGAGATGTGGTGGAGGGATATGTGGATAAACCAGGATAGTGACTACGCTAAGTATGTCCTGAATGGATTTTGTGATAAAAATGTCGGGCGATGGCCGATAGTGCTTTACTATGGATATAGGGATATAGATAGAGGAGCTATCCTCTCACAATAGTGCCTGTTTCCAGGTTTTCACCAGTTGCTTTTATTGTACCCTTTTTATTTGCTTTTTCTTGATTTTTTGATGTTTTTTTTTTGTGTATTAGACTCCTCAAGTGTAGTATTTCTTCAGATGGATGTTGTTAGTTGGTTCGTCGAGCACATCTCCTTCTGAGGTTGTTAGCTGATAAGTGCCTGATCCATAGGCTGATATGATGACATAGGGACCTAACCAGTTAGGTTCAAATTTTCCTTTCTTTTCTCGATCTTGCTGGATTTTAGGATTTTCTTTGAGTACTAGGTCACCAACTTTAAAAATTCAAGGAATGACCTTGTGGTTGTAGCTTCTGCACATGCATTGCTGATATGATTTGAGATGAGTGTAGGCATGTTGGTGTCTTTCATCTAGCAATTCAAGTTCTTGCAGACGGTTAACTCGATACTCTTCATCTCGAATCAAGCCTTTCAGAGAGACTCTTAGAGATGGAATTTCTACCTCCAGGGGTAAAATAGCTTCCAATCCACATACCAAGGAATATGGTGTAGCTCCTGTAGGTGTGCGGATGCTAGTTCTATATGCCCAAAGTGCTGGATTGAGTTGTACATGCTAATCTTTGCCTCCATCATTCACTGTTTTCTTTAGGATTTTCAATATTGTCTTGTTGGATGCTTCTGTTTGACCATTCCCCTGTGGGTAGTAAGGTGTAGAAAAACGATGTTGGATTTTGAATTTTTCACATAGTTCTTGTACATCTTGGTTTTTGAAAGGTCGTCCATTATCTATGATGATGGAACTCAGAATACCATATCTGCAGATCAGATAATTAAGGATAAAAGAGGCAATTTGTTTCCCAGTCACTGTGGTCATGGGGACTGCTTCAATCCATTTGGTAAAGTATTCTGTTGTAGTTATAATGAACTTGTGTCCATTTGAAGATGAAGGATAAATTTTGCCGACCAAGTCTAGTCCCCATTGACAAAAGGGCCAGGATGTCATGAATGGTTGCAGTTCCTGTGTTGGTGCATGTATCAGGTTGCCATGGATCTGACATTTAGGGCATTTCTTTGCAAAGTGATAAGAGTCTTTTTCCATTGTCGGCCAATAATATCCCATTCTCAGAAGCTTTTTAGCAAGAGTAGTACCACTTGAATGTGTACCACAGATACCTTCGTGAAGCTCGTGTAAAGCGGAGTCTGATTCATTAAGATCAAGGCAACGAAGAAGAGTACCATCTAGACCTCGACGGTATAAAGTATTAGCAGTAAGGGTATAACAAGCGGCTTGCTGGATAAAGTTACGTTTTTGGTTTTGGGATAGGTCAATGTGTAGGATGTTGTTCTTAAGATAGTCGTATATCAGTCCATATAGTGGAGAATCCGAACCGGTCAAGGCATAGATAACATGGGATTCAAAGTGGTCATAGGTTGGGGAGAATAGGTGCTCTACCAGAAACTCGTAACAACTCCGTTGCTCTAGAATTTGTAGTAGTGAAGCAATAGTAGCCATTGCATCGGTTGCTTTGTTGTTCAACCTTGGTATTTGCTTGAAGGTGATGTGTACAAAATATTGCTTGAAGTCATCTACCATTCGCTTGTAGGGTAGTAGCTTATCATCCTTTATCTGATAGTCGTTGTTGATTTGATTGACGACTAGTTGTGAGTCATTGTAGACCTTTAACTTTGTGATTCTCCATTCTACGACCATTTTGATGCCTATAACCAATGCCTCATATTCAACCACATTATTTGTGCATGGAAATATAAGCCTATATGATCTTGGTATAGTGTGTCCTTCAGGAGTGATGAATAGAATGCCAGCACCCGAGCCATGTTGTGTGTAGGACCCATCAAAGTACAAGGTCCATTGTTTGGTAGAAATAGCCAGTATGTCCCTGTCTGGAAATTCGATCTCCATAGTTTGTTTTCCAGGTAGTGGTGCTTCAGCCAGTTGATTAGCA
Organism: Cryptomeria japonica; assembly: GCF_030272615.1. NCBI lineage: Eukaryota > Viridiplantae > Streptophyta > Pinopsida > Cupressales > Cupressaceae > Cryptomeria > Cryptomeria japonica. Next base: position 240,407,660 of record NC_081410.1, on the reverse strand, counting down.
ATTTCTTATCCTTTGATAGCTCTTCGTTCTATGTAGTGGATATCAAATTCACTGAGAATCATGACCCATTTAGCCAATCAGCCTGTAAGAGCGGCTTTGCTGAGTAGGTATTTGAGAGGATCAATTTTTGCAACTAGCTTAATTGTGTGTGCTAGCATATAATGTCAGAATTTTTGAGAGTTGAATACTACTGTTAGACAAGCCTTCTCAATGAATGAATAGTTTAATTCATATCCGTTCAATGTCCTGTTGATGTAGTATATAACTCATTCCTTGCCTTGGTGATCTTCTTGTGCTAACAATGCCCCCAATGATATATTTGTTGTTGAAATGTATAGAATGAGTGGCTTTCCTGATATTGGTGGTACTAGAACTGGTGGGTTCACCAAGTATTGCTTGATTTGATAGAATGATTATGTACATTTGGTTTCTCATTTGAACGGTACATTCTTATGTAGTAGATGATTGAATGGTAGACTTTTATCTGCTAGTTGGGCAATGAATCACTTGATTGATTGGAGTCATCCTTGTAGAGATCTGAGCTGACTGATATTCTTTGGTGGTGGCATCTCCATAATGGCTTGTACCTTTGCTGGATCAACTTCAATACCCTTAGCTGAAACTATGTAGCCTAGTAACTTTCCTGATGTAACCCCGAAGACACACTTCTTAGGGTTGAGCCTGACTTGGAATTTCTCCAATCGATTAAAAATCTTTCCTAAGATGCTTAGGTGTTCTGCTCTGGTGAAGGACTTAGCTAGTAAATCATCCACATAGTCTTCCATGAAAGTATGCATCATGTCATGAAAGATTGTTGTCATTGCTCGTTGATAAGTTGCGCCCACATTCTTCAAGCCAAAGGGCATAACATTCCAATAGTACGTTCTCCAAGGACAGGTAAACGTTGTTCTATCTTGATCTTCCGGGGCTATCTTGATTTGATTATAGCGTGAAAAAGCACCCATTAGGGATAGCATTGCATGTCCTACTATGAGGTCTACAATTATGTCGATACTGGGCAAAGGAAAGTCGTCCTTTGGACAGGCTTTGTTGACATCTCTAAAATCAGTGCATATTCTGATACTACCATCCGGTTTTGATACTAGCATGATGTTGGAAATCCATTTAGCATAGTTGATAGGTCGAATGAATCTGACATCTAGTAGTTTCTTTAGTTCAACTTTGACCATGAGTGCCACATGTGGATTCATTTTTCGTAGTTTTTGTTTAACTGGCTTAACTCCTGGAGTAATGGACAAGTGATGCATGATTAATTGTGGATCAATCCCAGGTGTATCAACATATGACGAAGCAAAGTTGATTTGCTTTTCTTTGAAATTTTTTATAAATTCTGATCTTTCTTCCTCTGTTAGAGATTCTGCCAGATGTATATTTTTGGCTGCTTCTGTAGTACCAATGTTGATGGATTGAGTGGGCTCAATCAATATGGGTGATCGCTCATGGTAATACTCCGGAAGAGTGTCAAGTCTCATATCTTTAGGTGCCTGAAAAAGGTTTTCACCCTCAGATGCGTCCTTTATTTTTACTTTTTTGTGATCCATTGCTGCCATTGACTGGTTTTCAACAATAGATCCTTTATTTGGTTCATTTTTGCGACTGAGAGACTTGGCACTCCCTGGATTGTAGACGTCGTTACTTTGTTCACTGGTAGAGTTTGTTTCTGGGTTAATGGTACATAAGTAATAGATAATGGATTCATCATTTGGGAAAATTGGTATATCATGTATTTCAGGTTCATCCCAGTCTATGAGGTCAGGAAAGACAAGTGGTAAAGAGTCATTTGGCGGATCAAGTTTTGTTGTTGTAAGTGTCAGGGTGGAGGTATCTTCATGATTGGCCTAGGTGTTAAAGAGTTCAAGGATTTCGTCGAGGTCTTTGATGGTATCATTTTTCGTATAGACTTGTTCATAATAACATTGCTCATTTTCCTTGGCGTCATAGATATTTTGTGGACCAAATTCAAGTGGTCTATATTCTGTGTCACGTGCTTCTTGAGAAACGGGTGTATGACTGCTATTTTTAGCAACATCTTCAGTAATATTAGAACAGCTGCCCCATTCATATTCATTAGAATCAGTCTCAGAGGTACCATCCCAAATTCTATCAATGTTGTGAACTGGTATGTTGTATGGTGAGAAAAGGTCTTTGATGATTGATACAAGTATGATAGTTTTCTCTGATTCTGTGTCAGATCCTGCTTCTACCTTTTGTATTTGTTCATATATTGTCCCTCGTTGGGGAGGAATGATGTTATCAAAAGGTGATTCTGTTTTGTTGGATATTGGTTCATGAATATGATCTACCTCTGCACAAGGTGCTGCTTTCTTTGGAATAATGAGTTTCTCTTGATTGTTCTTTTGTTCTTGATATTCACATTCCTTACATATGTTTTTCACTGACTCAAATAGTGCCTCCTGCCAGGAGTCTTCCTTGTACTTCTTCTTGGCTTTCCACTGAGGTTTTTGATATTTGCGTGGTACCTTCTTTGGTAGTAGAGTGAGTTCAAAACCCAATCCCTTTTTGTCTTTACTTAATTGTGAAGGAGGATCCAATGGTTTTGTGATGCCTTCCTGACGCTTTCCAATAGGTCCTTTGCCACTGTATCCCATTTGCTGCATGATTAAGTAGCCTTTTCCATACAAGTGGGTTGGTATAGCTACTTCCACAGTAGCTGCTCTATCTTCTTCTTCATCATCCTTGTATAACCAGCTAAGGATGTCCTTTTCCTCTGATTCATGTGCTAGAGTGCCGAGTTGGATGAATGTACCATCAAACTTGGTGATGGGCCGAGTTGCTTGATGTGTTGATGTTGTAGGTAATCCATGGGATCTAGGTGATGTTGGTAAGTTGGCCAAACACATGGGTTCCAAAGAGTATTCCCCCATGCCTTGCTCTTTGATTTTCAGTTTTTGCTTGAAATCTCTAGACTTTTCCTGTTGAAGATCTGGTGCGAAGGAATTTTGCTTTTCTCTGTTACGTGGAACCAAGCTGTCCTGGGCTGCCCCCATTGCATTACAATGTTGAAATGGATCATGATCAACTGATATAGAAACCTCCTGGCCATTATAAGGAAACTTGACACGTTGGTGATATGTAGAAGGTACTGCTTGCATTTCATGTATCCAGGGTCGACCTAATAAGATATTGTATGTGAGGTCTATGTCTAAGACCCGACACATAGTATTCCTTTTGTATCGGTCCTACCTGAATAGGCAACATCACGGTTCCTTTAGATGATCTTTCTTCATCATCATATGCATTTATGGTGATCGTCTTGCGTGGATCAATAGACTCTTCAGAGAAGCCTAATGCACATATAAGTTTTAAGGTACAAATATTAAGTCTAGCTCCTCCATCTATTAATACTCGTTTTAATCAGTGTTTATAGACTATGACTTCAATATGGAGAGGAGTATTATGTGGATGGCTCAATGAGATATTATCATGCTCCGAAAAAGTGAGATTATGAGGCCCTGTCATATGAGCGACCATGGCTTGGAATTTGTCAGCATCTAGATCTTGAGGTACATTTGTTTCTAATGACGCTTGTTCCAATATGTCTCTATGTTTTGGCGAAAGTTTTAGCAACTCCAGAATAGATATTTGAGCAGGAGTTTTGCGCAGTTGGCTGACTAGATCATATCAAACTTTGGGTATGGTGTTTGTTGTCGACATATGTCCCTTCAAGACATATTTTTGAGCTCTGGTTGTTGCATTGACAGATTCATGATCATGCTGATCTTGGATGGTGATGACGTTTACTTGATTGTTTACAGCTGATATATGATTGATAGTGTTATTGTAGATGTGATTGATACGAGCCCCACGTGCATCGTTTGAGGTTGAAACTCCATCTTTGTTGTAGTTTGGAAGAGGATTATTAAAGGCTCCATGGTCACCATTTGTCTTGAGACCATCCACTATTAAATCACCTCTATCAATCATGTCCTGGACAATGTTTTTCAGTCTCATGCAATCATTTGTTTGATGACCTTTGTTGCGATGAAAATCACAAAAGTGTGAGTCATTCCACCAAGGTGGTTTGATTTGTGGTTCATAGTTGTTGATTGCTAGTAAAGAGATAATTTTGTTTGCCAGGAGTTCTCTGAATGCTGACTCCAGTGATTGTCCCAATGGTGTGTAGACACGTTTTTGAAAATTGTTGGTGTTACCTCGTGAATTGTTATTAGGCCCTCAATTTGTGTGATTGTTTTGAGCGTTGTTGGTGTTGTTGGTGTTGGATTGACCTTGATTGGTATTCAATGTGTAAGCGTTAGTGTCTGGGTTAGCACCTTTGGGATTCTTTGCAGCTTGAGGATTTCCTGATAATGCGAGCACAAGATGCTTAGATTTTGGATCATTTGATTTGTTGCCTCCTTCATTTCCATTGTTTTTGTTTCTGGTCCAGAATCTAGATTTGTCCAAGTTGTTGTTGTTTTGGTTGTCGTAATTGGATGAACTTGTTCCTTCTTTGAAGAATTTTAGCGTTCCTTTCTTGACACATGCTTCTTCCACTTGAATGCCACTCTCAATCAATTTAGCAAAAGATGGTATGCATTGGAGTTTGAGCCAGTAACTCATCTCACCGTTTAAGTTGTTGATGAAAATTTCTATTTTCTCCTTTTTAGGGATATCTCAAGGATATCTTGAAACCATACGCTGCCAACGTTGAAGGAATACCATGAATGTTTCATTGTTTTTCTGTTTGGTGTTACAAACATCTAACATGGTGATAGCATGTTGAATGTTATAGGAATATTGAGTTATGAATTTGTTGACTAATTCATCGAATGATCTGACAAGAGGTGTCATTTTGGATAACCATTCCATTGTTTGTCCTCCCAAGCTTCTTGGGAATAACCTCATCAAATAGGTGTCATCATGAGAAAATTCAAGACTCATTGTGCAGATTTCTCGAATATGATCACGAGGATCGCTTTTCCCATCATACTTGTCAAAATTGGGAACATCTGAGTTTGGAGGAAAAGGAACCATGTTAAATCTTCTGTCAAACAGATAAGGACAAATTTCATTTAATGAATACCGTACGGTTGTCCCTTGTTGCATGTCTTGCATTTGTCTTTGTAACATTTGCATTTGTTGAGTAAGAGCAATCAAAGGTGCATTATTTTGTCGAGGAAATAATTCTTCCCTTGCATTAATTCTAGGTTGAAATGGTGTATGGAACGGTATGTTGTGCTCGGGGATGTTTTGCTCTGGGATGTTTTGTTCTAGGATATTTTGTTCAGGAATATCTTTCTCAGGGTCACGTGCTTCTTCTTCTCTTTGTCATTCTTGATATTCGTAATATCGAGAGCTAGTTCTAAAAATGTTTGTGTCTAAGTCCTCCAGAAGTTTAACTCCTTTGCTTGTGAGCATGAGCAAATATTTTTCTGTCATTTTCCATGAGTCTTTCCACAAGTTTTTGAAATGAAGCACTTTCTTGACATTCTTGAAGAAGTTCTTTAGAAATTTCGGTGTCTTCTAGATGCAGACCTTCCAAAGGATTAGATAATCTTCAATTCATGCTTAATTCTGGTGGTGTTTTGCTTTGTTTGTTTCATTGAGAGCGAGTAACAGTAGGCATCTAGTAGAAACTTTCTATGATAAAGGGGATTAAATCCTCTTCGATATGTTGCTCAGGGGTTGGTGGCTCAAATCGGGGTATGTTGTAAGTGATGCACTCGTCAGGAAAGAATGTCAGATTGATCTTTCCCCCACGATTGATTTTTTGATTGAATGCGGATTTTTGACAGAATGCTCTAGTCTTCAAAGGTTCCTTGTCAAATTCGTTTGATTTGTTTTGAATATAGAGTCGTACATGACGAAGGAATGTTCGATGAGATTTGAAGAGTTGACGATTGATGTATAAAAATTTATTTCTTTTGGCAAATTTTGAAGAACTTGGTTGTTGTTTCTTCAACTTAGTGCTACGATAAATATTCTTTCTTCTCAGAATATGAGGATTAGTCATGCATAAGTGATCAATGGTTTCCTTTGATTTGTTTTGGATTCAGTTTATCTTGTTTTGGAAACTCAAGTTTTACTTTATCAAAGTGAAGGTTTAGATACCCCCTCACGACAAAGTGCGTCAAATGATATGGAATAGAGCTTTCTCGATATGGAAACTCGATCTGACAACTTGGAGTTTTAAAACAAGTGTGTTTTTGGGATAAAATCCGTGAGATAAAAAGGACCTATCTGCCACTTGTGATGATGTTTCTTGATTTTGATAGGATAGATATGTTTATCGTTTGACTAGTTTTTGGACAACTTTTGTTTGATGAAAAATTTGCTTTGGAAATAGCTTTTGATACTCTGTTTTTGGTATTCTGGTTTGACGAAGTTCAGGCTGATGAAAGGAGGTTTTCGAAAATGTTTTCAAAATTTTCCAATTTGACCTCTGTTTTGCCCCCTGTTTTTTTTGGTTTTGACCACGCGCTGAAACAGAGACGCTCTGCGCTACAAAATGTTCTTAATGTGCTAGCGAAAATACTCCATGCGCTGTGTTGCCCCTTGCTACGTGCTAACTGGTTTCATCGGTTAAATTTGTTTCAGCTTTGGTTTTCAACAGATCATGCGCTAAAATGAGCCACTGACATGCTACTATTTATACTCTACGCGCTAAAGGTTGATTGTCATGCGCTAAGCTGATGCTTCCACGCGCTAAGCTATTTTCAGAATGCGTTAACTGTTACTGTTGATTTTAAATTTTGGTGAAACACTATTGTTAATACTTTACGCACTAAGGACAAGGCTTGATGCGCTAAAATATGATTGCCACGCGCTAAGATGTTGCTCTTACGCGCTAAACTGCCCTGACTTGATTATTTTCTGCATTTTTTGGAGTTTTGCCTTGAGTTTTTAATGTTGATAGATGATTTTCTGAAATAACCAATGAAAGCATGTCACCAAAGAGACAACCATTTTGTCTAATCTAAACAATAAGTGTATGTTCTACGAGGATGTGTTCAAATCCCCAATGTTTCAACAGGTTTGGAGACAAAGAATACACTTCTAAAAGACTCTTTTTTCAAGGGTCATAAGTAATACCATAGCCCACTAGTCTCGATACTCCGTCAGCTCAAACAACCGTGTCACCCCCTAGAGGGTACTCATTTTTTTGCCTTTTGCCAGAAATTAACTCAAAGTGAATTGCTTCACAATTGAGTTGTTATCTTGGGAGATATATGGTGAGCGATCTTGGGGGCGGATTCTTCCCCACCCTTGCACTATGATATTACAAATGTATGGTTACTAACTCAGCTCAAAGTTTCTATGCTAAGGTTCGTAATCAAGCTTCCTATTCGGTCGTCAATGATAAACTCCCTCAGGAGGCTTCCAAACCTTTAGAATAAAGGCTTTACGTATCTCAAGGATATTGGGGGAAGGCTAATCGCTGCGCGCAACTGTTGAAAAGGACTTTCATCACTTTTCACATTTGATTATAGTGGGTTGGAACACTTGGCTTCAAAGTCATTTCCCACTTAGGTCATTCCCTTCACACTGGTCAAAAATGGCTTTAAGAGTCTTTCAACCCCTCGAGAAGGTAGGCCTACTAAAGGATTTAAATGCTGTATGACTGAAAGTGTAAGAGTAGTCTGGTTTTTTGATCACCCAGTTAAGGGGAGAGCATATACCTTCTACTTTCGAGACAAGGCAAACAAGGTTCTTTTTACCTTTCAAGTCAATGATTTTCTAAGATCTATATGGAGATGTTGCTCTATGAAAACATGGTGTTTCTTTTATTTCCTTCAAAGCAATGATTTTCTAATCTAGGAAAAGAACCAGGTCAACAAAGAAAACTTTGATACTTGGTCAACAAAAGAAATCGATCCAAAGGGGAAGACCTTCCCTCTTTGATTGTGAACAAAATTTAAAGTGTGGTTCTTTTTCCTTGCAAAAAAAATAATTAAAATTGATGCTTTTATGCACCAAAGGATGGTGAGGTTCTTTTTAGTCTTTGCTTGCAAAAATAAAAGATTGTCTTGTTCCTTTTAATAACCCAAAAAGAAAAGTTTTTCTCCTATGAAAGCAAGAAAGATTTTCATTGTGATTCTTTTTAGGTATCCCAAATGAAATGTGAGTTCAGTTTTAAAAAAATTTAAAAGAGGTTCAAATTTTAACTACTTATCTAAGTTAGTAAAAACTCTAAACTATCTTAACGATCCTAAAAATGGAGCTCCTATCTGTAAGAAAATTGTTAGAAACCTGCAAAATATCAAGCAAAACCGTTAGACAAATGTGGACTTCAACAAGTCTAATTTCGCACTCGGTTATAGCTTTTAGTTCTTGCCTCTGTCTGTGATGCACTACAGAACAAACTGTACGCGCTACAATGTAATCCAGATGCGCTATAGGACAAACCCGACACGCTAAACCTTTTTCCCAGATGCGCTACTCTATTTTTCTCCCGCGTTGAGACCTACAGGAAAATATTAGTGAGGATGATGCGCTAAGCTAAGGACTTCACGCGCTAGATTGTAAACCCTACGCGCTAAACAATGCACAAGATGTGCTATAATGTTAACCAGATGCGCTAAGGGATGTTCCCCACGCGCTGATTCCTGTTTCCCGCGTACCTGCAAAAGTGTTTAGTTTTGAAAACCGATTTGATTAATGGGGTAGTGCCCCATGGTGGGCACCAAAAATGTATGCAGGAATAGCAGGTCAATGAAACTCAAAACGCGAAAAGTGGAGCTCAAAGAGGCTTGCTCACACACCCACATGACTTCTTGGTGCAAGTTATGGAGTCATGAAGGATGACTCAACTTCCCAAGGTTGGTTCCATGGTTCTCTATCTCACAAGGTCTCTCAAACCAATTCCTTTGCTCTCAGATCACTGAGCAAAGTGGTTTAGGGATGACAAATGCAAGAACGAGGGATGCTTTTGATTTATTTTAACATAAAAATGCATCCTAGTTATGCATGATGTTAAATATAATATGGATTAAACTAGCATGGAATATGATGATAAGATAAAAGTATTATTAAAATCTACCCTAACATGATATACTATTCTAACATGAATTTTCTTGATTATGGAAATGCTTCTTAAATTGCTTATTAAGATGATTCCTATTCAAAGAGAGGTTAAATGCTAGATTGAAATGACTATAGATTAGATGCATGAAACTTGGATCCTTAAAATGGAGGGAGGAGAGCTCTATTTATAGCAAAAATAGGGCAATGGATGGCCAGGATTGAAATATTTAATCAAGGGTCAAGATTGAAAGTTGTCAATCCATGTTTTCAATTTTCACCAATGAAATGGCGACAACTATCAACAAGAGGTTGGTTGAGAGGAGTAGGAAGCATTAAATGCTTGAGAAGACCTCATGGTTACCTTAGGAGGTAAGGGTTAAGGTTAGGTTAAGGTTATCCATTGGATAAAGCTTTTACCCAAGGGGTAAACTCTTGTGCAAAGGTAAAAGGGATAACCATGGTCAAAGCAATAAATGCTTGATGAGACCCTTGGGTTAGATGGAGGTTAAGTTAGGCAAAAAGTCTCTAACCATGCCACTAAGGGTTAGTTAATCATTAATGGTTCAAAGACTTTGGGGACAAATTTGTAAGAGTCCTTCCAAATTTAGGGGTATTCAACAAGTTATCTTGTTGAATGGATAAAGGCTTTAATGCTTTTTGAAGACTTTACTCCAAATTTGAGAAGTGACCTCCTCAAATTTAGGGAAAAGGGATAATGGATGGGTTTGGGCTAATTCAATTAGGATTAGATGGATCTAGAAGAATTTAGGAAGGGGGTTAGGATGCAAGTGGGAGATGTAGGAAAATGCAAGTGGGTGAGGGAAAATAGAATTAATTAAAATAAATTGCTTTATTTCAATTTGGTTGCAACTTGGGAATTTGAATAAATTAGATTTATTCAATTTGGGGTGAACTATTTAATTAAATGTAAATTTAATTAAAAGTAGAGAGAAAGGGATTTAATTAAATAAAATGATTTAATTAAATAATGCAGAAGGTTTTAGTGAATTTAACTAAATAAATTGAATAATTTACTTAATTAAATAGAGGAATGAACATAAAATATTCATTTGGGAATATGGTCATTTTTATACGTCTACACATACTAGAAAATTATTTTATTCTGACATCTTATAGACTATGAGGGTTAGTCGATCATGTAAAAGGACTAACCAAATATAATGATAAAACATGATTGTGTAGGAAGGACCATATCATTGAATTTCATTGCAACACTCTGTGGATAGTGTATAAATTTTGCCTTAAAATATGATGACAATAAAAAGAGTTAGGAAAAAAAAAAATGTTAAACTTATACGTACCTGAGATGCTTGTAATGTGGAGATCCAACATAGATTGCCATGGTGTAATTTTATGAAAAATCGATGTCAAATATAATGCCAAGAAGGCCTTAAAACTACTGGAGGGAACATGATCATGTAGGAAGGACTAAATCATTGAATTCCATTGCAACACTCCATGGATATAGTGCATAAAATTTGCCTTAAAATATGATGACAATAAAAAGAACTAGGAAATAAAAAATTATAGATTAAACTTATACATAGCTAAGATGCTTGTAATGTGGAGATCCAACATAGATTGTCATCTTGTAATTTTATGAAAACTGTTCTCAAATATAATGCCAAGTATGCCTTAAAAGCTACTGGAAAGTAAAAATTGTGAAAATATCAATAAGGATACCAAACAAAAATTGTGAAGATAAGATTTGATATTGGAAATTTATGATAGATTATAACATACCACATTGCAAGGCACAAGTAACAGGCCATATGTAACATAATTTACCTCTCATCATTTTTATTTGAAGCTTCATCTCAATAAATGTTGGTCAAAAATTATTTTGATATGTAAAGGGAGCTACAAGTATTTTTTACCAAGCATTTACCTGTATACATTCCTACACATAAGGCCTTTCTTACTTAAAAATGATATCTCCAATGAAATCATCATCAATGTTTTTATTTTCTTCTTATATTAACCAAGGTTTAAATGGAAAGAGAGGAAAGAAAAGGCAATTGCGGATTTTGTTCCCTCACTTCAACACTATTACAAGGGAAGACTTATAAAATTTCATAACTTTATGTTGGAGTGAGCTTCTCCTATACAAACATTTATAGCACATATAAGCATAAACACATGCCTTAAAAAACAATAAATAATCACACAATGTAAGCACATGAATACACATAAATACTATGCTCGACACATAGACCACATAACGCAAATAGAAGATATCAATAAAGAAGATGTGATTAGTATGGATGAAACAATGCCACAAGAAGCCACATATTTGAATAAGTGGTAGTTGCTATCACATTTGGGTCTCATTAATAATAACAAACATGAATAAAAAATACTTGGTGACATGAATTTGACATCAACAACACATGGATGAACACAATGTCCCCCACATTTGCATTACATTGCTCTTAAATTCATAACAACAAGCAAGGTCTGTCCACAACATACTCACTCTTCCTCATGCTACTAAACGAATTTATGGATTAATACCCAACAACAACTTATACTCAACACCACTATACACCATTATTGATGTCATTTTCTCAAACAACATTTTCATATGATCACTCAAGAAGCAACATGCACTAGAAAATTATAGTCAATCAATTACATCATGTATTCATTTAACAATTCAAAATTAGACAAATAAAGCTCACCACTCACACTTGCATCTATAAAAGGCGCTTCTTTTAACATACATGTCTCAACAAACAATGTAGGTATCATAACGCCAATAAAAGAAATATAACTATTACCAAAATAGTCTTTGGCACTATTTTAAGAAGAGATGTGAAACATATAATAAATACATTCTTATTGAAAAGATGAGCTTTGCCAATTGATAACTACTATTTAAAATAGATAATCACTTCTAAAAAACATTCCTTCACCACTTTCGTAATTCTTTTTAACTACCTTATCCAACTACCACCTATCATGAATAAATCTATATATACATTGCACTCCATTATAAATATCTTATGGAAAAATACTTCAATTATATAAATGATTGATAATAATATTTTGTCTATTAGAATTTATTTGTTTTATAATAATTATACTTTATGTGCCAACCATCTCACTCAAAATTTAACTATTAACATAACCATTAACCCTTCAAATAACCATTACACATTGCACTCCATTATAAATATCCTATGAAAAACATCTACTTCAATTATATAAACCATTGATAAATTTAAATTTTTATAATAATTATACTTTATATGCTAACCATTCACTTAAAATTAACCCTTCAAATAACCATTACACGTTCACATGGTACTACCTATTGAATAAATTTTTTTATAAAGAATTATAGGTTTTAATGTTGTGCCTGGTTAGTGGGGCACGACATGTGGTCCCTTGAGAAACCGCTCACAAACAAAATCTAAGGGAATATAAAATACTAAATATAAAGTCGAATAATTTGATCGCTTCACGCAAAATCCACCCCTAGTAAACCGCGTTACAGTTCTGAACTTTTCACGGTAGCGGAAGTAGAATCCTTGAAAAGACTCTGCTGATCCTTGAAGCTGTCCACAAATGACTAGATATATTCAATGTCTGTGATCTCTGGGATCAACTAGCTCAAGGTAAGAAGCGTTCTGTCCCTTAATTTCATTTATTCACGGAGTTCGGATGATTGAAGATGATTATGAAATGTGATGTTTGCATACCTTTAAAACTCTAATCAAGCCTTCGATTGGTAGGGAGGGAGGCTGCAATTGCTTTCGGAGAATTGGGGAAAGTAAGTTGCCGCTTAACGGAATTTTTGGTCATTGTTATTTTTTTGGAGATTCCCATATTTATTTTTTCTATTTACAGTTGCTGAATACAGCAGAAGATATCGTTGGTTGAAATTGAAATAGTAATGTAGTACAGGTTTTTCTTTTCTCTCCCCTGAACTGTAGTAATGTGTAATACTTGATATTATTTACCCTAGTCGGAGAGCCCAAACGCTCACACGCTCTTACCAGGACACTGAGGGCAAAGTCTGGTGGTGGGCTTGGTGGCAAGATGATTTGAACAATAAAGGTCCAATAGCCTCACATCTGCATGTCCGGCGATAGGGTTTGCCTTATCAATTGGGTATTAGCTAGCTGTGGTTCGAAAGGCATTTCAATCATATCATGCTCCTACAATTGTTAAAGCACAGGAACTAATTTCTTTTGGCACAAATCAGACTTGTGACTCATATGCCCCTGACGAGGGGTATGGAAGTTAGATTTGAAGCGTTTGACAAAATACAGAAGATTGAAGCTGTTGGTTTATAGCTGCGTTTTTTGACTGATGTATGCTGTTTGTTTGCATCACTAATCCCAATGCCCTCTGTCTATCAAATTGGGAAATTTGCTTATTTCATGCACCATTGCATTTAAGTTTCTGCCTTGCTTATTCTACACCCCATGACTTATTCATACCATCCCTATGTTACTTCATTTGATATTGTGTTCCAAGTAATTCACTCTTTTGACAATGGCGCAGGGAGCTTTTTTGTATTTATTGTTAAAATTATCACGTTTCTTTTGGTATGTGACATCCATATTGTTACATAACATGTTTGAAGAAGGTGATTGATGCTTCTTAAGAATTTGGAACATGTACTAAGGCTAGAATGACACTCCAGGTTCTTTTGGCTGCCTGTATTTGATTTGTAGATCATAGCATCATCTATGAAATATGGGAGTCTGGATGGAATGGCAAATATTTCATGAACTCTTTCTTCTCTTATGATCTGTTTCCATCACATTTTCTATTGTTAGACTTTTTGTTTATTGATGCTTACCACATGTCCGAGGCAGTTGGAATATAGCCGCTTTTTTTGACTTTTGTATGTTCTTTGTTTGCATCTCTAATCCCAATGCTTTCCGTCATTAATTGGGAATTTAGATTTTTTCATACACCTTTGCATTTAAGTTTCTGCCTTGCTTATTCTATACCCCATGACTTATTCATATCAACTGTATGCTGCTTTATTTAGGTAGTGTATTCCAAGTAATTCACTCTCTTGACAACGGTATAGGGAAGTTCTTTTATATTTATTGTTATATTACCACATTTTTTTTATATGTGACATCCATAGTGTAACATGATATGTTTGAGGAAGGTGATTGATGCTTTTCCAGAATTTGGAACATCTACTAAGGCTGGAATGGTGCACCATGTTCTTTTGGCTGTCTATATTTGAGTTTTAGTTCGTTGCTTCATCTATGAAATATGGGAGTCTAGATGGAATGGCAAATATTTCATGAGCTCTATCTTATCTTATGATCTGTTTCATTAATAACTATAAGTAAAACAATAAAATTTGTGATTAAGTGGTATGAGGAACCAGACCTTTTTTTTCATTGATTTAAATTGCTTAACGGAATAATTTGTATATTGAAATAACTATGCATTTAATAAAGATGTATTGACTCATAGAAGAAGACAGGTCTCTTTGTATCAGGTGAAAATGGGCTTTTTACCCATTTGAGGGGGATTAGAGTAAGTTGACTCTGGTAATAGTTGCATGATAGATAGATAAAATAGATATATGCCACTGAGAGTCTGACCCAATACCTATTACGTGTGTGTGTAAAATTGGTAGATCACAATAAATTTATATTTCTAAGTAGGCTGTTTGCAATAAGGCATGCCATGTAAGTATATTAGAGGATATTTTCATTGACTAGAGTGTCTGTACCAGGCCATTTACCATTGTAGTTTCTTGGACAAGGCCTCTGAATAGTTTCTCAGATGGGTAAGCGTTTCTTGTTTTTTAAATGTGCCCTCAAGCATTTTAAATCACTCTGTAAGATTGTGAACCCTCATATCAGCGCACAAATTAAAATTGTATGGGTATTGATAATATGACTCTATATGTGGCCAAGGAGGAGCCTGTATTTGTAGGCAAAAATCTTACCATGACATTTCGTGTTTCCTGTCTGGTATCTTTTGAATTTCAATTTGTTTGTATCTATTGGTGTTCTCTGCAGATGTTCACATACTATTTTAAAATTTTACTTTTATAACTGTTCAAGCTGGCCTACGTTTAGTTTTTTTCTATCTATCCACTTGCATATGTATGTGATTGATAGATAATTATAGTATACTAACAATATTTTATTTGCATTATTTTTACTTGAGATTGAGAACCTTGCTGGAAAAGTTGAACCAGTAAAAAGTTTGTTCTGTGTTGGTAAATGCCCTTCTGCATGACAAAAATGTAGTGCTTTTCTGTTGCAATTAGTGCCAGTCTGAACATCATCATCACCATCACCATCGTCGGTAACATCATCATCACCATCCATATTAGATGATGTAGGTAGTGTTAAATTAGAAGAACCACATATAGTGCCACTAGCACTAGCACTTCATGCTAAGTTGTTGATTCGGGTATGAGTGCAAGTGTGTGTGTGTGTGTGTGTATTTCATACATAAAAATTATAAAATATAACTAACTATAAAAAGAGTGATACTCATAAGTCCATAATTGCCAATAAATAAGATTTTTAAATAATTATGACTATGTGTGTATGTATGTATATATATTTCATACTTAAAAATTATAAAATATAACTAACTATAAAAAGAGTGATGCCAATAAATCCATAATTGCCAATAAATAAGATTTTTAAATTTCCATAATATCATATTTATAATTTGTAAAATGATAATATGTAAGTCTCAAAATGTCATTACACAATGAAAATTCAAATTACAATCCATATTTAATTTGAAATATCCATATTCATCTTCATTAGAAGCATCAAGGTCAACATTTGGTTCAACTTCATTTGAACCACAAGGCATTAGATTGTCACTCCCACTAGCTACATCTGTGTCAAGTGCAAGAGCTGCCTCATCTATAGAGACTTGGGCAAGCTGTGCAACTAGAGCATCTAAATCAGTACGCACAGGGGCTAGATCCCAATTCAAGTTTCTTATGTGACAATAGATGAAGATTGTAGTGTATGTAGACCAAATCCTTTGCTTTTTTTTTTGCACCTAAATGATTGTGCTTGACTAAGTGGATGGAGGAGTATGTACTTTAGTTCTGCTCAGCTGAAGAAGAACTTGCAACTAGTTGAGTTTGCATACAACATTTAGTATTTAACTTTATAATTCAAGAATCGGAACTTAAAACATAAATTATAAAAAAATATGTTAGGATAATAGATAGCATGATAGCATTGAATGGAAAACGATAAAAACAAAAAATAAAAAGATACATACTTGAGAGAGAATTTTAATTGCAAGAGGCCGCAAGAAAATTGAGCCTAGACCATGTACATACCACCACTCATCAGCCCGCATCCTATATTTGGCATGAAGAGTGGTAGTATCATGATTTTTTGAAGATACAAATTGATCAAATTCATTCAAGATAATATTTCCAATTTCATCATCTGAAAATATCTATCTAAATGCAGCCATATATCCAGTAGCAATCTCAACATCTCTATTTGATGCTAGCCTCCTTGACAGTGCAAGTATCTCTTTGCTATAATTCTTTGGCGACAAAGCAAATGCCCAATCATCTTGTTCCAACGGTCAACAATAATTTGTTGCACAATTTTGAAAAAAGTTTCCGTTGGATCATGTTCCTTGGCCTCTATTATTGTTCTTATTTTTCCCACCATGGAGTTCATGCCATCATAAATTTCACTCAAACATGGCCAGTTAGTATCAACGTACCTAATTATGCTCATGATGGGCTCAGTGTAACTCAAAACATATTCCATACGATCCAACCACTCATCATCAAGGATCCATGCTCTTACTTTCTGGGCTCTTTTTTTGTTTGACTGCTTCCATGCACTCCACAAGGTGTTGATGACTGTAGAACTCAAGGCCTCTCGCACCTTCACAAGTCGTCTTAAGACATTTGTGAGAGATGCAAATCGTGTTTTGACAGCCTAACATGACATAAAAAAATACACATCATATATTAAGTATAAAAGAATAAAAACTAAAAAATTAAAAAATAAAATTTAAATTACCTTCAACAACCAAACTTGTAGAAGGTTTTGAATATGGCTTGTGACATGTGATGATTGGCCATAAACATTTGAATCTCCTTGACCTTTGTGTAGACTTGTTTGACCCAATCAATTTGGTGTTTGTCTTTTTTTTTTTTGATCGATAATAAAGTTGTTTTAATATTAATAATAATAAAATACTTACATACATTGTCACCTTATCATAAAAAAGGGATTAACCCAAAGTCAGACAATATAATCGAACATCACGTCCACCATTAACTACACAGAGACATTGTAGTATAACACCCCAATGCAATAAGAAACTAAATTTAGAGTACTTTAATTTGCCAAAGGGCTAGCTACATACCCTTACAAGCCAACATAGATTGATTGAGTTTTTTATCAGCATACAGAGACAATTTCAAGGTTTGATCTGCGAACAACTGAAACTGAGGGTACCACTGGTCCTTGGGATGATGATTGGGCATAGAAATCCAACTGTTAGTTTCCCCCTAAAATCTTGGAATCCTCTCCAAGGCTAAGGAATCGTCCCTGAGCACTGAAACTCACACCACTGGCCTCTTGTCAATCCTCTCTACGTCCTGGTGGGTCCACTGGTGATTGCCAATTTGCTCCTAAAAAATAAGAACCTCCCTAAAATCTAGGAGATAGCTCCTGAACAGCTGAAAAGATGCTCCCAGTGACTTGCTATGTTTCCCCTCACTCTGGGTGAATTGACAGTCACTTCCTAAAAAATAGGAGCCTTCCCTAAAAAATAGGAAACTGGCCCAAAGCTCCAGTAATGCCTCAAATACACCCCCAAAGCCTCCTATCCCACTGTATAAGTTCCCTATCCACTATATTAGCCTATGGGGACTACTGTCAAGTCTAATCCTGCTAGAACTCAACTATCTTAGGAAGGGGACATGACAAACACCATGACGACCAACAACCCGGACTCAGTATGCCTAAAAACAAACAAAATACTGGTCCCAACCTATACGACAAAGAAATGACACAGCGAGCAAGCAAATCCTACTTGTATTTCACATTCTGGCTAGACACCGACCTTGGCCCCTTTGCGTATCTTGCTTCCATCTTGCCACGGTCTTGTTTCTTCTTTGCTTCATGAGCCATGTCTCTCTCAATTTTAGCTGAGCGAACATACACCATCGAATCCTCCCATGTTGCCCGAGCCTCGTTGGTTCTCTTCACATTGTCTGCACCATTCGTCCACGGCAAAACAACCAATATTCAACATTAACACGATCCAACATCACACCCTCCCCAAACAGTCTCCTCGAACCTTGCCCAGGAACCGCTCTTCCCATCAGAGAAACCAGGCCACAGACTGAGTGAGCAAGAACACAGGCTTTCATCACCCGTTCAACCTTTGCTTTAGTCCCAAACGACAAACCCCAGGCCACCAGCATCGACACAATGTCCATGTTGGTTCTGTACCAAAATTCAGACACAAAACCTAGCCTAGAAGACGCTTAATGATTTCAAGAAAGGCCTCCTCATCGCAAAGGAAAATGCTACCCAAACGCTTATCAGAGATGAATCCAAGGAAAGCCAACTGTTGCTTGGTGGAATGGAGAGTAAAATTGGCCTCCATTTCCACCTAGAGTTGAAGAAACACAATTATCTCCACACCACGCCCTCACTTCAAACATGAAAATCTTCATAATGCAGGCGAAAATCTAGAAATTTCTAAATATAAATGAAGCCAACCCTTTGACACGTTGTAAAATGTGCCACCCCTCTTGCAACAAATCCCGAAAACCTTAGTCATAATGACAAATTAAGGTGACAACTCGAATTTAATAATAAGGAAGTAAGATCGGAACAGAGAGCAAAAAGCAGAGGGAGGAAATTAATTCGCAGTACAACTTCAAGGTACGAAACAATCATATCAAAGTTACGATCAGGCATCCCAAGCCACATCAACTCCTGAGCTGTCCCACCACTGGATCATTTGGGTGTCCAAATCACATGCCACATTGGACAAGGCATCAACCTCCCCATTACCCTCCCACCAAATATGTGAAATTTTTAAATCTTGAAAAGAGATTAATTTTGAGCAAATAACTAATACAAACTTGTTAATGCGCCAACATTGGGAGGATCCACTCGAGATTGCATCGGTAACAATTTTGGAGTCTCCTTGAAGATGCAGTTTAGAAATTTTAAGTTTGCATGCTAACTCAACTGCCATCGGCACCGCTTGAACCTTGGCCCCATCATTCGTCCCATTTTGCAACCTTTGAGCACCTTCTAACAAGATTTTCCCTTTAGCATCTCGTGCCACACAACCAACACTTGAGATGCCCGGATTTCCTCTCGACGCGGCATCAAAATTAATCTTCACCCATCCTTTCTTTGGTCTTACCCAAATAGTTTTAGAAGCACCACAAGCACTAGGATTTACCATAGAAAGCCCATTAACGGGCCGTCATTGGTGTGGGTCTTATTCCTCTATAGCTTTCACCTTTTAAAAAAAACTTTCAAAATCAGCTTGGAGGAAAAAAATGTTGAGAATGCAAGTTTTGCGTTGAAGAAATGAGGTGAAATGACAAAAAGAAGGAAAGGTAGGGCAAAATTAGTTATGGTGGGGGGGGAGCATTTTTAATTTTTAAATGGTTTTTTTTTGACTTGTGGAGCCCTTTTTTGGGCACCTATAGTGCTAGGTATGCCCAGGTTTGCTAAGCGGAACCCTAGGTGAATCAATATAGGATCCATACTAGAATCTTGTACTTTGCCCCAATTCTAGCCTCCTTGAGCCGAATTTGGTAACGTAGCTCTCATGCTCACTAGTTGGCTCATAGTGCAGCAAAGTGGGCTATGGAAACATCCAAGTCAATATGCTCTGGTTCAATAGCCAACTTCCTTGTGTCCCATTCTTTGTAGCCACTTTGTTTGTGTGTAAGGAGCCACAAGTTTGAATGCTCATACACCAAGTCCTATGCTTTTTATAAGTGTAGTCGATTGCACTTTATTAAGTGGATGAAGGAGTATGTGCTTTAATCCTTCTCAGATGTAGATGAACTAGCAATCTAATAAGACAAAAATAGAGAGCTAAGAGTTACAAAAAATATAAATTCAAAATTTAAAATTAAAATATAGATAAAAGATTTTTAAGATTTTTAATAAAATTTGTGATAAAATTTTGATTGCAAGAGGTTGTAGGGGTGTGTAAGATTGGTCATGGAAGTACCACCAACTATGAGCATTAACCATATACTTTTCCCAAAGAGCATCGAGACTGCAGTCATTGGAGCATGCAAAATCCATGAACTCAACCTTCATTGCATTCCATATCTCACAGTTAGTGAAGAGTCTGTGAAGTGCTTCCTTGTACCCTTGATTCACTTAAACATCTATATATGGGGCAACTCTTGTTGTCACAGAAAGGAGCTGAGCTCCATTATGTTTGGGACTCAATGTAAAGGCAAGATGTAGCGGAGTGGTCATTTTGTTCCATCTCTCTTTAATGATTTTGTGTAGTTTTTTTTGAAGAATTCTTCTTCAAGATCTTGCTCTTTTGCATTTATGATGATTTTCATCTTCTTAATCATTGACTTGATGTCATCATATACCTCACCCAAACAAGCCTATCCATGTTGGTATGACGTATCATACTCAATATGGGCTTAGTGAAATTGAACAGATACTCAACATGATCCCATTAGATGTCATCTAGGATCATTTGCTTAATCTTTGCTGCCTTTGTTGTGCTATATTGCCTCTATATGGACCAAATTTGGGCTGATGACCATGTTAGAAAGTGCCTCATGAACCTTCATAAGTCGTCTCAACACAATTGTTTTGGAGGCAAAACAAGTCTTAGCAACCTGTTTGAAAATTAAAAAAATAAATTTACAAAAATTAAAATTAAAAAGTTTACTAAATGGAAATATATTTATTATTTTGCAGCTCCATTTTTGAGAATGTTTGAAATATGTCTTGTGAAATATGGTGGTTGGTGACAACATTTGGATCTCTTTGGCCTTACCATACACCTGTTTGTTCCGATCAATTTTGGTGCCAATTTTTTGTAGCATTTGGTTGAGGGAGTGGACAGCACAAGGTGTCCAAAAATGTGTGAATAATGCTTTTTAACTAATAACCTAGCTGCTGTACATTTTTTGGCATTGTTTGTTATAACTTGCACAAGATTTTGAGGGCCCAATTCCTCAATAGCTTGACAAAGAATGTTAGCAATAAATGCACCATGCTTCACCTCCCCTTCACAATCCACTGCTGTCAAAAACATTGTCCTTTTAGGGGACACTACAATAACATTCATCAATGGGGTGACTTTTTGCTTCTTTCTATCCATAAAAAATGATGGACACCTTTGTTTTGACCCTCAAACCCGTTATGGGTTTCAAGGAGTTCTTTACAAATTTCATCTCTATTTCAAATAAGATGCTACACACCTTCTCAAAACTCAAGCCTTTGTACCCTTTTGGAGCCCTGTTAATTGCCTTTACCATTTGTTGCCATTATGGTGAGCGAACAATAATGAATGTCAATCCATTCGCATAGACACATCTCTCTATGTGTTGATTGGCAATCTCTCTAGACTTGTTAGGAAATGCCATTTCCAACAGCCCCTTTGATCTCTTATGTGTAGAGGCCATAGGTTTTTCTTCAGGTGTGGACAAAATGGATGACTCTTTGTAGGTTGAAAATGAGAAGGTTGTGGAGGGGACTTCATCCCCTGAGATCCTTTATTTACCAAAGGATGATTTGGTTTAGGATTTGCTGCTGGATCTTCTTTTTCTCGCTCTTCAATACATGCCAAGACTTTTGCTTTGGGAATGCCATTACCTTTTTTGCTTGAACAAAATTAGATGCCTTGTGCAGGGATCTTGCACAAATGGTCTTTTACTTGACTATATGAGTTCAAATATTTAACTTTATATTCACCGCAAATCCAAACATAATCGCACGACCTAGAAGCTGTTGTATGATTTCAACATAGTTCCAAAGGGGAGAGTTTGGGTCTGTTTTGAAGTGGGGTCTGCTCATGGGGCTAGAATTGGTTGCCATTGTTATACCTAGGACAACAAGTTCAATAAACAACACATTTGAAGAATTGGAATAAATGAAATTTGAAAACAAATAATATACAAATACAACTTGATAGTTAATTGAATTCATTTAAAAAAAATTGTGTTATAGAAGCCTAGAAGAATGAAAACAAATCAAAAACTTCAAAACTAAACAAGACAGTTCATTTGTATAAAAACCAAAATATAGGAAACAAATTAAAAAATCTAAAACAACCTTCCTCTTTTGGAGAATCTTCCTCTATGATCTCCTTGACAAACTTTTGCAAATGTGTAGGAAATTAGGAATAGCACAACAACTAGCTTGGAGCGTTTGATGATCAATATATATTTCTATTCTTGCAATGGTATGCAAGATAATAAGTTTTGCAATGGAGGATAGCACTTTGTTTTTCATTCACAATATGAAAAATGAGTTTGCTTTTGCGTTTTGGCTGTTTTCTATTCCATGATTTAGGGTTTGGGGGGCAAATGCACTTTCTTAGAGTAGAAAAAAGTTAAAAAATTAGAAAGGGCTAAATTCGCCCATTGGGCACAAGTGCTTGTCAAATTCACCTTGGGTTCACACGGGATGGACCCGCAAACAAAAAGTGGGACCATACTCAGACCCATTGGAGATCGGATCCAGACATCAGTTTGGCTTGAGAGCCGGGCTATATAGGGGTCAGACTGGTAGCTTAGATGATTACTGATAGCGATTTAAGAAGCTTGAATGACTCTATGAAATGATAAGAGAGTGGGAGGCCAAAATGGGTCCAAGAATGCTTGAAAAACAAGCTTGTAACTTATGGAGTATCAATGTTATTGGAGCACTCCATAAAGATAGACATTTGGAAAAGTAACAAACAACTACAGAGATGCCTTCATGTTGGAAGTGAGTGTTGAATACACCACTAGTGAAGTCCATGGTAACAGATTTAAGATTTTAGGAGCAGTGATATTATTTTAATGGTTGAACATTCTTTATCCATCTTAGAATAATAACTATTATTGCATTAATTGAAACTTCTCCATCTCTTTTGTATAGGGCATCGACTGCCTCTTACCTTTACCCATTTAATGTATTATTTTAAAATCAAATTTCTAATTCGTCTCTATCTAATTTTATTGTCTTGTCAACAAGGTTCTTTGTTATAGGAGATATTTCACATTTTCGACTGTCATGACTGGTTTTAATGAGAAACTTACTTCTCAACAAGAATTTCCTCCACTTTTCTGGAGTATGCATGGTTGCTAGCGTTTTCTTATAGTAAGTAGATTTTAGTTTCCTCTTTATGACTTTCATAAACAAAGGATGCATCTTGGTTGATAACGTATCCGGTCAAGGGCAGTCTCTTGAATGCTGAAAAATGTATCAGATTTATGAGTTATCAAAATGCAGGTTTGGTAGGTGGCAAAAGTAAAACTTTGAAATCACTGGGCCAAAAATGTAATTACTTTTCTGTGCAAAGTGGTGAAATTGTCGTCTGGTGATGTTCCATTTCTCAATTTTTTCCTCTTCTCGATGTGATTTGTTGCTTTTTGGCTCATAGTTGCATTCAAATCTATTTATAGTCTCTGTGGCACGTGTGTGGATCACTCTTAGTTGGTTGCATGGGCTGTGGTTGGAGATTAACATTGTTATTTCTCCAAGTTTGAGCAGAGGCAGGGGAAGTGAATTCAGAGATTTGGAGAGGTTGTTTGAGTTAGTTTCAGTAGGATAAAGCTATGTTTTGCAGTTGCCACCTCTTGTTTCTCCAATTTTAAGTACATAAGTGGGTGTTTGCTCACCTTTTTGGCTGGATTTTATATGCAAATTTGGTTTATCTAGAGTGTCATGGTGTTTGTGCTCTATTTACAATTCATTTCCTTGGTCATTAGATGCTTTCCAATTTCAGCCATGTATGCATTCTTAAACTCAGTTACAAATTCTTATTATGATGACGGCGTGTTTGGAATATCCACCCTATGTGTGTCTTATTTCATGGTGTTTGTGCTCTATTTGTGTTTCATTTCCTTGCTTATTAGATGCTTAACAATTTAAGTCATGTATGCTTACTAAAACTAGGTTATAAATTTGTAAACTGACAACTGTGGTGTGGATTAGCCACCTAATACTTGTCTTCTTTTATGATATTTATGCTCTGTTTATGTTTCAATTCTATTCTCATTAGATGCTTAACAATATTAGTCACACATGCTTTCTAAAACTATGTTATAAATTTGTAAGTTGACAACCATGCATGTGGAATATTCAACCTAGTTTATGGATCACCCGTTGCGCACAGTTGCAACTCTAGTTTTTGCTTCTAATGCATCACAATGCATAATATATGGCTTTGAAAAATCTGGAGTTTGCCAAGACTCATGTTGATGAGAACATTATAGACCATGTAAAATAGTCTTTTGCTTAAAAGATACAACAAGGGGGCAGCAATATTGGCATTATTCATTATAAATTGATCATAATATTTAGATTGGGCTAAAAATCCCTTGATTGTGAGATAGTTTAGGGGCAGGCTATTTGTTTGTAGCTTTTATTTTTCGCAGCATTTACGCTTTCCTCCAAAATTATATGCTCCAGGTATTCTATTTCCTTTATTTCAAAGATAAATCTGATTTTTTTAGAATAATATTTGTTCACTTTTAAGATTGATAAGACTTGGTGCATGTGCTTGAGGTGGTCTTTCTAGGTTTGACTTTAGTCCAAGTCTCAAAATATTATTGAAAGGCACTAACACAAATTTGTGCAAGAAGAGATGAAAATCAAATCCATTATATATTGGAAAGTTGTCAATATGTAATTCCCATAAGTAAACCATGGACAAAACTTAGCAAAATGCATCTAACATTTTTTTGAAATCTAGAACATCACACAAATGTTAATGCAGTATGCACACAATGTGTGACAGTGCTTGATATCAACAACATGTGGAAGATGTGTAAATTAATACAGGGGAAAAAATACGTAAAATAAACATGAGAAAAGATGGGTGGCAAACATTCCCATTTGAAGTACTAAGAGATAGGAAGGCACTAACCTAAGTTTTTGAATCGGGTACGGGTATGTGGTTACGATATGCTGGTACAACAAATTTTTTTCGGGGGTTGGGTATGTTTGGGTATGACTATCCAAAAAACATAAAAACCACAAATATATACATATTTGCAGCCTAAAAACATGGATTAATAATTATTATCTTAAGTAATTACAAGTCTATAAGTATATAACATGTATACAGTTATTTGAATAAAGTATTTATTATTTAACATTTATGTCTATTATTAATCTAAATTATTTACAAAACAACAAAATAAAATTATTTATTAAACCACAAACTAAATATTAATCTAATATTTATTAGCTATTAAACTACAAAATAATAAACTATCGATAATTAAAATAATAAATACAAATTCAAATTAAATTTTTTTATATTGTATACATTATATTCGTTATAAAAAAATATATTTATTTAATATTAATAAATATAAATTAAAGCATATATATATTAATAAATATAAATTGAAGCATACATATAATATCAATCTAAGAACCAAAACATATATAACATGAAATTGCTCCTTTCCTCAAGGGGCAATCATGTGATCACCACTTTGCACAATAGGAAAACTTGTGATTGCCATGACAATCACGTGATTATTGCAGCAAAATGAGAGTTCGCTACGTAGTACACAAATCTTTGCAGCAAATGTAGTGATCGTTGTGGAGATCATTCTTTCGTTGTTTTCCGGAATAGTGAATATGTCATTGTAGGGGCAAGCTGAGTGTCTCAAGAAGGGCCCAAGTTTCCTCATTTCCAGAATTAGAGCCTTTAAACAAAATTTTCTTAAGATGACAAATATGCTAACTACATGATCTGTAAGTGTATTTAGATGTAAAAACAACAGAAATTCATTTCAAAGCTCTAACTATGAGAAATCTAGCTTAAAGGGAAATAGCTTTCTACATGTTCTTTTCCATCGCCACAATGATCAAGAAAAATAAAGCGACTGTCCAATACTCGCTTCAAATTCTCTTCTTGCTTTCCGTTCACAATATCTTTTAACAACACACAGATACAAATACTCATCCATTTGAAAACATTCGAACAAGTTTAATAATGAGCAAGCTTACAAATCTCCATTTGTAGAATTTAGAAACTAACCAAATACAAGGACAAAGAGTTTTCACCATCTCTCCTCAACTGACATACTATTACATCCATTTTAAGCTTTTTTTTACAAATCTATATGCAAAATGAAATCAAAATTATAAGTTCTTCAATTTTTATCCAAAACTTAACAATTTCATTTGCAAGGGTGAGCACCATGCTCAACATGATGAACATAGAGACCACCAAGAGTAAGCCACCTTCTCAACATTCGACCCCTTAGCTTTAGGATTGCCCAAGGATCCAAAAACTCACAAGCAAACATCAAAACCTTACACTTGACCTCTCACAAATATACAAACACTCTGTTGTGACCTTTTTCACACATCGCCCCATTGCAAATGGGGACCCTCTCTTTTCCTGCTTTCTAGTATTTTTGTTAGTATCCAATGACCTTCCGCTTCAGTTTCACCAAGCCTTGCCTAGTTTTGAGTAGTTCAGGCCTTGACAATTGAAAGTTAGTTTTTGCAAATCATGTGATTCAAGAGTACAAACACCACCAGAGTGCTTAGGCAAGCTAGAGGACGAAAATCGCAATCGATTTGGACAAATTTGGACAACTTTCTATTTTTAGAAAGTCTGCTTTTTTGCTTTTTCCTATTTTTTAGGAAGTTTCGTTTTTGGCATTTTCGGCCCGATCCCCGGTATGGCTATTTTTAGAAAGTTTTCTTTTTTGCTTTTTTAGAATGGGTACTTAGGGTTTGCATTGTTGCCACTGACTTGCCTCGACCGGGATCAAAAAATTCCAAGGTCTGACCTAAAAAGCCAAATCCCTACATTTTAGGGGGCGTGATGCCTCAGATGATCCACCTAGGCATGGATTTCAAATTTCAAGTTAATCCGGTTAAATTTGATTAAGCTGTGAAATTTTGAAATTTTTCTAAAAAATTCTTCTAAGTCTGGCTAACAAGGGTTTTAAAGTATTGTTGCAGGTTCAAGCTCTGCCATGATGCGGGAGGCCATGAAGAGAAGACCCTCCAAAAGTCCGCCATGTGTTGAAGACCCTTCAAAGTCCGCCTTGGCCCTTGTATAAATGATGCTATGTGTGTGGGAAGCCATGAAGAGAGGCACCTAGACTCTGCCATGTGTGTGTGTGAGGTCATGTGGGAACAATTCCAAACTCCACCATACCCTGAAGGAGGACCCTCTAAGTCTGCCCTAGGCCATGTGAAAGAGTCATCAATAAACTCCGCCGTATCCTACCGTCGTGAAGCCCAACACTCCAAAGTCCGCCATGAAGGAGGACCCTTAAAACTCCGCCCTAGGATAGAAGGTCACCAAGAGAGCCCTCCAAAGTCCGCCATGGGGAGATAGTCCAAAACTCCGCCTTGGTGGAGAAGTCACCAAAGTCCGCCATAATGGCCAACGCTCCAAAGTCCGCCATTGTCTTGGAGAAGCCTTGGGGGTGGTCTTCAAACTCCGCCATAGCCATGTGGAAGACCTTCAAAACTTCGGCCAAGGTCTCCAAATGTTGAAGAGGTGTCTTAGAAGTCTGCCATAGGGGTATAGCCTAAAGTCCCCCCAAGCATGTCAAGTGGTGGGAGCCTTGTCTAAAGTCCGCCCTAGGGGATGTGTTCTAAAGTCCGCCCTATGCCTTAACTAAAACTTCGCCTTGATTGAGCTTTGCTCAAAGTCCGCCATAGAGGTATCAAAACTCCGCCATGTATAGGTTAGGTTGGGAGGCCCATGGGGTAAGGTCTTAGAAGTCCGCCATGAAGAAGATTATTTAGAAGTTCGCCCAATGTTGAGGACCCCTCAAACTCCGCCTATGGTGGAAGTAGCACAAAAGTCTGCCTAGGCCATGTGGAGACCTTCTCAAACTCTGCCATGCCTTGGGAAGGTAAGGAAAGTTCGCCAAAGTTTGAGGAAGAAGAAGGTAAGCCTCCAAAAGTCCACCTACACATGAAAAGTCAAACAAAATCAACATGATGTCACAAAACTCCTCCAAGATTTCGAACTCAAAGACCAAAATGGAAAGTTTAAAAAAACAAAGAATATTGGAAGATTGGTAAGGATTTCGAACCCAAATCCAAAATAGAAAGTTTTCGAAAGAGAATATTGGAAGATTAATAAATATTTTAACTTATAAATCAAATTGGAAACTTCGGAAGATATTTTCTTCAAACTTGGAAACATGACAACACTTTCCTAAAGAGTGAAGATGGAATTAGAAGTATGAGTTGGAAGATTTTAAGGTTTTCCAATTGAAGAGTTAATTTTATTTACAAATACTTCATTACAAACTTCATTTTTACACCAACAAGTTCGAAGTTACTGAGAAGAGCTTAGTAAATTATTTCAGTTCGAAGATCATCTGGAGAAAGTTTTTGACATCGCTGGAAGTTGGATAACCTTTTTGACAAAAAGTTTCTCAGATTTTTGGAGGAAGACAGCTAGTACGAGGAAGAATTATTTAACCTTTTCTGAATTTTCTGAGTTTTCTTGAGAGAATTCTAGCCCTACTTCTACCCATTCGAAGGTGAAACTAAATTCATGATGTAGATATATGGATTTTTTCTGAAAATTTTCCAGAATTTGAGAAATGATTTTTTCAAAATTTTTGGGAAAGAGAATCATTTTTTTTGGTTAAGTATAAAAAGTTTTTCAAAGTTTTGACGCTCAGTGTTGATTGACAATCACGATCATCCTTGAGATTGAAAGGTTTTTCAAATGAAATTTCAAGTTTTCATGACTAAGTATAAGATGAAATTTTCCGACACTTAGCCATTTTTGCAGCCCCGTTATTTTTTTTTTTTCGAAATTTTGCAAATTATTTTCTAACTTAAAATTTCATTGTTTGTCTGCAGGTCCTAGACACTATGAAATTCCAAGTGGATAAAGATGCTCCTCCAGAGTCGAGGATGACTGCAAAATGGAAGAACGTTAGTGACACCAACCTCAGACACATCAATTTGAGGGAATTCAAGAAGCTAATGTTTGGTCTGGACAACCTTGTGCCTCCCACCATTGCACGAAAGATGATGAAGAGTGGCATTGTGCATGCTGCTGGCTTCCTCCCCACCATGCAATGCAATGAACTGGTAGTCAAGTGTGCCAAACATTACAACCCCATCAGTAAAGACATTGTTGCACCTGATGGAAGGATACTGGCGAACATCAGTGATGAGGCCATCAGAGAGGCCTTCAGGATCCCAGAGTATCACAACACAATGTATATGACAAAGGACGAAGCTGACGGTCTGTATCAGGACCACCTGGAGGAATATGATGCCATAGTTAACCATTCCTGGCTAGACAAGCCAAGGAAGGGCGCCTCCAAACTTCAGAGGAAGAGCCTAGTGCGAGCATACTTCAAGGAAGACATTGGAGACATGATCGTCCTGCTCAATGGAATAATGGGAAGCCCTCAGGGAGCTCCATTCGAACCATGGATGTATTATTTCATCAATGAAATAATCAATGGAGTAAAAATGATAGACTGGGCTAGGATGATCAGTGACAACCTAGACAACCAGCTAAGGAACCTAGAGACGAATAGGACTTTCTTCATGAGTTCTTACTTGTTCTATTCCTTGGCCAGGACTTACAGGTACAGAGGTCTCACTTGTAGAGGAGAAGTAGGGAACAAGGAGAACCAGTTTCCAGTGTCTGATTGCCATCCCCAGCTTCACATGGAAGAGAAATTCCATTTCAAAAGAGTGAATGATACTTTCCTTATGCACATCACTCGGACATTGCAAGGCAGGCTGCACCAGAGACTCTCTCAAGAGTCTATGGATTTCATCAGTCGGTTCAGATATTGGTACATCCAATATCCAAAGTTCACTTACCTCCGAATCCAGGGATTCTCTGGACCTCCATACAAGCTTCCAGCTTACCCTACCAATCGAGTGGTGTTGCTCGAGGTTGTAAGACAATTGGAGGAGTATATAGTGATTCAAAGGGATAAGCAAAAGAAGGCAGGAACGTCCTCACTTACAATTAGCAATGGGTTGGAAACATGTCCATCATCACAAGCTGTTGCGATCGCTGAGAAGGAGCTAGCCTGGTATCCCTTCTATCAATACAAGGCAAGAAGGAATTTCGATCCATTCCACAGGATAAAGAAGGTCGAAGGAACAACGTTTGAGCATAGACCGGACCTAGAAGATTACTGGGCTAATGCAGTCGATAGCTTTGAGATTAGGAAGAGATTCTGGTCGAGAATTCCTTTGAGCTCGGGGAGAGCAACAGAGGTATAAAATGAAAAATGAACTTCAGCAGCCAGGCTTTGAGAAAATGAAAAATGAACCCCTAGTTTTAATAGATTGGACAGAGGTGGAGAAGTCAGATCTAGCAGACCTCATGAGGTTGGTGGTTGAGTATTCAAGGTGGTGGACGTATGAAAAGACAAGGCAATTAAAAGCTAAAGGTGTGACCTTGACCTACGAATCGATGGGAGTAGATGATACTTTGTCCGTCAATCCTTGTACCTTTGCCGGTGATGCCCGAAATCCAGAAAGTGTTGGGTCTCGAAAGAGGAAGGAGTTGGTTGGAAGCTCCACAAAGGTCACAAGGAAAAGGGTTGTAGATGAAAGAAGGGAATCCAGCGAAGGCCACTCCATCCTGAGTGCCGCTTCCATTGTGCCCAATTAGAACGCAATTGGGGAGCAAGAGATGAACATTTGCATGATTGATGATGAAGTTAGAGTGCCTTTTCATCCGGTTAGGGAAGTAGTGGAAGAGGTCATCCAAAGTCCAGACAGAGAGCAAGTTGAAGCGCCTACAGTCTTCTTGGATGGCATACTAGCAAACCCAAGAGAGGCCGATGATGAGTTTGACTGGAATACTGTAGAGCAGTCAACCATTCCGGATTGGCTGAGGGAAAGAATAAAGGCCAAGGTCCCCAAGGAGACCTGTTCCGAAGAGGTCACTGCGGCGTTTCTGGAGAGGGTGAATGAGCCCACTATAACTAAACCACCCAAGCCGCCAGAAAGTTTTCTCTAATTTAGAGAGACAGTGTAGGGTACAAGACAGTCCAAATAGCGGTGCCCAAAGAAGGAAAGACTAGGGACGATGTCGCCGCAGATGACTACAAGATCACTACCATAGAGTTGGGCAAACCCACCTAGGACCAAGAGATCCAGTATTTTGATGACTCTTGCAACGCTCTGAAGACAAATCTAGCCCATGAAAAGGAAAAGAGGAAGAAGGTTGAAGAAGAAAACCAGCAGTGGAGAAAGTAGGTTCTCCATCTTACCAAACCACTCAATCATGAGATCTCGGTTACTCCGCCACAACCTCTTCAGCAGGGATCGATGAAAGATTATGATGATATGAAGGGCTTGTACACTCAGGCAAAGGAGTGGATTTCAGACGCTTCGGCGCGTGTTGACATACCGGTAGAGAATTTAGTATCGGCACACCACACAGCCTCTTCACTGATCAATCGTATCCTGGATCTAGCCACCAATTGGGAGGATGTGGATGAAATTCAGAATGAAATACTCCCACATCTGAAGGTTATCCGAGGCTTGTCGAAGAGAAGCCTAGTGGATTCAGGTATCATACAGGCTGGAGACAGGTACAACTTCAGCACATGGTACTATGCCTTGGTCACTCGGATTGAAGTTCTGAAGAAATCCGAGACCAATTGCTTTGAGACAGAGGAAAGTGTTAGAGAGATCCTGGGCAAGGTATTCCATGTGGCGTCAGAGATTTGGAAGAAGGAAAGCATAAGGGAGACACATTTGCAGGCAGAAAACCTGAGAACTAGGATCCAGTCTAGCTTTTTCAAGGATTCAGGGATGATTGACAAAGGCGATCTCTCGAAAATTGCAAATTTTCTCTTCATTGATGAAAATTTCCTTGCCCAAGCCGTTGAGTGGGAGAGCATCCTCGCCACTTGTACCGATGATGTGGACATCATCGACTTCCAGATTGGTAGTTTGCCAAGTGTCACCATGGAGGAGGTCAAGCTCACTGTGTCCAAGTACGTCGAATCTCTGAAAGAGGAAAGTGGACACTCACCTCAATGAGATTAGCAGTTGCGCCATGTGTCAACCTCCTATTCATTTGAGCTAATAGTATTTTGGGAAACCCTAATTAGGGTTTATGACTTTCAATCTGGGCCCTTGATCATTGTTTGATCTCGACTGTTCATTTGTTTTTGAGAAACTATATAAGGTTGCCTCCTCTCATTTGGAGGGTGTGAGGTTTTTGATGTATTGTTGCGTAAGGTCATTTTGAGATAATATATTGCATGTGCGTTGCTTTGTAATCCCTATTGTTTGAATGATTTGCATGGTTTCAATTTCCTCAACACTTAGTTAAAATTAGTTTAGATTTGCTTTCATTGTTGTTAATTTGAATGAAGGATTTGATAAGTGTCAATTGATGGTGTATCTCCGCTCATACTTTTGGTAAATGGATGATTTCCATTTTACCGTGCAAAGTTAGTTTGAGCCCATCCTCTGTGCATCCCAACATCTTAATCATAAGCACAATCCATCGAAGATTGCACCGACTTTGTGTAGTTGTCCCTAGTGTGGCGAAGCAAGGTTTGGTTTCTCGAGAGCATCCAGTTGACACCGTCTCCAGAGTTCATAGGATTAGATTAGCCTTCTCAAACCCTATCTCTTTTCTCCTTTATTTTGAAAGTCTAAATCCGTAGAAAATCCAAAAAAAAAAAGAAGAGCCTGAAATTGCTAAATCCATCTAAATCCAGCAGTTCAAGATAGTTGTTAAACGTAAGTCCCCCTTGAGATTTTCAGCATACACTACCCAAGAAACTATTCCACTAAAGTCGCTTGTTCGCACATATAGACCTTGGAATCAATAGTGATTTTTCAAGAGATGATAGAATGCCTTCGGGTATCCTATCCTAATGTTTGGTAGATGATAAAACAGACACCAACACACTCATAGGATAGGATTGAACACAACCAACAAATAGTTCTTCTTAAGGGGAAAACTGGTGTTACTTTCTCAATACCCAATGGAAAAGCATAAAATCAAATCCAATGTATCCTATAAGGATTAATCACAATGCATCACAATCATATTCAAAATCACCCAACATACCCAAACCACTCATCCCTCCAATACCATCTTTTCCACACAATCACGACTCCTCAAAAACACAATAATAATGAATTCCTCAATATTCACATCATTGTCATTCATTTAAAACAAAGATAACACCACTTATCTCTCCATGTATGCGAGGAAACAAATAACACACATGCTCTCTATGGTTTTCCCTATCCTACTCAACCCCAACACATGCTAATGCCATATCAACCTAGATGGTGGTGTCTAGCAAAGGATTAACACAATAAAATATAAAATAAAGTTCTCAAGCATACTCAAGTCCATACTTTGAAATAGTAGCACATGATTGACATTTATTAAGACCATTCTCTCAAGAAATCACAAAAGTTTAAAAAGGAAGGCAATTGTAATCACATACAAAGCACTAAAGCCATGAAAATACTTTCTCCCTTTTAAAGACGCATTGATACAAAAATAATAACCAAGAGAAGTGGGAGCCTACCTACCAACTTCAAGCTTGTAAAAATGGTAGAAAGAAGCTCACTTCATTCTCCTTCAAGCTTCCAAGCCTTAAAATAATCCTGAGTGTCTTCATAATTCTCACCAAGCTCAAACTCTCTCACAAAATTCGCAAGTTGAAAATGTAGAAATGAAATGCATAACCATTTCCCAAGCCAAGGGGAATGGAATTTAAAAGAGTGCCATGTCACTTCACTCCATCTAATGGGATGGAGCCACATGGCAACCCCATAACCCCCATTACCCAAAGCAACGATGCTCTGACAAAGCTAGTTCATGCATCATATTCCTCCATGTGAACCCACATGGTTTCACCATACCAAAGCATGGAGTGGAGTGTACTCAACTTGTCATACCATTTGGAAGCAAATGAATTGAGTTGAGCATACTCACTCAAGCTCCCCATGCCCAAATAAATGCAAGCTCTTCTCAGATTGCTTATAACGGTGTGCAAATTCTTCCAAAAGACTCAAACATATTTTGACAAGTACCCTACCAAGAGATACTTGGCCTAGGTATTTGAAATAAACAGTAAAATACAAAAAAGTAACTTTTGATGTGCTTTCAAAAGTCCAAATCCTCAAATCTGAATTTCACTATTGAAGCGAAATTAAATCATTTAAAATCATAGATCCTGCCATATATACTAAAATAAAATCTTTAAATATAAGGGGAACATAACTATAAAACATCACATAGGTAACAGGGGAGTCTTGGTCACTTGACCAAGATGGTTTAGCAAAACTAGGAGGACATAGTCAAGGTCTCATTGCTCCATGGTGGGGAATCTGTGACAGTTATCTGATGCCTATTGTTGGCCAGTCTTGTCTACACATTCATTGTGCCTATCAGATCTTATTATACAATTCATAGCCAAAGCACATAACATTAGGCCACACTACTGACATGTTCATTTTCATATGCTAATTTGTATACAGCAAAATCTTGAATATGAACACATATCTAGAAGAAAATAGTCAAGGTCTCATTGCTCCTTGGTGGGGAACCCTTGACAGTTATCCAGTGCCTATTGTTGGCCAATCTTGTCTACACATTCATTGTGCACATTAGATCTTATTATACAATTCAGAGCCAAAGCACAATAATATTAGGCCACACTCTTCGCATGTTCATTTTCATATGCTAATTTGCATACACAGTGAAATCTTGAATATGAACACATATAAAAATTTATAATTACCAAACTGCTAGTCACACATAACAAATATAGTCATAAAATGAATTCATAATCCATTATGATAAGATCACATCAACCCAATCTAATATTATATTCAAATGACAAGATCACATCAACCCAATCTCATATTTTATTCGAATGATAAGATCACATCAAACCAATCTCATATTCTATTCGAATGTAACTTATAGCATTGATTAACATGGAATCCTATATAAATCTACCATTCATATATAACTTGAAATCAACATTTAAATATTTTAGTTATTGCCCTAAAAAATTGTCATGCAAAAATGTTTTGATGAATCAAAATTGTATCACCCACATTGTCAGATTTAAGTTTTACTGCTTACTGAGAGATAACTGTGAAAAGTTCTAGGTGTTTGAATATTAAACATTTGTTAAAGTGCCGATATTTTGTAGGGGCTTACCACTGTAGAGTTTTGCAATAGGCAACCTGGTTGCAACGAATATTGGAAGATTTAAAAATCAAGACAGCTAAGCCCGCATGGATGTTTGGTGACAATGAACATAGAGATCTATCTAGCATTTATATCGGTGTTCATATAATCATTACTAAATATTCTAATGCATTCTACCTCAATCATGACCAATGAGGAAGAGGTCTTGATCTTGTATTTATCCTTTTTAACCCATAAAGTTCTTATATTACATAACATAACCATGCCTTACAATCCCTTGTTAAAACTTGCAATCTGTGACTAGCTTGAAAAATGATTTACTATCTTGTTATTTGAAGTTGTCATTTGCTCTTGTTCTTTTTTAATGATTTTTTTATATATATATATATATTTTAACAATTTAACATTTTGTGTTTCATATTTTTATTGGCAGGGTCTTCTGACCTATGATTATGTTACTGGGTACAAGGGCCAAGTTATATTGATTAAGTGTGAAAAAACAGAGAAGATAATTGTTCTATGCTGGACTATCGCGCTCTTCTATTTGTCCAAAATACCAGTCAAATCTATTTAATTTGTTTTATTGGGACACGTATCAAGATCATGAATTGTGAAGTTTTTCAACTAAAGGAATTGGTGAGCTTCTCGCCTCATTACTTATGTAACTATTTGCATAAATAATTGAGGAAGAATCCTATTGTTTATGATTTTATTTTTCTTGTTGTTATTGTTTGAGGTTTCTCATGTGTTTTGTCCAAAGTAAATCTATATGGTATGATGGTCTTGGTGGTTCATGCCAACAAGGGGGTGTGAGTTCATGTCCCAAGTAGTCACACAATTTCCATTACAGAAAACATCATTGGCCAAATCAAGCAGATCAATAACCAAGGCCTTACTGAAAACTCATATTAGTGCCGTTTCTTTTATGTTTAGAGAGTCCATTTTTTGGACTTAAATATAGCAAAATATTCAATTGGCATTTTTTCAACCAGTAGACATCTAGCTATTTGAAAAGTGGCTGATTGTCTTTTTAACTTCTGTTATATAACTAAACAGCTTGTAACTAATTTCCTACTATACATACAAATTAAGACAATTTACTCAGTTGAGAAATCATGGCTAAGATAGGTCTATTTTCAGGTATAATTCTGGAAGAACTGTTAAAATTATAAATCTTAAATATGATGGACATTTAATGAGATATATATGTTATATCCCAATTTCTGCCAGATGTTCTCCAAACATTGTATTAGCTAGTTGCCAAGCACTGGAATCTTCTTGAAAATCTGTGTATGATTTGTATTGTAAATGGCTCTGACATTTTAATATCTCAAATCACTCTATTAGAATAAATTTCACTGTTAACAATTGCATGTATTTTTAGGCATTAGTTCTTGGTATCTCCTTTTTCTGTTTTTTCAAATCTTTGGACAATGCTGTTTTTTCTAAAGGATATTAAGGTTATATCTTCAAACCTAATTTTCTAGAATCAAATTAAAAATTTCAATTCCATTAATCTCTGACTTGTTTTATAGTATTACGGTACTCTTCAATATTGTTGACATCATAGGCCTTTTTTAATCTACATATTGTCATTATTAACTGTGCAACTTTTTACATTGGGAATGTGCAGGAGGTGGAGCCTTATCAAATTCGAGAAGTTTTGCGATGTAGGCAATTTTACTCATCTCTTATGTGAAGTTTGTTATTCATGTAAATTTTTCATGCAAGGTTGTGCAGTACAGAATAAATACCCATGTGTGCTAAGTATTGAACATTTAACTAGTACTGGTGCATATAAAAATATATCAGGTAAAGCTAAATTGGCACCTAAAACAATAGGTAGGTTTTATTTGCGTTTGTTACCTGTCAGAGTGTGTAAAATAATAGAGATTTTATAATTGCAATCTATGTTGTCTAATGATCACTTTCTCTTCTCCTTTGCTTTTGCTTATTTTTAAACCTTGACCGATTAAGATATGTGTTAGAGAAGCAAAGCACATTCTGTGCTTTTCTATTCAGCATGGTAGGAGCAATTCTCCTTTCTACAGCCCAAAGGAATTTGGTGAAAAGGATATGTGAGGTCCTTGCAAAAGTATGAGTTAGGTTCAAATCCCTGTTGCCAAAATAAGGCGTCTTATAACTCAAACAGACACATGTGGTAGGTTGTGGCATAACAATTATGGGGCACATTTGAGTGTGATCCATGTTTACCAAAAAAAAAAAAATGCAGTCCAAGCTTGCGTGACACCCATGCTAAATGCAGCTCAATAATCATCCAATATATGTGAAGCAAAAATGTAATGTCTCCTTCCTAGGTGACAGGTAGTTGAGTAGGGACTGGCTTATCATTGGGTTCTCGTAGGCCAATGGAGTGGAGAGGGGACCCATACTGAGGCTTGTGGAGTTGCACATGGGCTTTATAAGACATTTTGGATGTTCCGAGGCATTTCCTTTTTTTTAAAAGGGATCCCTATTTTTTAGGGAATGACTGAGAATTGGTCTCGGGGTGTCTACGAACCATTCCAAATGATTTGAGACCATCTCCTATTTTTTAGGGATGATTGCCAGTTGATTGGTTGACCACCCGGAGGACTTGGGAGTAGAGCATGAGCCTCTATGAGCATTTCCAGTTGATTGGATACAGTCTCCTACTTTTTAGGAGAATCCCTATTTTCTAGGACACTGCCAGTTCACCTGCTATATTTAGACATCACCAATGTGGCACTTGCATCATCAGTTTTTAGTTTGGGGTGGCCAGGTGATGAGATTTGAATAAAAAATAAATATTGAAGTATTGACTTTAATATTTAATAAAAATAAAATAAAGTGATTATAATAAATTAATAAAGTGTCATAAGTGGTGGCCTCATGGCATGCCTCTCTAGGTAGAAATAAGTTGTTTTGTAAAAGTGGCCATTTTATTAATGATGAAATAAATCCTCAAGAAGTTCAAACTTACTAGAGGAGGCAAAATATTTAATAAAAACTTCATAAAGTATTTTATGTGGCAAAGGGGAATATCCCAAAATGATCGAACCTTTTGGAGGGAAA
This sequence comes from Cryptomeria japonica, assembly GCF_030272615.1. Taxonomy (NCBI): domain Eukaryota; kingdom Viridiplantae; phylum Streptophyta; class Pinopsida; order Cupressales; family Cupressaceae; genus Cryptomeria; species Cryptomeria japonica. The sequence goes on along the minus strand of NC_081410.1, from coordinate 240,369,221 downwards.
AGAGAATTAGGGTTGGAGGCAATAAAGTAACATTTGGGGGTTCATTTTCAATGTTCATTAATTCATTTTTACATCAGCATTTTTGGAATTTGGAGATGGAGCAGGTTTCAGCAGCAAATCAGGTTCTTTGAGTATGAAAACGCTAGAAGAAATTGTGAATTGGATGGAAACCTAGTTCATTGTTGGGGAAGATCTACACAGAGTCTTCCTCTGTGCATCATTGGACTTCATTACAGGCTGATTTGCACTCAGATTTGGTTACAACAGTGAGGTATCAGAATATAATTGCATATCAGGGCTTTTTATCAGCATATTGCAGCATTCCAGTGCAACCTCTAGCTGGCCGTACCATTCGGGTGTTATTTACAGTCAAACCTTAGCTGGAAATTAGGTTTGCAGGTCTCTAAGGAGCAGATCGCACTTCATATCAGACCCCTATTGTATATGCTTTTGGCTTCAGCAATAAAATATTCAATAATTTGGGCATAGGCTTCCGGGTATGCAAAACTTGTGTATTTAAATTCATTAATTCTGAAAATTACATTGTTGATCTTTTAAATCAGAATTCTGGAAATTTATACCAGTCCCTTATTTCTTTATTATTTGAGTTGGGAATTATTATTATTTGCATACGAATCATGACCCGACCTTGCACAATCATTTGGCATTAAACACAAAACCGAAACTTTGCAAGAAACCTTAAAACCTCCTTCAATCAGCATTCAATCATCTAACCTTATTCACTGGTCAAAGACAATTTTGAAAACAAAAATCAGAAATTTACTACAGAAAATTAGGATGGTATCTTTCAATGAAGATTTTACATTTTTACTGTAACGAACTGTTAACGGAGGGAATTCAACACCCCGAGAGTGATGAGTCCTCGGAGAGCGAACGGTCCTTCCGATACCTCTACGAACTGGCGCAAGGCTTGGCCAGGGGATAACAGAATGTTCTGGACACGTCGGAGAATCAAGACAGACCTTCGGCAAACTCTGCAAGGCTCTGTGGTCAAGATGGCAGCGCAGGTCCGAGACTGCAGTGCTGTTAGCGGACTACAGCACGACGCGCTAGTGTCTAGGTTAGACAGAGTATAGAGCTAGACAATGACGTGTAGTTCGTACTGACAAAATGCAGAAATCGACGGATGCTAACTAAATAGACAAAATGCAACATGCAGAATGTTAACTATGAAAAATGATAGCTAAATAGAAGAGGAAGTTAGGAACGAACTCACCAAGATGCTCGTTGTGATGTTTACTTCCGCAATATGATATGCTTGGTAAACTTGGTAAACTTGGTAGCTCGTCGATGCTGCAACAATGGTGGTGGTGTCTCCAAGAGCTTCAATCTCCAATCTGCCAAAAGATCCCCTGGAAATGTCCCAAAACCAAGGATATAGACTAAGGGACGAGTTTGAATGTCGGTGGCCGTGCAAGGAGGCATTACGATTACTTCCTGGCACGGGTCGTAACGTCCCAACGACAACTTGCTGGCTGGTAGGTTGGCGGGACAGTAGCGCGTCATGTGGGCCGCGTTTGTGTCTGCGAATCTGTCAGATCGACAGAGTTGGTAACGCCTTTGGGGAAGTTGACATGGACTTCTTCGGTGGACAAAAGGACTAGTTGGTGAACCTGTCCTCCAAGCAGCGTGGGGGAGGGGCCACATGTCGCAATTACCACTAAGGGTGATATTTTTGACTCTACATTTTGCCCCACTTTAGCAAGCATGTCTTCGTTAAGAGATGCAAAGCTAAAGTAGGAAAGGTAGAAAAGGTGAAGAGAAAATATCGCGATAGGGAAGTAGATGCTCGTTGATTAGATGAAGTTGACCTCGGCGATATGATGCTAGAATTTTGGAATAGAAATCGGTACTTGGAACATCGACAACATGCTACCTGTAGTCTAGCCTGATGGATGATAAGATATGATAAAGAAGTTGGAACAAAGCGCAACAAGAACAAGCCTCGCCATGGAGGAAAGTCCTTGATGATGAAAAGATACAAGATAGGGCGGATGCCATTGGTACAATATACGCCGATATGGTTAGTGTCATAGTTGAACTACTCGCGACTTGGCTCGACTCGCCAAGCCCCTGAGAAAAAAACTCGGCGAAAACTCGGCGAAAACTCGAGAAAAACTCGAAAAAACTCGGTGAAAAACTCGGCAACGTAAAAACACGCTTAATTTTAATAAAAAATGCATTTTTTTTTTGCAAAATTTAATGAGAAGATGCATCCAATGAGTCAATAAATGATAACACAAAAGAAACAAGTTGATTCTAGATATATTTAAATGCAAAGTGTCTACAAAATCGCATCCTCATGAGAAATGGTGATGGCTGGAAGCAAAATAGTAAATAGTTTTTGTAAAACCAAAAGTAAATGCAACTTCCTCTTCCCAGCTCTAGCTAAAACTACTTTCAAACTTTCATCATATTTGAAATTTCATCATTCATACTCATAGTTTCAAACTTTCAACTCTAAAATGTATAATACCAGGGTTTCTTCAATGCTAATTATGTTGTTATATGGAGCCTAATCAAACTCGGAGGTTAAATTTTCCCTACTTCCATCAGCGCAGTTTCCCCCTATATTTTTCGACAGGGGTTTGGGGGCAGCGCCCCCAAGTTGGGGTCAAGGGGCATCGCCGAAGGATCCTGAAATTTGACTAAGTCTGGAAAATTGAAGAATCCTCCAAAAACTAGATTTTGCATTATAACTCCTGGAGGTCCGAAACCACTCTCAAACATCCTGACAGTATATATGGAATATAACTTAAAGTATAAGACTTATACTTAAATGTTATATTCCATATATGAATCCTGACGGATAGACCAAAAAACTCGGCGATTACTTGAGGGCATAGTGGGCTCTCAGCGTGGCCCTTCCAAGTGAGTTTCCCCCTTCTCAGCCCAAAACCATAGAGAAAAACAAAAAATGCATGTATTTTTGGTCGTTTTCTGCTGTTATGCTAACCTAGGCGAGTTTTTCTTTAAAACTCGCCGAGTTTTTGACAAAAACTCGCCAAAAACTCGCCGAGTTTTTGGCAAGAACTCGGCGAGTTTTTGTCACTCGCCGAGCTTTCGGCGAGTGTGCCATCTATGGTTAGCGTGATGCTCCATGCCAAGAGCCATATGATAGGGCATGATAAACCGGTATGGATGACCATACGATAGGGCAAATTGGAACGCCGATATGGATAACAATATGATAGGGCAAATTGGAACGCCGATATGGATAACCATATGATACGCCAATATGGATAACCATATGATAGGGCAAATTGGAATGCCGATATGGATAACCATATGATAGGGCAAATTGGAACACTGATATGGATAACCATATGATAGGGCAAATTGGAACACTGATATGGATAACCATATGATAGGGCAAAATGATATACTATGCGATAGGGTAAATAAGTTAGCCGACATGGGTAGCGACATGCTAGATTGCCATGCGATAGGGCAGATAATTTAGCCGACATGGGTAGCGACATGCTAGATTGCCATGCGATAGGGTAATTGGAATTGGAACATAGTAGATTGGCCTCTACCAAGGCAAGAAAGATGATGTAGATTGGAAAGATGGTTTAGCCCCCATGTAGGCAATCTTTGGAAAGAAAAGATAAGGTGGTTTTTCCCCCACCTAGGTGATCTTGGAAAGAAAAGATAAAGTGGTTTGGCCCCCACCTAGGCGCACATAATAAAGCAAATGCATGAAAAAGCATAATAATAAAGGCACAAATGCAGAAATGATGATATGATGCCCCCCCTTAGAATGATATGCATAGAAGGCATGCCATTCTAAGGAGAAGAAGAGTTGTGGCACGCCAACATAACAAGATGTTTCCATGGAATGCCACCAAGAGATAGTGACACGTAAATGTTCACAACATCAAAAGATGCATTGCAAGAGGACAGGGGGATCCGATAGTTTGGCATCAGAACCCATAGTAGTGTCAAAAAGACATAGTATCACTGCAAGATGGGTGTATCGTCATGGTGCCAAATTTCTCGGATTTGAAGAGGAGCACAGGAAGACAAAGATAAAATAAAAATTCGGGTCAACATGGAAGAAAGAAAGGAATGCCCCCAATGCTTTGCATCGTTCTTGAATGTCGAAAAGCAAGATACGACAAATAGGAGGTAAACAAATAGAGGAATGTGTACGACAAAAAATCCCTTGTATCTGAGCACCTACAGAGTAACTCGGGTCCTTCGGGTTAGCACAACGGATAAAAATAGTCAACCTCCTGTATCCAAGTACCTACAGAGTGACCTGGGTCCTCCGGGAGGGAACAAACAGAGAAAGCAAACATGGGGGAATACAACCACACACACATGCAAGCATATGGAGATGAAAAATAAATGTCCTAACAATCAGCCCTTAGGAGGGGATTGTACTGTAGGAGATCATTGTCCTCAAGAAGAGTCTCGTCCTCCCAATCTAGGTCATAGGGAGAGGGGGGGCGAGCTCAGAGAGGGACTATTGCAAGGGCCACACCGAGTGCGTCGCTAGCAGCGATAGCAAGAGACGAAGTAGTAGTAGCTCGAAGGGGGCGAGGGTCAACGATCGTGTGAAGATCGTAGACAAGGCCAGAATGTCCTCCAAGGAGTCCATGCAAGCCTCCGAGGAGGAAGCAGGTGACTCACTTGGAGAAGATGGAACAAGAACATGATTGCCGACCTCTGGAAGAGGGGCAGTGACGAACTCAGGAGAAGGCGAGGCCTTCTCGATCATGCAAATAGAAACATGCAAACCAACAGGCATTGAGACAGGCAAAGGAAGGGATGAAGAACATACTTGTGAAGACTTGCGTCGTGGAAACTTCAAAATAGGGCCCTGCTCAAACTTGCGTTTACACAAGATAGGAGTGTTAGGCCTCCTATCAATCGTAGCAGGTTGAAGGACCCCAAGAAAACTTGAATGCTGGAGCGGTGGCGAAGCAGGTGGTGTAGACAAAGCTGCACTAGGCACCACCTGTGTATGTGACATGTTAAGGGGTCGGGACAATGGAGGCATGTTCGACAAAGAAGTGATAAGCGGAGGATCCAAGGAAGGAGCGATGAAGACCTTCACCGCTTAGGGGGAGGGTCATCAAAGGTCCCTGGAGTAGCGGGAAACGAAACTGAAACTGATGCAGAAGCGAGAGCCATCGAAGGAACAATCTCCCAAATAGTAGTGCTGGAGGATGCACCAATGGACTGTAAGGCAGCGTCACGCGCTCGAGCCTTGGCCCGTTTGAAGCGTTTACGCTGGTTCTGATAGAGGTGGGGACCACCAACCGCAGTCTGAGATAAATCAGGAGCATCATGCTCCATAGGAGAGGCCTTCGGGATCGGCTCAAGGACAAGAGAATGCCTAACCGATGAAGCAAGAGGGACATCCTGAACGGGCACCACATTCACAGCGACAGGCGCCTGACCTTGCTTTGCTTGAGGAGTAGCTAGAGGGATAGGAGGTGCTGACGTGGTCTGTGATGTAGATGCAAGTGGAGACAAAGGAACTTGAGACGAGCGCTTCCTCTTCGCATAGTGAGATGGCCTAGGGATATCGACCATGATGGGAAGCTCGAAGGGTGGACGGGTCGTGGACTTTGGCAGTGAAAGTGCCTTTCCTTTGGTTGCACTAGGTGCAGTCGCAGGAATAGAGGACGCCACTAGGGTCTGCATGGTCCTAGGCGGATGAGGAGGTCTTAGTGCAGGAGCAGGTTTAGCTCGACCCCTTGTGATCGAGGGACATGTGGTGCAACCCGTTCCAAGACTGGGGTCTCAGGTGCAAAAATTGATGTGGGAGGCGACAAAGGTATGGCAGGCTACGTCGACATAGAAGTCGACTCCCTCGTCTTGTATTTATAATACGCACGGTATAAAAGGTCACCGCGGGGAAGCATTGGCCCAATCGGGGTAGGCTAGAAGTTATCCAAGGAGAAGTCCCCACGAGGAATCAACGGTTGATAGCCAGCGTCCTGGATGACATGTACTGCGCCCTCGTGAGGAAACTTTAAGCACTTGTGAACCACGGAAGGAACCCCCTCCATGGCGATCAACCACAGGATCCCAAGTTTGACTCGGAAGAGATCAGACTCAGGGATGATAGTAAAAACCGAGGATATCCCCTTGGGACCTACCATGACCGTGAAGGTGATGCTGTCCAATGGGCTGATAGAGAATCCATGGTGGGTCCACAAGGTAGTGCGGCACTCGTCATAGACTGGCCTATGCCATCCATTCACGAAGAGTGTCTCCCCCGTGATGACATTGACTCTGCTTGAGGGGTCAACCATCACACCTGTGATAGTTTGACTGTTCAATCGGACAAGGATATAGAGAGGAGTAGGCTCTCCGCAATATGGGGCATCGAGTGGTGTGAATGTGATAAGAATGTCAGACACCTTCCCCTTTTGGGCAAGGGGGAGACGATAGGGCTGATGGTCACCATATTGACATATGGACCACCATCCAAGGTTGGATCAGATGGAGAAATCACATTTGTTGAGTGCGGAGGAAACGGTTTGGTATATATTTGCAAGTCATTGTTGGTTTTACCACTGACTTATTCGACTTGTGTTTCCTTGCGTCAACTTTGATAGCCCTAGTGTCGATGTGGTCTTGGACAATGTGTCTAAGACGATAACATCTCTCAGTGTCATGACCAGGCACATGATGGTAATGACAATACTTCGACCCATCGAACTAGCGGGGGTAGGGTCAGCTATTTGACAGAGGTTTAGGCTCAGGTAGGATGATTAGGTTGTCTCGCAACAACCGCTGCATGATACTCAAATAAGAGTCGTTCAATTTTGTGAAGACTTGGTTTTGCGAAGATTGAGAGGCAGCTATTGGAGGAGTAGCTGCTATATTAGCCATGGCTTTATTCCTTTGAGACCCATCTGAGGACGTGCCAGGAAAAGACCCACCACGAGGGTTCAAAGAAGAGTCTCCAAACTGCGTCACGGTGTGTTGATAATCGGTGAAGGCAAAGCACATGTTGCAAAGTTTTGATAACGTTTCAGGGACAACTTCTCCCTCAATGTCGATTGCAGGTTGCCTATGAACATACGTTGCAAGTCGTTATCCGACAGGGCAAAGGGGATCTTAGTTGAGATTGCTTGATATCGTGAGATAAAATCTATCACCTTCTCATTTGGTTTCTGCTTACAATGAACAAGGTCGGATATAGTGACCTTGCTGCCTATGTTAGCCTAAAACCTCTTGAGAAAGAGGTCCACCAATTGGTCAAAGGTGCAGATGGAGTGGTCAGGTAGAGAATTGTACCACTCCAATGCAGTCCCTTTGAGGGAACGAGTAAAGTCCGGATTGTGATAGTCACTACACATGGTCATAAATGAATTAATGTGAGTGTTTGGGTCACCATCGCGACCATTGGAATGATGGTATTTAGGATGGTAGTCACTACACATGGTCATAAATGAATCAAACTTCAATGACTCGGCGATCGTTGGAAGGATGGTATTTAGGATAGTGATGTCTAAAGGGCTCTTCCTATAGTACGCGGGTGCAGATGATTGGCCAGAAGCAAAAGCCAGAGAAGTGAGCTGCAACTGAAGCTGGCCCATGTTCTGCAGTATAGTATTCAGAACCGGGTTCGTAGGCGGAGGAGGAGGTGGTGGAGTTGCACCACCTCCCCCGCCAGACAACATGCCGGCTAATGTGGCACTGGCAGAGAAAATTGCAATATGGGCAGCAATGGAAATAGCAGTCGAGTCACTAGCCATACCCGTGTAACCTAAAGGAATAGAGGAGGCACTGTTACTTGGGATGGTGGAATCCACCATGCGGGCTCCCAACCTTGGGATGCTAACATTGACCTGGGTCCGGAATAGATCAAACTGGGTGTCCACAGGGGGTACCTCGTCTAGGGGCACATGGCTTTTAACAATCATGGAAAGGGCCGTCAGCATCTCCAGGCCTCTCTTGTTGGATATCAACATGTCTCTCAACGTGTTGACGACATTCCCTACTTGTGGGAGGATGTTCTTTCGGTTCAGGAATCCCTCAAAATCTCTCTGATTCTGCTCTAAAGAATTGATTTGCTTAAAATCGATAGAGACAACGGAATCGTGATCGATAGCAGGAGGGGAATGTTGTTTGTAATTAGGGCTGGCGGATTCCAACATTGGAATCCGCCTCCATCATATAGGGCCAGGTCCAATACTCCTCGGCTCCCACCTAAAAAGGCTCCCACGCTACACTTAAACATATCACGCCTCCTTGATAGGGCCGACCCTATCCAATTCAATTAAAAGGGAATTAATATAATTAATATAATTAATAATGTTTAATTCAAGAAGGCCGACATGTTAAAAGGAAATCAGTCTCCTATAAATGTGACACTTGCTTCTCATTATCATTATTCCAACTCAGGCAGATGAAAATTTTATTCAGTGAGAAGCGAACTTTATACTAAGGCATCTGACAAACAGCGAACTCCATTAGTTAGCAGCAGATCCTCAACAGTAGACAGCGAACTCCATTAGTTAGCAGCAGATCCTCAACAGTAGACAGCGAACTCCATTAGTTAGCAGCAGATCCTCAATAGGAGGCAGCGAACTCCATCAGACATCTGCAGATCCCTAGTTAAAGGCAGTGAACTTCAGTTCATCAATAGGAGACAGCGAACTCCATTAGACACCTGCAGATCTCAAATTAAGGGCAGCAAACTTCATAAGAAGCTGGAGACCATACAGCGAACTTCATAAGAAGCTGGAGACCATATAGCGAACTTCATAAGAGGCTGTAGATCATATGTAATGTTCAGTTGAATTCAAAATCATAATCAGATCTGAGGATCCTTTGGCTGGGTTTTTCCTCCTAGGAGGTTTTCCCAGGGTAACTGTGTTTTTGTCTTTTGCATTTCATTTCCTTTATTATGCTTAAGTCTGAAAAACAATAAGTTAATTAACCTTGTTCTAATTTTCCGAATTTTATTCAATCTGAAAGTACTAAAAATAACATGGTATCAGAGCTAATTGGTTAGATCAATCTTCAAATTTAAAATTCAGTACACCTTTATTTCCAGATTGCTGTAGCTTTTGCAGATCAGGTCAATGGGGCTGAAAGTTGAAGATAGGCTTGATGGGAATCTAAATTTTACTGCTTGGAAAGTTTGAATCAAGTTGGCTCTTGAGGAAGAAGATCTTCTTCAATTCATTGAAGCGAAAGAGCTAACTGAGCCTTCGGATGCAGCTGAGTTGAAACAATTCAAAAGGTATGCTATCAAGGCCAGGAAGATTCTCATTGATTCAGTCAAAGACCACCTCATCACCTCTATTGCCTCATTCACCACTGCAAGGGAAATGTTCAGCCATCTACAAGGTACATATGAAGTTAACAATCTTAGTAGGGCAATTACGTTAAGACAACAACTACTTAATATCAAAATGGCTAAAGAAGATTCTGTTATTTCCTATTTCATAAAAATTTCAGAACTAAAGAATCAGCTAGGTTTAATTGGCCATAACATGGAAGATAAAGACCTTGTCATGATTGCCCTTAATGGTCTACCTCTCTCTTGGGAGTCATTTATCCAAACCGTTAGTGGTCGGTCGGAGTTACCTACTCTTGATCGCCTTAAGAATGATTGCATACAGGAAGAGTCTCGCCTCTTCACAAGGAGTCAATCCAAGAGCCCCCATGTAGATGACCATCACATGCTTGCAGCTCAATGCAAGAAAAGGGGAAATTGGAAGCAACCTTATCCTAGAAGAAATAGGGATTCCAGATCCTTTAGTTACCAACACCCTTGGAAGAAACCAAGAGATACCTCACGTGTGTGATGTTTTAGATGTGACAGATTCGGTCATTATGCTAAGAAATGTCAGTTTAACCCTAACCAAAGTGAAGCAAACCTAAATGAAGTCTCAGAACAAAATGATGACTTCTTATTCATCTCCGCTTTATCTAGCAGTGTTCCCTTAGATAGCAATACATGGTTGATTGACAGTGGTGCCTCCAGACACATCACAGGTTACTGCGATCATCTTTCAGGCCTAGTAGAAGAGGATACCAGTCTTCACGTAGTAATTGGTGATGATGCTCGTTATTCGGTAAGAGGTTCTGGCTCTACTTCTCTAAAATTAGATTCTAGTATTTCCTTGCATCTTAGTGATATATTGTTTGTTCCTGGAATTAAAAGAAACCTAATTTCCATTTCTGCTCTAGAAGATAAAGGTTATCAAATTGCATTTTCTGAAGGAAAAGTTCTTGCTTGGTCTAAGAAAGATAGTTTTGAATCTGCTCGTATAATTGGTCATAGATATGATAGTCTTTATAAGCTCTCTACTAACCCTATTCAAGCCCTCATTAATGAGGCCCCAGAATCATGTGAGTTATGACATAGAAGACTTGGACATCTACATTATCAAGCCCTTCCATCCCTTGAAAGGCTAGTCAAAGGTATGCCTAAACTCAGTCAAATTCATGATAACACTTGTAAAGGTTGTGCTATTGGTAAGAATGTTAAAAGTCCTTTTCATAAAAGTGAAAATAGAGCTAAAGACAAACTAGAACTTGTTCACTCTGATTTATGTGGTCCTATGTCTATAGCATCTCCTAGTGGATTCCTTTATTATGTAATCTTCATAGATGATTTCTCTAGGAAAACTTGGATCTACTTCTTGAAATCTAAAGAATCTGATGAAGTCTTAAGTAAATTTAAGGAGTTTAAAGCATTAGCTGAAAACCTCTCTGGTAAAAGAATCAAATGTTTAAGATCTGACAATGGAGGTGAGTACACCTCCGGTAGCTTTCATGATTTTTGTGTTGAGTCAGGAATTAAGAGGGAGTTTTGTGTTCCATACAATCCTCAACAAAATGGTGTTGCTGAAAGAAAGAATAGGACCATTGTGGAAGCTACAAAGGCTATGATTCACAATTAAGACTTGCAGACCTCCCTATGGGCTGAGGCTTCTAGAACAGCAGTATATATCCAGAACAGATGTCCTCATCGTGCTCTAAAGAACATGACCCCGGAAGAAGCCTTCACGGGACTCAAACCAGACATTAGTCACCTCAGGATCTTTGGAAGTCTCGTCTATGTTCATGTTCCCAAGGAAAAACGATCAAAGTTGGAACCCTCCGGAAAGAAAGGCATGCTAGTCGGATACAGTGAATCCTCCAAAGCATTCAAGATTTACATCCTAGGTCAAAGGTATGTTGAGGTAAGTAGGGATGTTAAATTTGAAGAAGACATTGCGTTTAAGAAATCGAAGGGTTCCTGTGTTATTGATGAATCTGATGATAATCAAAATATGAATGTTGATACTAACCCTGAGATTCAGAGTGAGCAAGTTGAACCTCCACCACAAGATGATCATGATGATCCTCCAAAACCCATGAATCCTACTGATATTCCTAGTGACATTGTCGTTACCAAGAAGAGACCACTTTGGGTAAGAAACACCATTCAAGAAGTTGAAAGATTTGCTGCTCCAAGTGGCACCTTCCGTGAAACTAAGAGACCTTAGGTATTTTCCAACTATGTTTCTTTAATGTGTAATCTCATTGAAACTGAACCTTGCAATGTTGAAGAAGCCTTAAGTCATCATGCCTGGAAGCTTGCTATGGATGAAGAATATCAGTCAATCATCAAGAATGATGTGTGGGGACCTTGTGCCCAGACCCAAAGGTAAGTCTGTTGTTTCCTCTAAATGGTTATTTAAAATTAAACATAATGCTGATGGTAGTATTGAAAAATATAATGCTAGATTTGTAGCGCATGGTTTTTCCCAAAAGGAAGGCATAGACTATGAAGAAACATTCGCTCTTGTTGCTAGATATACTTCCATTAGAACAATAATTGCTATTGCTGCTTCTAAGGGTTGGAAACTACATCAGATGGATGTTAAGACTGCCTTTCTCAATGGTGTCATTGAGGAAGAAGTCTATATTGAGCAACCTGAGGGATATGAGATTCAGGATAGATTAACCCATGTGTGCAGGTTAAAGAAAGCTCTATATGGTCTTAAACAAGCTCCTTGTGCTTGGTATGAAAGAATTGATAAATATTTGCTAAGTCTAGGTTTTTGTAAAAATGATGCTGACCCTAACATTTACTTTAAAGTAACCAATGATGAAATGCTAATTCTAGTTCTTTATGTGGATGACTTATTTTTGACTGGTAAAGATGAACTTATTATTAGATGCAAGAAAGAATTAGCTTCAGAATTTGAAATGAAAGATTTAGGTCTAATGCATTATTTCCTAGGTCTAGAAGTATGGCAAAGATCTAACGAAATCTTTCTAAGTCAAGGGAAGTATGCTATTGACATTTTGAAAAGATTTAGAATGATGGATTGTAAACCAATGTCTACTCCTATGGAATCTAACTTAAAGAAGTTAAGTGTTTCTGCAGCTAACTTTGAATTTGCAGATCCATCCGAGTACCGACAGTTGATTGGATCACTGATGTATCTAGTTAACACTAGACCAGACATATGTTTTGCTGTGAATGCCCTCAGTCAGTTCATGAGTTTGCCCAAGCATGTTCACCTTGTTGTAGCCAAGCATATTCTAAGATACTTGCGGGGCACAGTTGGCTTTGGGCTGAAGTATCCACGTAACACCCCAATAACCTTGGAAGGTTATTTTGATGCAGACTGGGCTGGAAGCGTCAAAGACAGGAAAAGCACCTCCGGTATTTGTTTCAGCTTGGGTTCTGCAGTAATTTCTTGGGCCTGCAGAAAACAATCCTCAGTGGCATTGAGTACTGCTGAAGCTGAGTATATTGCAGCAAGTGTAGCATCCAGAGAAGCAGTGTGGCTTCGTAAGCTTCTTGCTGGATTGTTTGGTCAGCCATGGGACCCTATAGTAATTCATTGTGATAACCAGAGTTGTATTAAAATGTCTATCAATCCAGTGTTTCATGACAGGTCAAAACATGTGGAAACCCATTTTCACTTCATTCGGGATATGGTGCAAAGGGGTGCCATTCAGCTGAAATATGTCAGCACTGATGAGTAGGTTGCAGATATCCTTACCAAGCCTCTATCCAAAGTGAAGTTTGTGTACTTCAGGAATAGACTTGGTATTGTAGAAAATGAAACTCCGATTGAGAGGGAGTATCAAGTTCAGTGATACTTTGTATTGTATAAATCCACCCTCTGCGGGCAATGTAAGGTGGTAGTGTAAACTTCTCAGGGAGAAGTATAATTCTTAACCATCCTGTGCGGGCAATGTAAGATGGTGTTGTAAATGTTAACCACCCTCTGCGGGCAATGTAAGGTGGTATTGTAAACTTCTCAAGGAGAAGTGTATTTATTAACCATCCTCTGCGGGCAATGTAAGATGGTATTTTAAAAAGAAGTGCAATTGTTAAACCATCCTCTGCGGGCAATGTAAGATGGTATTGTAACCTTGACCATCCTCTGCGGGCAATGTAAGATGGTATTGTAACCTTGACCATCCTCTGCGGGCAATGTAAGATGGTAGAAAAGGATCCTCTCCACCCTCTGTGAGCAATGCAAGGTGGATCCAGTCTATGCTTGTGTGCAAGCTGGAAGATTATGATTATGATTGTATTCCCTAATTAAGAGGGAGTGTTGTTTGTAATTAGGGCTGGCGGATTCCAACATTGGAATCTGCCTCCATCATATAGGACCAGGCCCAATACTCCTCGGCTCCCACCTAAAAAGGCTCCCACGCTACACTTAAACATATCACGCCTCCTTGATAGGGCCGACCCTATCCAATTCAATTAAAAGGGAATTAATATAATCAATATAATTAATAATGTTTAATTCAAGAAGGCCGACATGTTAAAAGGAAATCAATCTCCTATAAATGTGACACTTGCTTCTCATTATCATTATTCCAACTCAGGCAGATGAAAATTTTATTCAGTGAGAAGCGAACTTTATACTAAGGCATCTGACAAACAGTGAACTCCATTAGTTAGCAGCAGATCCTCAACAGTAGACAGCGAACTCCATTAGTTAGCAGCAGATCTTCAATAGGAGGTAGCGAAGTCCATCAGACATCTGCAGATCCCTAGTTAAAGGCAGTGAACTTCAGTTCATCAATAGGAGACAACGAACTCCATTAGACACCTGCAGATCTCAAATTAAGGGCAGCAAACTTCATAAGAAGCTGGAGACCATACAATGAACTTCATAAGAAGCTGGAGACCATACAGCGAACTTCATAAGAGGCTGTAGATCATATGTAATGTTCAGTTGAATTCAAAATCATAATCAGATCTGAGGATCCTTTGGTTGGGTTTTTACTCCTAGGAGGTTTTCCCAGGGTAACTGTGTTTTTGTCTTTTGCATTTCATTTCCTTTATTATGCTTAAGTCTGAAAAACAATAAGTTAATTAACCTTGTTCTAATTTTCTGAGTTTTATTCAATCTGAAAGTACTAAAAATAACAGGGAAGAGGCTGGGAGTTGGCAGGAGAGGGATCCCCAGCCTGAATGGTTTTCAGATGATGAGAGCCCAACAGATCATCAAGATGTGGACCACTGCATGGTGCAGGGTAGAGGAGGGCGATAATGATCAGGAGGGAAGCTCCTCTTGGATGACCTTCTGACTATGGCTCCTGTCGCAGTTTGGGTCGTAAAGCTCATAAGATAATCGACAACCAAATCACGGAACATGCACACCTATGCAAGTCTTTGGAAAAAGATGTAGGACTGTTTTGTTTTGATATGTTTAAGATAAAAACATGAAAGGGAAAAAGGTGTTTGCTGTTTTCGGTTTTTGTTTTGTTCTTTTTTTTTCTTTATTAAATTTTTAAGTTTTTAAATGAATGTGTTGAAAAGTAAAACAACTATACTAAACTGGAAAAGGAAATGAAATAAAGCAACTAAGCTATACTAGAAAAAGCAAACACACACGAATCCCCCTTGGCGTCGGGTTCACCAAAATGTATCGGAGGGAATTTGACACCCCAGGAGTGATGAGTTCCCGAAGAGCGAATGGTCCTTCCGATACCTTTGCGAACTGGCACAAGTCTAGGCCAGGGGATAACAAAATGTTTTGGACCTGTCGGGGAATTGAGACAGACTTTCGACGAACTCTGCAAGGCTCTGTGGCCAAGACGACAACGCGGGTTCAAGACTGCAACGTGGTTAGTGGACTACAACGCGGCTAGTGTCTAGGTCAGATAGAGTACAAAGCTAGACAAAGACGTCCAGTTCGTACGGACAAAATGTAGAGCTCGACGGATGCTAACTAAATAGATAGAATGCAACGTGCAAAATGTTAACTATGAAAAAGGATAGCTAAATAGAAGAGGAATTTAGGAATGAACTCATCAAGATGCTTGCTATGATGTTTACTTCCGCAATATGACACTCAATCCTACAATGTAATCCCTACACACATGCAAGAGAGAAAATGTTGGGGGTTGTGTTTTGGTGTTTCCACCTCCACAGACAACCCAAAAAGCCACGGGAAAGGAAGATGAGGAAGAAGCTGTTAAAGAAGAATGCAAAGACAAATACAAAGACAATGCTATGCTATTTGGTAATTGGAAAATAAACGAGATATTGGAAAAGCAAGATAGAGTTAGATTACTCCCCTAGTGCTTGGCAAGTGTTGGTATGCTTGGTAAACTTGGTAGCTCGTCGATGCTGCAACAATGGTGTTTTTGTCTCCAAGAGCTTCAATTTCCAAGAGCAAGTCTCCAATTTGCCAAAAGATCCCCTGGAAATGTCCCAAAACCAAGGATATTAGGCTAAGGGACGAGTTTGAATGTCGGTGGCCACGCAAGGAGGCATTACGATTCCTTCCTGGCGTGGGTTGTAACGTCCCAACAACCACTTGTTGGCTGACAGGTTGGTGGGACAATAGCGCGCTGCGCGGACGCAGATGCGGCAATCTGTGCGTCCGCGTCCGCGAATCTGTTAGATTGGGAGAGTTGATAACGCCTTCGGGGAATCTGACATTGACTTTTTCAGTGGACAAAAGGACAAGTTGGCGAACCTATCCTCTAAGCAGCGTGGGGGAGGCACCCCATGTCGCAATTGCCACTAAGGGTGATGAGGGTGATATTTTTGAATCTACATGAACAAAGATGCATTTTGAGCTTTCAGATGCAGTTTAGATCGCTTCTCTTGGGGCACAAGAACAAAAGTCTCAAAACCAAAGACCCTTAAATGTAAGGACATAAGACTTCTTACCTATCCACAACTTCATAAGGAGTTTTATTAGCAAGAGCTGAATAAGGAGATTTATCTTTCTTTGTTACAGCATACATTCAATAATTTGGGGGTAGGCTTCTGGGTATGCAAAGCTTGTGTATTTGGTGATTCAAATTCATTAATTCTGAAAGTTTCGGTTTTGTGTTTAATGCCAAATGATTGTGCAAGGTTGGATCATGATTCATATGCAAATTATAATAATTCAACTCAAATAATAAAGAAATATTCAAATAAGAGACTGATATAAATTTCCAGAAATCTGATTTATTAGATCAGCAATGTAATTTTCAGAATTAATGAATTTGAATCACCAAATACACAAGTTTTGCATACCCGGAAGCCTATGCCCAAATTATTAAATATTTTATTGCTGAAGCCAAAAGCAGATACAATAAGGGTCTGATATAAGTCCGATCTGCTCCTTAGAAGCCTGCAAACCTAATTTCCAGCTAGGGTTTGATTGGAAATGACACCCAAATGGTACGGCCAGCTGGAGGTTGCACTGGAATGCTGATAATAGCCCCGATTTGCACTTATATTCTGATATCTCACTGCTGTAACCAAATCTGAGTGCAAATCAGCCTGTAATAAAGTCCAATGATGCCCAGATGAAGACTCTATGTAGATGTTCCCCAACAGTGAACTGAGTTTCCGTCCAATTCACAATTTCTTCAAGGGTTTTCGTCCTCAAAGAACTTGATTTGCTGCTGAAACCTGCTACATCTCCAAATTCCTAAAATGCTGATGTAAAAATGAATTAATGAACGTTGAAAATGAATCCCCAAATGTTACTTTATTGCTTCCAACCCTAATTCTCTTTTCCCTCCAAAAGGTTCAATCCTTTTGGGATATTCTCCTTTTGCCACATAAAATACTTTATGAAGTTTTTATTAAATATTTTGCCTCTAGTAAGTTTGAACTTCTTGAGGGTTTATTTCATCATTAATAAAATGGCCACTTTTTTAAAACAACTTATTTCTACCTAGGGAGGCATGCCATGGGGTCGCCACTTATGACGATTCATTAATTTATTATAAAGTGACATTATAATCCCATCATCTGGCCACCCCAAACTGAAAACTGATGATGCATGTGCTACTTTGGTGATGTCTAAATAGAACTAGTGAACTGGCAGTGTCCTCCTAGAAAATAGGGATTCTCCTAAAAAAGTAGGAGACTGTCTCCAATCAATTGGAAATGCTCATAGGGGCTCCTGCTCTACTCCCCAATCCTTTGGGTGGTCAACCAGTCAACTGGGAGTCCTCCTTAAAAAATCGAGATGTTCCAGACACCCCGGGACCAACTCTCAATCATTCCCTAAAACATAGGGATCTCTCCCAAAAAATAGGAATTGTCTTTGAACATCCAAAATGGCTTATAAAGCCCTTGCGCAACTGCACAAGCCTCAGTATGGGTCCCCTCTCCACTCCATTAGCCTACGGGAACCTGATGATAGGTCAATCCCTGCTCAACTGCCTGTGACCTAAGAAGGGGACATTACAAAAAGGAACTCTATAGCTGTGCAGTGAAACCAGCTCTTGCCTTTGTTGCAATATTTTGTACTTACAGAATTAAAATAGGGAAATTATAATAAGCCAAATGTTAGATTTTTTAAAATTATTTTTTCAAAACTAGACCTGCCAATTGATAGGTTTTCTCAAAAGCAGAAGCCTAATTTATATAATATATATAACATTAAAACTATATTTGCTGAAGTTTAGAAGCATCAATAAAACATTTATGTTAAATATTATTTTTTTGGGATCTATTTGCTCACCTTCAGGTATCTCATGCTTACAAATTTGAAATTGAGAATCATTTTTTATGGGTATCTGAGCACATAACCAGGGCTCAGACCAGTTCTAGTGATGAACAAGTTCTATTCTTGGACATGTTAATACCCCGACATATCCACTGAGTTGTGGGTTGCCTTACTGCAGTATGCAGATTTCAACCACAAACACTTGGAAACAACCTGCAAGTCATTATTGTACTTGGCTGTCTCACCAACCGTTCTCAAGATCATACAATATAATAAGCATCTCTTTCATTGTTCTCAAGACCATTAAATGTGTCTGCAGATATTTAAGCACCATCTGACAGAAGGCATAGTCTGATCATGGCCTTGCTTTGTGTTGTTCAAGATGTTGTAGATTGTAGAGACATAAAATTGGTCTTGTGCACAGTAATCGACAGTTGTTTATAGATTCTTCTGCAGATATGGCATTGCAAATTACTCTGAAAACTAGTGGCCTCCATATTTTATTGCCATCAAAATTTTTATTCTATACATTTACAAGATTCACAATCTGTAAAATTCCATGAGTTTCGATGCTTTTTGAATTCAATAAAAAATTTCATAAGGCTCCCTTAAATTCTTAAAATATTAACGAAGTAAAATGTGCGTTTTACACATTTTTTCCTGTTCTTTCTCACAAAATGCGTCAGTTACTTTGGAGAAGGGCTCAGCAATTTAAGCTCCTTGTGCCTAATAACTTATTATCATATTATTTCATATTATCTTGTTGAGAGGGCCAATAGGCTAAATTTAAAGAACACTGTTTCACAAAACTTGTTAATGTTCAGCCAAGTATATAGAGAAAATGGTAAAAGTGATGGATATCCATGTGGAGAGCAATCTAGATAAAAGTAGTGACCACAATTGTGGCTTTGATTTCATGGAAGGTAAATGGGAATCTTCAATTGTTGATTAACTTGCCTCCATCATAGATCAACATCAATAAACTTATGTATAATGTCCAATGGAAAAGGGTCCTAATTAGAAACACAAATGTCAGGCGTGAATGTATCAAGTTTTCAGGCAGCAACGTTCCAAATTACATATATAAGCCTGCAATCAGAAACATCTGTTCAAGTACTGTGCTAATTGTAATTAGACATTTTGGCTTTCACTATTCAAACAATTAAGCAAATACATGCAATAAGATTAGATGCATGTGTATCTTTCTTTGTGATTAGTTTTGAATTTTTTGTGATTATATTATCCATCTTGCAAGAACACTTAACTGTAATGTAGTTTAATAGATATTGTAGAATTTTAATAGGTTGATAGTGTAGTTCCTCTATCTATAATGTAGAATATATTTTTATATACATTGTCTGATCTGCTATATTTTTCTGTGTGGCTGATATTGATACTTTGGTACTATTTTTTCAAATTTACAGGTATACTACACACGATTGTATTTCATAGAGCTCTCGGCGTGGTTCGGCCTAAGGATGTTGATTTAGATCTCTTTGAAATAACATATGTAAGTATTTTTGCAAATGTAGTATTTTATCGATCTGTATATACTTATTCTGTTATTTACATGTTTTGGGCATGCAAAAATGCTCGTGTTCTTCATTTTTTGTCCAAATTTCTATTCCTGCTGAATGTAAATGTTAATTTGCAGTAAATTTAAACTCCCAGTTTCACTGACTAGTTTTCATGTGAAAATTCCATCCCTCTAAAGACCTACTTCATTTGTTTTGGTTACGATTATGTGTTCACAATAGCATTGAATACCCATGCCTTTTGTCAAGTTGAAACTAAGCTTAAATTTCAATCTTTAGAAGTTTGAGTTCTGAGTTATGATTTTGTTTTGAGATTTTTAAAGGGTAAATATTTTTAGACTTTGAATGTGAACTAGAAGCATGCTAAGATCAGGTTGATGTACCTAAAATTTAAGAGATGGCCTTTTGCTTTGTAAATTGCCATCAACATGAAAGGAAGAGGTTTTGCTTTGTAAATTGCCATAAACATGAAAGAGGTTTTTACAAGGGATTTTGACTCTTTATTGTGATGTTTAAGATATAGTCAAGAAGCCTTTGAGAAATAGTCTTCTCGGTTTATGGCTTTTACATCTGATCTGTCAATTAATTTGTTTGCCTAAAACTTTGATTATTGTCATTACAGAGTGCTGCTCTATTATTCTGTTCTTCTGTGGCTACTGTTTGTTTCACATTTTAAAATTCTGTTATATATGGTTATTTCCTCCACATTGAAAAAATAAAGAATATATGGAGACACAAACTTAAAGTATATGTTAATTGACCCTAAAATTATTGTCTTTCTAATTGGCAAGCAGCATGTCCAATGTATTGGGTTTTTGTTTGATTGGCAGAAATTGACGACATAATTGATATCCTTCTTTAAAGACAGATGAATTACATGTGGTCACGGTCATTCATTTTGCTTTATATTTTTGCCCCAGAGACTTAGCTTGCGAATTTTTAAAGTTTAATGGCTTGCAGTTTTTAACTAAACCATTCATTTATTTTTAGGTGCAATGTGGAGATTCTGAACTTGAAAAGAAAATTGAGGAGAAGATTGATCAATTTGTAAGCTGGGTAGAAAAGCATCCAAATAAGAAGAGCCAGGTTTTCTTCGTGATTTATCATATAATGTGAATTTGAGAGAGTTAAATTTAATTGTTTTACTCATTCTGTTTCCTGTTAGGCTTCAGTGCAATTTCATTTTGTAGATCTGATAAATTTAAGTATTTACATTCTTACACAATTGTAGTTGTTACGTTCTTACACAATTGTAGTTGTTCTCTATCTCCTCTCCCTAGAATATGTGATTTTTTATATATATAAATCAACCATTTAGTATAAAATACATCAACCATGCGTTTTGTGAGATCTCAATATTATGAGTGATTCCTCTCACCATGTTTAATGCCCACATGCATTTAGCAATATGTTGATACCTGTTGATACCTTGAGTAGTTGCTCTTGCCATGTTTAATGCTCTTATAATTGCAGATATGCCTATCCTTTTATGAGATTAGAAACAAATCGACAGGGTGGTTTGGTAATAGAGCTGAGCGCTTTTACTGGGAACAATGGTATATTACTATGAATGTTATAACATCAAAGGCAGCTAGCAGTAAATCTCATCATGGGAAGGCCATAGCTGTAGAAGGTACTGTTAATGTTTTATTTGGCAGGTGAAATGCATTTTATCACATCAGAGAACTTTTGTTAAATAGCTTAGTACTCCTAATTATATACTTAGTGACTAGGATATATTTCTATGAATACTGACTGCAGAGGTCACAATGGAAGATGGAAATCCCCGCCATGCTGCTTTGGAGTTGGCTCTAAGGGATGTTTTATTTCAAATAATACAATATGTCAATGAGAAGAAGGACCACATTCCTCCTGTACAAAATTCTGATGCTGTATCTTTTCCTTGTGAGATCGCCATTCCAAGGTTTGTGATTGTGATGTTTAATAATATGGATCTGTACATTTGTATGTTTTAAGTTTTTCATCTTATTTATTTAATAGCCCAGAAAAAAATAAACCTTTTAAAAACACAACAATACGAAAATTGAATTTGTGAATTGCAATTGTTTTCTGGATTCAACTGTGTAAGTAGTTTTTGCATCAAACTGTGTAAGTAATTGTTAATTGAAATTGTTGTTACCTCTGTTGAATATCTCTTTTGTTTCATATTCCAGCATAAAACTATGCTTTGTACTTACAATACCCTGAGAGTATCTAAGGTAGTGTTTCCAGTTTCCTCCTTTATCTACAGAAATATACAAATACTGGAATTCACTAATGGCAAATACTGAAAAAATAAGTACCCTTAATAGCAACTAGATAGAGTGGATGCTGCTATTTTGGCAGTTCATAAAATGTTATTAATGACCCTCTGCTTTGTTATAACTTATAAGTCTTGTAGAATATTTCATTGATCCTTACATTTGCACACTGGTGGAAATTATTTTCAAAACTGGGTGAAAGCTTTTAAAATACACAAAATAATCTTAAATAATGCCTGAGAAGCATACACAAAATAAATTCAAATAATGCATGAGAAGCATAAAGAATGAATATTTAGAGAACACACAATTCTATTTTGATCGTAGAAGTGATACTCAGAATTGGGTTTCACCCAGCAAACCAAAAAGTATAAATGGAATTCAATCAATTGGGATTTAGTTAGGAAACTGAAATTTGCTGAAGAATTTATAAAAATAGGGAAAAGAACACTATATTTTTATTACAACTTAGATAAAGGGAAAAATGTTAGATAGGGACATGTCCCATAGAGGACAGCTTGGAAACCCTGCAATCCCTGGCCTGATCTGGAAAAACATGTTGAATGTCATGGAAACAGGAGACAATGAGCAGGGGATGGCAGCTGACATCCAATTTTTTAAAATTTAAATAACATTATTGCTGGGCTGTAGGGAACATCTGTAAAGTTAATTAAAAAAGATTTTTTTTTCTATATCTTGATAGCAGTTTTGATTTGTGTCCAAGCTTTGAACAGACTGACAACGTGATGGCATGTACAAATTGTTGACCTTGGAAGAAGGAGAAATATTCACATGAATCACATCATATTGGAGGCAAATTATATTACATAGTTAATTGGTATAATAATTGAATAAATTAAATGAATGATCAAACGATCATTTATAGAGTTACAAGATCGATGTTTCCATTATGAAACAATCGATAACAGAAGCAAAATTAGAAACATCTAATATTTACAATAGATTATAAAATTGACCATTAATAATTAATAACTAAGATATTATTCTAATACCTTCCCTTAATGGTCAATCTATCTACTACACAAAGTTGTCCCCTGAACTTAACAAACTTATTTGGATTCAGAGATTTGGTGAGGATATCCGTAGTCTGATCCAAAGTTCCCAGACCCGGACTCAGCTCTGACTCGGCAAGGCTGACTTGGCTTGTGACTCGGCTTGGACTCGGCAATGACTCGGCAAAATAAGAAAACCCTTGAAATTTAGAGATTTTAAACGATTTAAAACTTGTTTCATACACCCATTATTGAATCAAGCTTAAAGACACTATAACATCATCCATAATCTGAAAACTTGGACTTGGCAAAAACTTTGCAGACCAAATTTGACTTGGTTTTAGTGATTCAACAGCTTAAATAATTACTCAAATTCTGTTAAAAAATGTAAGTTTTATCCAAATCCCTCGGAAATATAGGCAATCAATCATAGGCCAGAAACGATACTCAAATTGTAGACACAGAATTGAATAATTAGGGTAGCCAAACCTGCAGAGCTGTTGGGCTTGGCCTTGTTGGAACAGCAGAGTAAAATTGCAAATTGAAACATTGCAGGCTTGGGTTGTAGTAGCAAATGCAGAAGTAGTTCCTTCCCTAGGAGCAGCAGGCACATAGGTTGCAGGCATGTGAGTTGCAAGTGTGTGCAAGTAGATGGGTCACATAGAACAGAGAAGAAGCATACACAACTGAGTGAAAATGCACGATTGAAAAATTGAACGCGTGGGGCAGATGAAAAAGTATGAGTGTGCTCAGAGCAGGTTTTACACCATAAATGCACTCAGAGTAGACCATTGTACTCTACAAACTCTTTGAAAACTGTTTCTGCCAAGTGGCAAGTTTGAGCGTGATTTACTTGTTTTCCTTAAACCCTTGTGAGTACTCACTGAGTTTTAAAACTATGGGTGCAGATGTTAGAATATGGAAACATCCCTTTTCACTTCAGCATCTGGCATGAGCATGTCCACTAGGCAAGACTTTGCTCCTCCCAAGACACATATTATTGGCAATCATGTTACAAAATGGATCTTGCCAACCAATAATAGCCAGTAGAGTAATTTCAGCCCACACATTGCCAAGCCAAAGATTGAACCCCACGACTTTCCATCCTCAACAGTCAGCAAGAAAAAATATCATTTCAGCAAGTATCTACAGGAAAAGGCAAGGAGAAAAGCTACGAATACAAAAGAATCACCTAATCTTACCATTTTTTTTGCAGCATTAGCAGATCCAGCACCAAAGAGATAAAAGCAGAGGCCCCAGAGATAATGGAGGTCAATGACACTCTTGACAAGTTCTAGGACCTAAAGAAACAATTTCCTTGAATTCCAAAGATAAAGTTTCAGAACACCTCTAATTTATAGTAGAAGATATTTCAACACCCAGAGTGAGAGCTGGGAAAATAAAAGTCACCACTCTTTGCAAATAGATCTCGTATGTACAAATCTCCTACTTTGGAAATGTATGGTTAGTTTCATTTACTAAAGCATCAGATGCTTAATGAAGAACACACGTTTCCACAAATTTGAGGAGCACTTGCAGATTTGACTTCTAAAGATACAAATCCAACTTTAGCTTTGACAAGGACAATTTTAGTTACCAAGGTAGGCATTTCTAAATCCCCTTTTCTCCCACATCCGAATTATGCAACCCCATAATGTGTATTATAGTTTGGACTAACCTCATTGACTGCACTTTTTTAAGTGACGTCGGCCGAGTCACGACCCTCGGACTCGGCAAGTCAGGGAGTCGACCCTCGGACTCGGCGAGTCAGGGAGTGACTCACTGACTCGACGAGTCAGGTGAGTCACGCCCCCTGACCCGTCCGAGCCCGGGTCAGGGTCACCGTGACCTGACAGGGGTCACCTAGCCTGCTGACTCGTGTGACTCGCCGCGAGTCACGGAACTTTGGTCTGATCCTTAGCAGGAACATACTGCAAATCCTATTAGAATAATATCTTTATTTAGTTATTTGATGGTCAATATTGTAATAAATTGTAAATATTAGTAGTTTCTATTTTTGCATCCGTTATCGTTTGTTTCTTGTTAGAAACATCGATCTCTTGTAATCTATATAATGATCTTTCGATCATTCTTTAATACATTCAATTTTTACCGATTACTCTGTAATATGGTATCAGAGTAGGTTAAGAATTTTTCGATTTTTGCTTCAAAAAAAAAATGTTTAAAAATTCTTTTTTCCTGTCAGTAATTATTCTGGGTGGATTTTTTTTGCGTCTTGCAAACCTTCTTCCATTTTTATGCGTCGCTGTTTGTACTGTCACAGTTTTTTGTGACCCGTGGATCTCACACGCAATGTGAGTGGTCTTTGCGTTTTTCAACGGGATTTCTTTGCAAATCCCTCCACAATTTTATTTTTGTGCTCGCTTTTGTTCTCTGTCGGATTTTATTCCGACCTACGACGCGATCAGTCTGCATGCAATTTCTTTTTCGTGTGACCTCTCTCTGTGCGCGATACTTCTTCATGCGACGATGAGTCTTTGCATTTTTGACTGCATTTTCAGTGGTGTCAGCCAATGTTTTTTCGGTTTTCTGCCTCTTGTGACCTTCGTCTTTTTACAAATTGCGATTTCGTGGTGTTTTTGTGCACCAACGGAAGTTGTTTGCCTTGTATGTGCCGCACGATTCTTTTCTCGCCCCTGTTCTGCCTAGCACATGTTCTCTGCCCGCGGTTTCTATTTGGCAGCGCTTTGTGTTCTACTTCTGCCGCCTAGGGTTTTTACCCTCAGTATATTTTTCAGCGGCCAATAATATTCTTTTTTGGGTCTGAAGATTTTTTCGTGCCTAGGGTTTATATCGAACCCTTAGTCATTTTCTTTCTGCGGCTAGGGTTTTTGGAAAACTTATTCTCAGAAATCTATTATTTGGGTTTTTAGAATTTTCAAGGTCTTCAACAATCTGTACATTGGGATCTGTGCCAAAAAAAAAATCACTTTTCTACCTCGAAATCAATGCATTTATTTTGCCTCAGTTTTTACACGTTACTTTTACATGAATTCACACGTTGACTATCTCCTGCCTCGATATTTGTACCATCATTCGGTCAACCAGATTTGACCCCAGTTCTTAGTGATGGCATCTTTGACAAATATTTTGTTCAAGGGTAGTTAGAAATTCAATGGCAGAAACTACAACACCTGGAAGTAGAGGATGCTCACAATATTTGAGTATTGTGTCATCGATCAGGTGGTCCTTGGAAAGGTTTCTTGTCCCACTGCAGCTGGTCTTGATCAGACAAAGTTTGATGAACAAAATCGTGAAGCTGTCATGCTCATCAATCTCTCAGTGACCGACGTTCAACTTCCTCAGATACCTTCCGACAAAACAATTGCTGAGATATGGGAGCATCTAAAGACATTGCATGAGACGTTTGATAAGAGCAAAGCCTTCTTTCTAAAAAATATGCTCTTCTCTATTGTCATGGATGAGCACAAATCCCTTCAGGAGCATCTCAGTCAAATCAAGGACATCTGTGACCAGTTAGTAGCCATTGGTTGAAATATGAAGGCGGACATGGTTGTCATAACCTTGAAAAGTTTGCCTAAGTCCTATGAGGATTTTGTCAAAACACTCAACATCACCCTCAATCAGTGTTCATCTAAAGTTCGTTGATCTTTGAACTAAACTTTTGCAGCAGGATTGGTGGAAGCAGCAGTTCGCAATAGTACCAACTCATCTTCTACAGAACAAGCTTTCGCAGCCAATTCCTTTCATAAGGATTATGGCAAATCTCAATCTTCTCACTCTTCTCAACAAAAGCCCTCTGCTCCGTCATTATAAGGCTCGAAAAAGAAGAGTGTTCAGTGCAATTACTGCCATAAATTTGGTTATATGAAACTTGAGTGTCGCAAATGTTTGGTTGCACAGGCTAAGCAAAGTTGTTCACAACCGAAAGCAAATGTATTAGAGCACACTGAGTAGAGCGAGTCCGCCTTTTACGCCTTCATGGCTAAAAGACTTGTAGACGATGTCAAATTTTCTGCTTGGTATATAGATTCAGGTGCCTCACGCCACTTCACTCATCGTTGGGATTGGTTCACTGATTTTCAGCCTTACTCAGATTCAGTTATTTTTGGAGGAGGGGAAGAGTACACCGTTGTCGGCAAGGGCAATGTGCAGATTCAGTTTGGAGGGATGAGATTGATTTTCCTCAATGTGTACTATGTTCTAGGAATGGATCTCTCTGTCAGTCAAATTCTGAGACATTCTCCTTGACTTGACGCGACCTTTAGTTCACATCAGTGCAATACCATTGACTAGGAGACTCAGTCAACTGTTGCCGTGGGTTTTTACGTCGTCATGGCTAAAAGACCTGTAGACCATGTCAAATTTTCTGCCTGGTATGTAGATTCAGGTGCCTCACGCCACTTCACTCATCACTGGGATTGGTTCACTGATTTTCGGCCTTACTCAGATTCAATTATTTTTTGGAGGGGGGGAAGAGTACACCGTTGTCGACAAGGGCAATGTGCAGATTCAGTTTGGAGGGAGGAAATTGATTTTCCTCAACATGTACTATGTTCTAGGAATGGATCTCTCTATTAGTCAAATTCTGAGACATTCTCCTCAACTCGATGTGACCTTCAATTCACATCAGTGCAGTACCATTGATTAGGAGACTCAGTCAATTGTTGCTGTGGGTCTTGAGGATCATGGTCTTTTCAGACTAGTTGATTTTGGTGATTCTCAGGAGCTTGCTATGGCAGCCAAGCACTCCTTTGTTAGTACACTTTGGCATCAGTGTTATGGGCACTTAAATGCTCCTTAAATAGAGAATAGAAGATTGAGAATAGAAACACGAAAGAAACATTCTAAAAGGAAACTAACAACGAAAAGGAAATTACCTAAATGACTAAACTAAATGACCATTAAATACAGTAATAATAAATACTTTAATACCCTCTTTTAATGGCCATTGTACTAACTACCCTATAGAAGACTAGACAAAATTTGCAAGTCATTTGGCCATGAATGCATAGAAGGCCGATTCCTCTTCAGAATGCTCTGCGACATGAGCCTATTGTTGAGACCCTCCTTGATTGGACTTCTGATCAGCCAACCGCTTTTTGCAGAACTTCTTCATGTGACTAAGATTACCACTCGTTGTTGAACGTCTGAATGTCTTCCAACATGATGTTGGGTAATGAAGCCATCCCTCCCTTTAGCTAGAGACACCGAGATCTGCTTCTCAAAAAACTTTGATTTCTGTTGATATAAAACGGCAAATAATTGAAACCACGATTTTATGTGATGCTGAAATCACACACCTTCGTTTTTGCTGAAAATGGTGAAAACCCCAAAAACAACACGTTGCATGATTTTTTGTGGAAAAAAATCAGAAAACCCTTAATGAGTTTTTTTTGAAAAAAAATCAGAAAACCCACCATGATTTTTATTAACAAAAATTGAGCAATTTTTTTTTGAAAATAATTAAGGTAACAACACCATGATCGCAAAACAAGTTTTGGAAATAAATTCCATTATAAGTTACTAGTTTGGGAATTTTCTTTTTCCTTTTGGGTTCGTGGGTTGGGTTCGTCCTTATATATATATAAATTTTTTTTTTTTTTAAGCAAGTGCTATCTAGTTTGGGGATAACACCCTTTAATTGAAAGAAAACTGGGGATTACATAGAGTCGGGCCCAAAAGAATAGCCCAGAACCAATAGACAACTCAACTCCCTAGTTCATCATTCCTATATCCCTTGTTAATCCGGCCCCTTGTTTGGGGATCCGCTCCTTGTCTAAATCCAAAATCTGAGCCAAATGCCCCGTAATAACAGTATCTCGAGAGAATTTACATGTATGAGTTTGTACAATCCCTAGATTTGCCAATATATCCGCAGCCTTATTGCCTCCTCGCTATGTATGAAGGAATTGATAGTCCGACAATTGGTTTAGGAGATATTTAATCCTTGGAATCCGCGAATTCAATCTCCAATCTGTGAAATCACTCTTATTAACTCTGTTCAAAATTATAAGGAAATCTCCTTCAATTATCACCTTCGAGATTCCATGTTTAGTCACTCATCTCAAACCTTCCTCAAGCGCTGAGGTCAAAAATGTGTTTTTGTTATGTTTTGGCACTCAACACCTTTGGATATCCCCAGGTTCGTACTTGACAAACCCAAATGCTTGGGTAGGTACCCAAGGCAAAACTAGGGCAAACCCCACGTGACCCCGAACCTGAGCGAACCTGGTTCAAGTACATGGACTAAAACAATCGAACCCGGTAACTTAGATTCCAGGTGAGTACCCACAAATTTTATTTTAAAAATTTGCCAAAAAATTATCTAGCTCTGATGCATTGAAATGATATTTCGTTATATATTCGATATTAACAAAGAAAATAAGCTCTTTAAATAGAGAATACAAGATGATCGAGAATGGAAACACGAAAGAAACATATTTGAAAGAAACTAACTACAAAAAGGAGATTACCTAAAGGACTAAACTAAATAACCATTAAATACAATAATAATAAATACTTGCCCAATTTGCATCTACAAAACTCTGTGTCCTATGACTTGACGACATTATTAGTACCATGGTAAACCAAACAGTAATAAAAAGTAACTAACAACTATTGAAACACCCTTTTAACAAAAGCCCAATGCTCTCTACTAGGGTTAGAAACCCTGCTCAAATCTCCCATTGTTTGGGCTGAATCTGGTTTAGTGCAAACCGTTGCATACATCAAACTACTAACAACACTAACATAAGGAACCTTAGACATCTTTTCAAAATCATCATGAGAATTTGGGCACATGTTTAAGCTCAACTTGATACCAATTGGAAATGAAATATTTACTGGCTAACAATCTTGCTATCAAACCTTTGCAAAATGTCATGGACATACTCAATTTGACTTTACCAAAGCTTTCTGTGTATCAAATCCTTGTTGATCTCCATACCAAGGGTAACATTTAGCAATCCCAAGTCTTTTATTGTGAATGTGCTAGAAAGATGAGTCTTGATCTCTCTAATCATCACCTTGCTATTACCCATAAAGATGTCATGAGCATCAATAGTTTTAATGTAAACATAATGATTCTTCTCGCTCCTAACAAAATCGGACTTCAATGCAAAGGCATCAAACTTCTAGTACCACATCTTCAGTGACTGTTTCAGACCATTCAATGAACATACCATATAATGACCATTATAATTTGCAAACCAAGCGTTTTTTTCCTTTCACAACAAAATTGTTGGTTTGTCACATATAAATTTCATCTTCAAGATCCCATGCAAGAAAGTAGTTTTAACATCCATTTGCTCAATTTCAAAATCACAAGCAGCAACAATATATCATAGGAATCTAATAGAAGTTAGCAACATGAGAGAAAATTTCACCAAAATCAACTCCCTCTTTTTGGGAGTAGCCCTTGGTCACTAGTCTGGTCTTGTACCGTTCTAACTGACCATTTGCACCAAATTATTTGTTAAATACCCGCTTGCAACCATTGGGCTTTCTTCCTTTGGGCAAACTAACAAGATCCCAAGTATCACAACTATCCAAAGCCATCATCTCCTCTTGCATGGCCCATATCCAAGATCTACCTTTCTCCGATGAGAGAGCCTCCTGGAAGAATCCAGGTTCATTGTCAATACTTAACAAATCAAATACACAACATAATTTAGTGGGCTACACCTATCAACTGAATTCCATTGTCTTGTGGACCATCTCAAGGTAGAAGTAATAGGCTTTGCTTCTTCTTCTTTTGTGTACTCATCTTGCATAGCATCTGAACTCTCTGAACCCTCTTCTCCTTTCCATCCTTTGATTCATCTGATTGTTCTTTGACATGTGCATCTCTTGCTTTTCCATCTTTGTCTTGAATTGCACTATTTTTGTCTTTTCTTTATCCTATAGCTATTCTTCTCCTATGTAAGCCGTAAACTCCATGAAAATCACATCTCTAGAAAAAGTGTTTTTTTTTGGGTTAGTGTATTCCATAGCTTATAATTTTTAACATTTTTACTGTAACAAACAAAGATGCATTTCGAGCTTTGAGATGCAGTTTAGATCGCTTCTCTCGAGGCACAAGAACAAAAGTCTCAAAACCAAAGACCCTTAAATGTAAAACATAAGGCTTCTTACCTATCCACACTTCATAAGGACTTTTATTAGCAAGAGCTGAACGAGGAGATTTATTCATCAAAATAGCAACACTCAACATACTCCTAGCTCTTTCCTTCAAGGTTCGGTTCATTCTTTTTGCTACCCCACTTTGTTGGCAAGTATAAGGAATAGCCTTTTGCAGAACAACACTTGCATGATAGAACTCATCAAACTCCTTTGAATAATATTCACCCCCTTCGTCAAATATCAACACTCTTATTTTATAATTCGGTTGTTTCTCAACTAAGGCTTTAAATTCCTTAAACTTAGGGAAGACCTTTGATTTTGCATGCATAAAATATATCCAAGTGTCTTGATACATCATCAATGAAAGTAACATAATAATGAGATTTACCAAAAGAGTCAACATCTATTGGTCTAAACACATCCGAATGGATGATCTATAATTATTTCTTAACCTTTTTAGTCCCATTAGGAAAGGATGATCTATTTTGTTTACCAAACATACAATGTTCATAGAGATAATTTTTGCCAACATAATAATTAGAAATACTATCAACCAACTTTTTATTTAGAGTGGTCTTAAGACCTGTTTCACTTAAGTGACTCAATCTATGGTACGACAACATACATGCATTTTTAGTGCCAGTCACATTGGTAGAGTTAAAAAAGTAGAGGCATTAAGCCTAAATAAATTCCCTATTTAGATCTTTTCACAATCACTTACCAACCTGCAACTAGACTTGTCAAATGTCACATGCATTTCAGAATCATTCAACTTGGATATTGGAAGTAAATTTCTCGCAATTCCTGGGATATGTAAGACATCGTTAAAGGTTTTAATTCTTCCACTAGTGAAACACAACTTTACCTTTCCCTTACCATCAATCTTCTTAGTGCTGTTATCTCCAAGAAAAACATCTCTGCCATCATGAGCTGAATATGTAGCAAACCACTCCTTGCGAGGCGTCATATGGTAGGAACAACTTGAATTAATAAGCCAGGCATCATTACTAATAGTGTTAGCTGAAATAACCAAAGCATCATAATCTTGTCATCAAAGGATTTTTCCGTGGAGTCTACACTCTTTCTTATTCTTACACTCCTTCATGTGCCCTCTTTTGCCACAATTACAACACTTCACTTTGTTCTTTCTGAGGGTCTTAGATTGTCTTTTTGACTTATCCTGCTTTTTATCTGATTTAGGCCTTTCTCTTTGGACCTGCTTCGCATATGCAAGGCATTTTGGGAGTGAACATTCATGGTCCTTCTCATTTATTTTGTGGGAAGCAAATACACTTATCCTCATCTTCTATCTTAACATCTACTGATGCAAGTTGACTTAAAATCAAATTGAAAGCATTTAAATGATATGCAATAGAAATACAAATGTCTTTTGAGAAATAACTTGTAAGACAAACTTTTACTTTGATATATTTCACCTATATTCGTCCACAAATTGAATGTGGTGTCTTCTGTTCAGACGTTCAAGAAAATGGAATCTGCAAGACACAATTCAATGCGTCTACTTGCCTTCTTGTCCATTTTCGTTCAATCCTCATCAAGCATGGTAGATGGCTTCATATCTTGTGACACTGGCAACCATTTATCTCTCTCTTCAACACTATCCTTCATCTTCAACTTCCATGTCTTGTAGCTAGTGCCATTGAAGTCCCCAATATTTTGATGAGAGGTAGTGGCCATGGTATACAATCTTCTGCACATATCTGCAAAATCCACAATGTAGCCAAAAAACCTTCAACACTTAATAGAAAGGCATTCCTCTCTCAATAGAACCATTAGCTCTGATACCAATTGTTGAGAAACAAGATGAAACTAAATTGCTTAAGAACTTAAGAATGTGATTTTAAATCTTAAAATAAGATTGACAAATAAGATAATATGTGATTTGTCATGTCCCTAACTCAGATCACAGCCTTTATAAATAATAATGATAGTGGTTTGCAAGGAATAAAAGCTGACCAAGGTTAAAACAAGGTTTAGGGGCAACTAGAGAAACAAACAAACAAACAAACAAATAATAATACTTCTATTAGCGTTGCTGATCCCCCTTGGTTGGGTGCCCACTTTTGTAAAACAAATAAAAATTAGATCAGAAAACCTTTAGTTGGGCCGACCTCATGGAGGTGAGCACCCTGCCTTGGTGAAGGGAAATAAAATAAATAAAAAGCTGCCTTGGCCGACCTAGTTTAGAGAGGTGTATCTCTTGGGTCCCATTTTCCCCCACACTTGTAACATAGGTCACTCCTTTTTTTATTTCTTCGTGCACATTGGTGTCCCGGTTTCCATGTTTCTTGGCACCTAAAGCACAACTTCCCTCCTTGGTTTTCTTCTTGCCCACACTTGTGTCCTCATTCCCATCTCTTCTTACAATTGAAGCACAGGCCTTTTCTTCTTAGTTCCTCACGATCATCATAGGAGAGGAATGCCCTCTTGCGTCCCTCTTTGTCATGGAAATGTTTATCCTTAGATGTGGCTTTCTTAGATCTCGCCCCTTGGTTTGGGCAGCTTCTAGTTGAGTAGCTTTAAGGATTGCCATTTGAAGAGTAGGGGGATCGAAAGTGCTTACTAAACCTCGAGTTGCTTTGGTCAGCCCTTTAATGAATACGTAGATGAACCTTTCTTCGGATATTCTGGGGACCATCATGTCTAACCTTTGGAATTCTGAAATATATTCTTTAAGAGTTCCCCTCTGTCTTATCCTTGTGAGCTCGTTAAAATGTTTTGGAGGATGGATGTGGTCAAATTTTTCAGTAAGTTTTTTCTTGAAGTCACCATAGGTTTTAACATTTTTATGGTCTTGTGTAACTAGGCGATGATGCCACCATTCATGTGCTGTTCCTTCTAGGTGCAGTATGGCAAATGTTATAGCATACCTTTCCGTCATAGGGCAGAGGGTGAGGTGACATCAAAGTTGGGAATAGTCATTTTTCCTACCTTGTTTTGTGTATCTCTGTTAGGCCGTGTCTTATCTTTCCTATAGTTTATTTTTGAATCTGCTTCAGAGAGTTCAGAAAAGGGAATACTTCTTTTGATTTCAGGATCTAACCTTGTGTACTCTGCCACAAGCTCCCTTATGCCCAGGATATGAGTTTCTTCCCTACATCTGGGATGTTTTTCCTTATTTAGGAAAGTTGGTATATGGTCCTAGGGGTAGACTCCCAAGTGGTCCTACCATCACTTTCTGATTGACTAGGGGACCTTTCCCTTCCATTCCCCTGGTTTGATCTAAGATTGTCTATGATGGCTATTATGTTTTGTAGTGTCTGAGTAGTTTGTTCCATAAAAGTTCTAAACTCATGTTCCATGGCTATTGTTGCGTTCTTTTTCTCTTTCTAGGGCCCTTAAAGTTTTCTGACTTAATTGCATCAACTAATCCCCTTAGGCTGGCAGGAACATCCTCTGATACCACTTGTAATGTCCCTTACTGGGACACTTCAATTTAGGCTCAGTGATTATCAATTCAAATTAAGTTAAGGAAATAATTCAGTATTAATTCTAATATAAACTCAAAGTCTATTTAAATGAGTCTGAAAATGGTAGTAATAGTGATTTCATATTCATATTATACAGTAATATCCTGTCCTACAATTTTATACTGCGGTTAGTTATAAATAGATTAATTTCATGCTGTTATGATAATTGCAGTTTGAAGGCTTAAAAATCTTGCTAGGACATAATGTTCCTACAACTGAATACTTAAACAAGTAGGATGGAATAAGAAGTACCTGATATGCTGAAATGGAACCCTGCAGATTAGTTAAAGAGTGTAAAATTATAAGATACATGATGCAATCAGATCTAAAGTCCTATTATTTATACAGTATGAATCTATTCACAGGATTGGAATGTGGGGTAGGATGGTTGGATGAGGTGCCCAAGAAGGCCTCCACCCTAGGCTCAAGGGCAGTTTCACCCCCTTGACCTCAAGTGGCCAATGCCATCAATGAGGTGGCCTACCTAGAGTGATGCCCTATCACCGTTCTCCTCCACTTCACTAAATCTGTCCCACAATCCAGGGTTACAGTATTCAGACAGTATGACAGAGGATGAATGCCCTGTTACAGCAAGGTGCCCAGGAAGCCCTTCCTTTACAGGCCCAAAGGCAACATCCTTATGCCCCTTTGGCTTCATGGGACTCTCTGATCCAATCATGAAGTGGGGTGCCTTTAAAGGTGACCCCAACACTGTTCTGTAGCTCATTACCCTAGTCCATACTTTCTTATGATCAGTTTACCAGAATTGAATATGTCGATCGATATGGGGTTCTCAGGCTTCGAGTATATTCATAACAGAATATGCAAGGATGTGTGTAAATATGCAAATTGCAGTGATATTATATATGCCTTATTGTGCAGAATTAATAGTGATATTATTCCAGATTTACAAGTATCTGTGCAGGTTTACATACCCGATATATGGTCCTTCAGTCTGCCTGAGGTGCCTGGGTGCTTTCCTTTCCTCACTTCTTTCTGTATTCCTTCTGCTTTTCTGTCTAACACCCCCCTTCCAGCCTTGCAGCCCAATCCTAAATACTTTGGATGCCCGGCCAGATTGGAAGAGTCACGTCTCTTGTTTGAGCGAGTTCCTGCAAGGGGCGTGACTTTGCAATACCCGATTCTTAATGAATCGGTATTATTTAAAACCATTATCTTGTTATTAAGACGAAGCATAACATATGTTAGATATTAATTATTAAATAAATTAGGTATTAACAATTATATTATATGTCAAGTTACAGTCAAATCGATTTTTACATTAAATTCCAATATTTATTTTAATAGCTGAGTGTGGTTCATGACAATAACAGCGATCAGATCAGATCAGAAAGAGATTCGATGATCAGGTGAATTAATCTGAGAAAGACAGATTGGGATCAAGCATCTCGAATACACACTTGTATCAAATCTAAGGTTCAATCCATATAGCAGAAATAGTAACTCTTGTGGTATGCGGCATGATGTAATTCTATGTATAATTACTCACATATGAATGATATGTATGCAACCTAATAATATTATATTATTATATAATCTCTTATATATAGAATATGGACAATAATGTGGATTGCTCATATATTTGTTTAAATGTTGCAAACAACCATGATAGGGATAGTGAGGGAATACAAGGATGGAGAACTGTTGTGAGGTCCTCTTCTATGTACAGCAGCACCTCATGGTGGGTGACTGACAGTCCCATGAGGCCAAGGGGGTGCAAGGTGTGCTCCGCCCTTGGGCTTAGAAGGAAAGGATACTCTGGGCACTCTATTTCAGTTTCCCCTCAAATCTCTACCATGGTTGACTATTGGGTTAAGGGTTTCCCAATCATAGGGAGAAGAATAAGGGTGACAAGAATAGGGAGAACTGCTATAGGATTCCTCACCAGGTACACCCTCTCATATGGATGGCAAAGGGCCACATGAGGCCAAGAGGGATGGTATATTGGCTCTTGGGCCTAGGGTAGAAGATTGATTCGGGCACCCTATCATGCCTCCTTATCCTAACCCTTTATGGTTGAACTCCATTAATGAATTAGATATATAATATGATCAAGCTAATGTTCCTAACCCTAGTAGGAAATATCTATTTTATGGATTATGCTTTCAATGATTATCTAGTATGATATGCAGGGTCTCAACAAGGATCTATCTCTAACTCTATCTCATTTCTTGCTTTACTTGGAATTGTGATTATTGGGCAAAAACTAGGGCATTTACAAAAAGGGACATTGCATGATTGCACATTCAAGAAAAACACAACATTTATAATACCACAAGTGACATCAAATTTACGCGGAGAAACTCTTTCGGAAAAAACTCCATGTGAGAAAGAGGACAAATCTATTATTATCTTCAAAAGGAGATATACAACAATACACCAACACTTCAATCTTTGAGCTATCCAACCACACTTGGATATGTGCAACTCAATATTTGAAACTCTCATGGCTCCAATTTATTAAAACATGCGAGGAAAACCATTGTGGTAACCCAAAACAAGAGGCAAAAACCACCTGCAAAAAACCCATGCCTAGTATAATGGGCAGCCAATTAACATAGTAAAATAATAATTAACTTCACATGGATCTCACGTGGGTGACTAGCTAATGGCCAATTAAAATTGTAACTACTAGGTGCACCATAATTTTTCAACAACTCCAAAAAGAGCACATGCAAACATGAGCACCCATCTTTGGGGAACATGCAAATGACAAATGTCAACATGCAGCCACATGCAAGTCAAAATGACTCCACTCTCCAAAATGGACATGAAAACGGAATATCCCTCCATCATACCTTGTAACTGCCATGTCATAGGATGATAAATATTAAATATTTTAGCCTCTCATGTTCCCTAGGCATCCAACCTATTCCAAGGAACATGGAGACACATGAAAAACGTCTTAGGATTGCAGGGTCAATGGCACCTTATCTTAACAATTCCACCATACTCATCTCCAATGCCAAAAGTGTAGGTGACTTCTTGTGTAGAAACCTCTTGAGAAAGTAGTAGATGGTACAATGATGTCCCCTTGATATTATCTTATCATCTCAATCCTCTCTTCAAGTGTGACCTTTTCACACATTGCCCCATTGCAAATGGGGACCCCCTCTTTTTGCTTGTATTCTTTGGTCTTAGCTAGTCTGGCAGCAGTCAAATCTTTGTTTAGGTTAGATTGAAGTCATTATAGCTCTCGATGCTTAGGTGATAGAAAGAGGTCAAGATGATCACCAAGTGATGCTTTACAGTGCAACCTTCAGGTTAAATCTTAGGTATGAGCCTTAGTTAAGCAAGCAGTTGGGCTCCCTTAGGTTGGAGCATAGAGGTGATTATTGATCTGAGATGAGGCGATTAATCAAAATGATTCAAGGTCTAAGTAATGATGAAGGGAACGAATGCTCCAAGTCAACCCCACAAATAAGTAACCCAACACTTGGTGAAATCAATAAGCAAAGATGGTCAAGGTGAGTTATCCATGACTCATTAGAATCCACCATCTTGAGGGACTTAGTGAAGATGCCTAATGGAAGCGATAATGAATGAGTTTACCCCCTTGAATCCTTCAAGTTTGAGAGCAAAGACAATGAATTGATCAACTTAGTCAAATGATGAATCGGTGAACTTGGAGTGAAGGTCAATGAGTTTGGGTCATGAAAATCCACGACCCATAAAAATCCACGACTATGGAAATCCATGACCTACCTAAATCCACAACTTTGGGGTCATAGTTGGCAATAGTGAAGGTAAGCGATGCTATCCAAATGTCTGGATGGGTGATCAAGAGAATACCTTGGATTGAGTTAAGTAAGGAAATCAACATGATGAAGGTGAAGTGAAATAAAGATTAAGTCAAGGTGGAGGTCACACTTTCAGTGCTTATCCTTGAGTTGCTCAAATCCACGACCTAGGTGGTGAGTGATGACCTTTTTTCCTTGAGTTGCCAAAATCCATGCCTTAAGCATGGAGATGACAAGATTGATCTTTGAAGATGAAATGATGAGTGAACTCAATTCTTGCTTAGAGAATGATGATCAACATCATATTAAAGGTGAAAAAGAATTGATAAACTAAGTGCTTGAAGTGGGCAAGATTGAATAGTGAACAAGATTATCCCTCACTTGCCAAAATCCATAAACTATGAAAATCCATGATTTGGCAATGGTAAGTGCAAAGTTGCGATATTCGATCAAGCAAATGACTAAGTTTGGTGGAGAATGAGAAGGATCAATGCAACCAATGACTTGAGGGAGGTAAGCAAGTTTTTCCTCGGGTCATCAAAATCCATGACCATAGAGAATCCATGCCCATGAGAAATCCACGATCAGCCTAAATCCACAACCAAAGGGTGAGGTGACATTGAAGTGGCATGTTGAAAGGGTTGCGTTGAGACATAGAAAGTTGACTTTTGGATATAGCCATTTTAATACAAATCTGAAAAAAGCAAAGTAAGTTGGCCTACATAGAAAATTGAAATATTGCAAAATATTAAATGTGAAGGGTTGGCTTCATGGGGAGTTGAATCGCCAAAAGACATGTCCTAAAGCGGCTATAAGAGGAGGTTGATGATCATTGCTTTTGATCAACTTAAAGCGATTTCTCCTTCTTCAAGTAGAAGCGATTTTCTCCTTCAAGCCATGGCAAATTTCCCTCTTCAGTCAGTGGCTTTGATCTTGCAATCAGCAATCATCAAGCTCGAAATATCAAAGAGAGGGAACTTATGAAGCGATTTTCTTCATCAACCAATGTAAATTTCCCATCATTGAGCAGCAATTTCTTTCACTAGGCAGCGAACTTCTTCTATCAAAGCTGAATTTCACATTATCTCAGCGACTTTGATCAAGCATATCATAAAGAAGAGAGCAAGTTCAATTCAGCAAATTAACATCCAAGCAATTTTCATTGACATTAAGGGTGATTTTCTGAGCATCAGCACCATTTGATTATCATTCAAGACACATACCAGGTCTGATTTTTTTTATGATTTTCAAGTCATTTTTTGAGATTCAGACCTGAGTTTATACTGGTGGAGTCACAAAATCAGGGTTATAAAGGGTTTTGAATTTTGGAATTCCTTGAATATCATTTATTTTCAAGCCTTTGATCGTTGATTCCTGTTCTTAATTGACTGATTAGTGCATTTACATGATCATTTTTTTGGAATAAATCTGAGTTTATAGAAGGTCAGGGTCTGAATTGGAGCTAGAGTTATAGCAATTCATTAGGTTCAATATTGATTTTCAAGATTTCTAAGACTAAAATTGCTATCGTTTCTAATGATTTTCAATCCTTTACACTTTAATATTCTTTCGAAACCCTAACTTAGACAACTCTCACAGGTGAAATATGGCAGCCCCAAAGGCTGGAGGAGTTTCAAGGCAAGCTCTCATCAGGAGGACTCAAAAGGAGTGCAATTGGAATCAAGGATCACATCACTATGGGCTAATGTTGGAGACACCAACCTAGGCAAGATTGACTTGAGGAAGTTCTAAGGACTTCTCTACAAGAGCAAATCCTTCGGAGTATCAAAGAAGATGATTGAGAGCGGAATTGTGCAAGCAACCAGCTTTGCTCCAGCTATCCAATGCAATGAGCTGATAGTGGAATGTGCCTAGCACTACAATGTTGACACAAGAGTAATAGTAGCACTTGACGGCAAAGTCCTAGGATTCCTATCAGAAGCTGCCATCGATGAAGCATTCAACATGCCCGATCACAACGACATGATATACAAGAATAAGGAAGAAGCACAAGCGATCTTTGATGATGATTTGGAGAAATGCTTGGGCATTGTCAACAAATATTGGATATCGAAGGCTAGTTCTCATCCCTCCAAGATGTGTAACAAGCTTCATTGAGTGGACTTCAAGGAGGAATATGGCGATTTGATCACATTGCTCAACTGTATCATGGGAAGTCCTTAAGCCTCTTCTTTCGAGACTT
Organism: Cryptomeria japonica; assembly: GCF_030272615.1. Taxonomy (NCBI): domain Eukaryota; kingdom Viridiplantae; phylum Streptophyta; class Pinopsida; order Cupressales; family Cupressaceae; genus Cryptomeria; species Cryptomeria japonica. The sequence continues at coordinate 240,328,918 of NC_081410.1, read as the reverse complement.
GGATGTTTTACTACATGGAAGCAGTGACTACAGGTGGAGAGAATGTCAATTGCGCAAGGATCATAAGCAATAACATTGATTAGCAATTGAGGAGGCTAGGGCATGCTAGGCAGTTCTACATAAGCTCCTATATCATCTACTCACTTGCAAGGGCTTATGGATACAAAAGACTAACATATAGAGGTCCAGTTGGAAATGGAGGAGGGACCAGAGTGTGTGAGTGCTACACACAACTGCACTTCCACAACAAGGAACACTTTAGGAGAGTGAATGATGCCTCCTCCATGCACAAGCAAAGGAATTAGTAAAGAAGTATGGTGCTTGGTTCTTTCAATACCCCAAATTCACCTACATAAGAGTTCAAGGATACTTGTCTCCACCATACAAGCTTCCACGTTATCATATAGACAACATGGTATTATTGGAACTCTTGAGGCAGTTTGTCCCCTACGACAGGATTCAAAAGAACAAACATAAGGCTTGAATTTCCTTTCCTATTTCAATTGGGCAGTCAGTGGAAGTATGCCCATCCATACAAGTAGCTGAGAGGTCAGAAGAGGAGATGAAATTCTATCCCCTAGTTGAATATCCTTAACGAACTAACTTTGGTCCATATGATAACATAAGGAGGATCAATGGTAGCAGGCACAAGCACAAGCCGCAATAGTATAGAGGACTATTGGATGAATGCCAAGGACGACTTTGAGATCAGAAGGTAGATGTTCTCCAGGCTACCTATAGAGGTCATCATGCCTTCTAGAGTATTCCCCATCCTCGATCAAGTGCAAGATGATGGAAGGCACCTCCACCTTGCTTATGAGCAAGAAAAGGATAAAGGGATAGAAGTTAATTGGATTGACATTGAGAACATAGGATTAGAAGAGCTCATGAAACCCGTCATGGTGAACACACGAAGATGGGTAGATGTTCAAATCAACAAATTGAAGAATCAAAATGCACAACTAACATATGATGTGATGTGACATTTGGATTCATCATGAACAGACATAGAGCATAAGCATGAGTGATAGTGGAACTCAGTCATCTCAACCTACTGGTTCGAAGTAGAAAGGAAGTCACAAAGAAGGATCAAGACAAAAGAGGCACAAGACAAGTTCAAATCATCCTTCCACTAGCACCTCATCCATACATGAGGTCACAATGAATCGAGTATCCATCAATGAAGGCCAATCACTCAAGAGAAGTGAGGATCAAGGCATGAATGAGTCCTTGGAATCTATTATACAATATAACCAAGGCGAAAGATCAAATAAAGGAAAGCAACCTCAAACACATGATCCTCCAACAATGCAAGAGCCTATAGACAACACAATTGCAGGGGATGAATATGTGGAGATTATGGATGAAGATGATAATGAGGAAAGAATGTTTCCACCTCGAGAAAATCAGCAATTCAAGGAAGTGGAAGTTGAGAAAGAGCAATCCACTATCCCGTCATGGCTTAGAGAAAGGGTGACTAAGGAAGTGATAGTAGCAAAAGAAGAGACATCAAATGACTTAGATAGATTCTTGGAAAGGATTGGTAAGATGCCGGAGAAGAAGAAATCTACTAACCTTTCCAAGATCACAAGAGATAATACGATGTCCTAGACTATATGAATAGCAACCCCAAGAGAGGACAAGCTAGAAGATTAGATCATGGCTAATGACTATGAGTTGACGACCATTGAGTTGGGTCTTTCTACTGCTGAAGAGGAGATGGAAGAGTTGAATGATTCAGTGAAAACGGTCTAGGATAGATTGAGGATGGTGCAAGAAGACAAGAAGCTGGGAAAGGAATTCAATGCCTTAAGGAATTATGTTCAACAACTTAGGAATCCAATAAGACAAGCTGATTCTTCATGTATTCCTCCATCATTGCTTCCACCAGATTCAGTTGATGATTTGGAAGAGATGAGGACTACCTCTTACGTGGTGAAGAGTTGGATTGATAATGCCTTCACCAAGGCAAATGAGTTCGTGGGAGAGTTAGCACACATATTTGAGAGAGATTCAACTATCCTTGATAGGACTCGGGCACTCGTTGCGCAAATAGATATATTTCTTGAAAAATTAGTTATAAGAAGATGTGTAAGGAAGAAGTTTAAGAATTGTGAATAAAAATTTGTCACACTATATAAAGTTTATACTAATAAACATCAAAAACATAAAAATGATTGCATTGAAAATTTGAAATTTGATAGTTAACTATGGTGGGCAGAGTTTTGGAACTTTCGGAGAAAAGTGAAAACCCAAAATAAGTATTAAGAATTGCAAATGAAACTTTGGTATACTAAGTGAAGTTTAAAGTTTTACACTAATAATTAAAAAAGTTTAAAACAGAAAAGATGTGGAAATGATTGCATAAACAATAAGTATGGTGGGTAGAGGTTTGGGGTCAAGGGTTAGTGCCCCTTGTGGGGGTCTTGATTATGGCTTTGACTATGAACATGCAAATATTTGCAACCAAGGGATATGTATTGTGTAGATTATTATGATCGTAATTCATCATTAGCCTATTACTTGCTTAGATTTATATTTTCATGGGGTTTGGGGGCAATACCAAAACGAGGTCGAGGGTAGCACCCCTTGCGGGGGCTAGGGGCTGAGAGAGAGATAGATGTAGAGAGATAGGTCTAGGTCTAGGGGGAGAGAGAAGAGAGTGAGAGATAGAGGTAGAGAGAGGGGATAGAGGAAGAGAGATAGAGGTAGAGAGATAGGTCTAGAGTTCAGGGGAGATAAGGAGTGTGAGATAGGGAGATTGACAGAGAGAGTGAGTGAATGATGATAGGAGCTCTTTGATTACTAATATTTGACCAAGTCTGAAAATTTATAAATCTTCTAAAACTTAAAATCTGCATTATAACTCCTAGAGATCTCAAACTACTCTCAAACATCCTACCAATATATACATGAAACACATTTTGATGCCCCTTTCCTTTCTTATACTTAAATGTTATATTTCATGTATATATTTTAATGAAGAGAATGAGACTGACTTGTAGATAAGGATTCCGTTTTTACAAAATTTTCACCATTTTTTTTCGTAGAGACTGAATTTTTGAGTGGGGGCTATGGGGGACACTTGGGTGCGTCTGAGATGTCTCAAAGACATTTGGACATCTCCAATGTTCCCAACAAGTCTTCGACATCCCAATGGTGGTGGAGGGACGATAGGGGGACATCTCGTCCCCATCCCCGCATCCCGGAGAGGGCCCCGTCCCACAAATATGGGGTTTTGTGGGGGATGCATCCTCGTGGTTCAAATAATATCAAGTTCAACAATTAGTTTAAACTTTCAAACTTCTAATCATCAAATAGATTTCCTATTTCATCAATATTAGATGATGTAGGAACATGAGCTGAATCACAAGTAGTGCCAGTACCACTTGCATTAAAAGTGTGCTGGTTTTCGGACTCCTCAAATACAATCTGCTGGGAAATGGAAGCATCCTAGTCAATATGCTCTGGCTGTATATGCCACAACTTCCTCTCCCTTCCTTGTAGTCATGTTGTGCGAAAGGAGATACAAGCTGGAACGCACATATACTAAGTTTTCTGCACTTTTGGAGTGCAATTTATTGCTCTTTACTTATTGGATGAAAGAATATGTGCTCTAAGAGTGGATGAAAGAATATGTGCTCTAATTCCTCTTAGATGGAGATGAACTAGCAACCGATGAAGACAAAGTAAATAAATAAAGTTATGCATTATAAAAGTAAAATTTAAAATAAAGAAAAAAACTATAAATGGATCTTTAAAGAATAAAAAATATAAATTTATTAAACTTGTGATAAAACTTTGATTGCAAGGGGTTGTAGGCATTGCAAGTATTGGCCATGGAAGTACCAACAACTATGAAAATCCATTAAGAACCTATCACGAAGAGCCTCGCTACTTTGACCATTTGAGTGCACAGAATCAATGAACTCACACATGATTATATCTTGAAATCTAGTTTTTGAGATGAGTCTAAGGAATGTTGCTGTATACCCTTCAGTCACTTCAAAATCTCTATATGGGGTAAGCCTTCTTGGCACTGAAAGAATCCAAGTATTGTAGTATTTTGGAGACAATGCAAAGACAAGAAGATGTAATGGGTGGTCATTTTCTTCCATTTTCTTTCAACAATTATGTGCACCTGTTTCAAGAAAGTCTCTTTAGGGTCTTGCTCTTTTGCATTTATGATTGCACTTCATCTTCTCAATCATTGAGTCGATGCCATCATTCATCTCTTCGATTCAAGGCTTGCCTATGTTAGTATAATGAGTCATGCTCAAAATGGGCTTGGCGAAACTAAGGAGAGCCTCCACACAATCCCACCATGAGGCATCTAATATCATCGACTTAATTTTGTTGCCCCTTCAGTTTTGCTTTGCCTCCATACAGACGAATTTTGGCCAATCACCATGTTAGAAAGTGCCTCTCTAACTTTCATAAGTTGTCTCAAGATGATTGTATTAGAGGTGAAATGAGACTTTGCAGCATATTAAAAAATATAAAATTAAAAACAAACTTTAAAGAAGAATTAAAATACACAATTAAATTATATTAATGTAAAATTTAATACTACTTACCTTCAATAGCTCCGGTTTTGAAAATGATCTAAAAATGCCTTGAGACATGTGGTGGTTGGTGATGAATATTGGATGTGCTTAGCCTTTGTATACAACTCTTTGATCCAATCATTTTTATTCCCAATCTTTTGTAGCATAAAATTGAGAGTGAGTGGACAACTCAAGGTGCCCAAAAGATATGTGAATATCATTCCTCAAACAAGAATCCAGTAGCTCTTCAATTGTTTGCATTGTCCGTTATGAGTTGAGCAATGTTATGGGGTCCCACTTCCTCAATGGCTGCACTGAGAATATTGATGCATAAGGGATTCTTTCCCTTCAAATCTAACTCTCATAAATCAGAAAACTCACTATAAAATCGGATCCAAAATATGCAAACAAAATATAGATTTCTTGATTGAAAGCAAAATCTGAATTTGATCACAAATCTTAGCCTATTGGCTTACCATTCAACACAAACAAATCTGATTACAATGTCTTAACAACCTCCTCGTTCTTCCTCTTCTTCATCTTCAAACTTTCAAATTCTTTAAAGACAATTTTCTTCTTCCACTCAAATCTTCCCCAAAAATCTAAAAATGGGAATTCTCAAATTAATGTTGAAATTTTCCTTTTACCCATCATAGTTACCAAAAGTAATATCTGGTAACTTTCCAAAAGGCTACGCCAAATCCCATCAGATGCATTTCCAACTCCACCTCCAAACCTGCCAATAATATCAGTCAACTAGGCCACCCACTCTACTCAATAGGACCCCAAAATAGAAACTGCTCAATAACTCATTCTTGGATGCCCATTTTTGAATTTTCAACATTAAGAAAAGTAGTTTTGAGTCGAGGCAAGTTGTGATTCTCATTTCCCTTGCCCAAAAAGGAATATTTCAAATTTGAGGATGAATATTCCAAATTCAAATTTGAATCTCATGTCCACCTTTCACCTGCTCCTCACAATCCACGACTCTCAAAAACATTGCCCCTTTATGGGACACTGCTATGACATTGATCAAGGGATGATTTTTTGCATCCTTCCACCTATTTGAAACAATGGACACACCTATCTCAACCCATGAATCCCTTACGGGCTTCAATGAATCTTCAACCATCTTGATCTCTTGTTCCAATAAGGTGCCATACCTTCTCATAACCTGGGCGCTTGTACCCTTTTGGAGCTTCATTAATTTTTTTCAATCTCTCTTTCCAATATGGTGAGCTAATCTCTTTCCAATATGGTGAGCTAACAACATTGAAAGCCAACCCATTCACATAAATACATCTTGCTCCGTGTTGGTTTGCTTTGTCTCAACTCTCATTTTGAAATGCAGTTTAGGATTAGATGAGGGTTGCATTCGTTTTGATCTTTATTTAATTAAGGAGTGACTTCATTTTCAGGCTTCTTGTTTATCTGCTTGTTCTTGCTCAATAACATATCCTATCACTATCTCTTAAGGCATAGGTACACTTTTCTTTACAGGGCAAAGTTTGATGCCTTTTTCAGGTACTCCACACAAATGTGCTTTCACTTGACTATATGAACTAGAATATTGAACATTGCAAATCCAAATGTAACCCTTCCACTTGGCACTGTTTGTATCATTTGAAGTTTGAATATATCTCCATAGAGGAAAATTCATATCTGCTCTGAATTTAGGTTGAGTTGTGGAGGTGGAACTAGTTGCCATTGTGATTCCTATGGCAATAAATTTTGTAAACAACACATTCAAAACAAAACAAAAATTTGAACCCAAAAAATAGATATAGAAAACCTAGCTCTTTTGGTCTTTGATACATTCATAAGAAAATGGAAATTACATAGATAAACAAACCATAGAATTTGTTTCAAAAAAATTGAATTTTTTTTTACCTTTTTGCAAAAATATCCTTCTACGATCTTCTGGGCAGCCAATGAACATTTGAAAATGCATTGGAATGAGAATTCAATCGTTGTAGAACCTTCAATTCTCAATCTTCAACTACCTTTGTTGATCTAACAAGCAAAAATGAATGCTTAGCCTCTTGAAATGATATTTGTTGTTTGCGAAAGAAATGAACTAAAATGAAGTAGTTTTGTCGTTTCATGTATTTTAGAGGCTACTTTAGGGTTGAGGAGGGTGTCCAGATAAAGTCAAACAAAAAAATAAAAATAAAATCCAAAAAAAGCGTAGGAAACTGTTGCTGCGTGTTTGGGCTTGCCTAGGTTCGTCCTGAGTTTGCCCCACATGAACCAGGGGCGGAAAGCACACACCCTGCCGGGATCCACAAAAGTATCTGACTACTACTCGGATCTGGTGCGAACCGAACTACATAGAAAACATGAATGTGGTCTTGAAGGCCTTGTGTGTCCCCCATAGAGTATTAATTGTAATTTTTGGCATATTTAAAGTGGGTGCCCCTGGTGGATGTCCTGACATCCCTGAGATGGCAAGGACAGCAGGGTATCCTCAGGGTTTCCAAATAGGGGGACATCCCCACCTTGGGGAGATGTCCTGGGGATGCCCCTTTTTTATTAAATTTTTAAGGGATAAGCAAGGGATGTTCTGCCCTTTCTCCCTGTCCCCAGAACGCCCCCCTGCCCAATTCATAAAAACCTTGGTAATGCATCCCTTGGGCATCTGTTGTTAAGTGAATATAACAAATTTTTCTTTATTTGTTTTGCTAAAGTTAACCAAGGATAGATAGTTTCTTAAGTAGATAGATAAAAGTAAAAGCAATTTTTCTAATAATATTAAAAGTTCTTACAGGAAGAAACTTATAGACAGTACCCGGTGTGTGTGAGATTTATTTGTTTCTTTCTTGGTCAGCAAGGATTACAATGAGAAAATTTTAATATAAATATAGTGAAAGCTTTTAATACTTCTTTCCTTCAAATGTAAAATTTTTAAGAGTTTCAAGTAGAATAAATGCCTGATGCAAAATATTTGAAACAAATTCAGAATGATGAAACCAAAAAAGCATTTCAAACAGTGTTCAGCACCTCAAGTTCCTTTTCTGTCAATAACATTTTCTCCTGTCACTTTTACCTCTGCATCTTGGTTTTTGCATTGCTTGTTCAATGCCTTCTGTTAAATAAATGGTATTGATAAAAATTGAAATCACCAGTGTAATAATTGTAATACAGGATCAACTATTTCATAAAGCAAATTTACAATGTTCAATTATAATTATATTTAACTTTCTTATTGGTTTGATGTTCCAGCACATCTGATTCTTCATTTGGTATGGATATGTTCAAAAGAATGCTTCAGACTGGCACCCCAGGCATGCTTAGCTGATGAATGATATCGAGTCTGTGCCATCATACAGCTGGCATTGGTAAGGTTTATCTCTTATCCCTCTCCACACAAGCCTGCTAACATGCAATGCATGTATGCATATTCACGTGAGTCTTATTTAACAGCAAGCAAATTTTGAGGTCTAGTGAATGCCAAATGTTTTGCACAGGTGCTCATTTCCAAATGGTTTGTGCTTTTGCCATGCAACAAGTCAAAACGTCGAAGTTAAAGAAATGTCTGGAAATCAATTTGCAGAGCTCAACTATAAATAACATTGGCAGATACTGTCTTACCATTCAACATATTTGTATATCAGAAGAAGTTTGAAATTGGAAATGTCAGGATTACAAGTGCCTTGGCATAGTAATTTACTAATTTATTATGAATAAGGATTTAGGAAGGCAAAATTCAAGCATGTACAGTTTTTACAATTTTATTGCTGTGAAGTAGCTTATTGAGATTAGAATAAATCATTTTTATCTTATAATCCTTGAAGGGGATGAATTTGTAAATAATTGAACTTTAAAATTTCAATTGTATATTTCAAAATTATTCTGAAAGGAGAATATTCTACTGGAATTTAAAAACTTAGGATTTTGTAAGTAGCGATTTCATCTAAATCTTTTCTTCGCTATAATGTCTTGAATTATCCTGCTACTTATGAACAAAGTTTTCATGTGTATGATTGCTTTGTTTTTAACTATATATGTTTTTCAATTGAGGTTTTGGATCACACACACTTTTCTTGATGATGGATCACTCAGTGTGATCCAATGCATCAACTAAAAAACATACAGTTGAAAGTTGAAACCAAAAGCAATCATACACAATACACATTATTTCATGGACTGTGGAAAACTTATGCCAGCAACAAAGATATCATCAAAACTTTTTTGTTGTTATAATGTTACTCTTTTTGGTGATCGGTGAATTGGGGGTTGTAAGGGGTCCCCCAACCCCAAAGGCTTGAATTTTGCCAAATAAAGAGTGGAAAACGAATAAGAGAAATTAAAAGCCACACAATTGAGCGCACATCTTTAGATTTAACTGCATGATAAAAGAGGGCATGCTTGATCACATTAGTTTTTGATGTTATAAATTCTCTGATGTGAACTTGAAAACCGGAACTAAGGCCCTAGATAATATCAACAAAGAGAGCAGAATCTTAGACTGCCTTTTACTCTGCTCAGGAATAGCTACATTCCCACCTAACTTTTCATCCAAGGTGCTACTTCAGAACTCTAGGGAATTCTAGAGTGAAGGGAGGGTGCGATCTGACACACACAGATGGCCTTCCTAACCAACTCCCAAGAATTTCCATGCCGTTGTTTCCTCTTTGCTTTTAAAAATTCTCGAAATTGAAAGCCAGGTGTTTTCCTACTTTTACCCATCCAAATCTAAAATAACACATCTCCAAAAAATTGTACCCCTCACCATTACTAGATGCCATGCTTTGAACAAAAAGACATTACTTATAATAGCTGTCTGTCTTTCAATAGCTATGAAACAAGCACACCACAAAACGTGGAGTGTAACAAGGCTAATCTACAAACATACCTGACAAGGATATGGACATTGAGTGGTCATCTAGCCCGGGTTACCTGAATTATTCTCCCTGATCTATGAAGATTAAAGCTTTCAGGTCCATCCTTACCATGTCTAGTGGTCGAGCTTTCCTAGATTCCAGCTAAGGCGAGGGACATGATTCCTGTTATTTGGCTTATTATATAGAGTAGATATTGGTTGTGCTATGTGTGTAAGATGGGTTTTAAAGGGAGCTACAAACAGGGTTTTTATTAGTATTTTGTGAATGTTTCTTCAACAAGGGTTTAGGATTTGCAAAATGATAATCTTACCTAAGAAGGCCAAGGTTTCTTGGTTGCATCGAGAGGTTGATGCAAGAGCTAATGGTTTGTTATTAGAATCCATACAACCTGCTATGCTTGCTAGTGATAGTCCAGGCACAATTGCAAGCATGTTGAAATTGCAATTGATCCAGGTGTCATTTTTTTAATGTCTATGTAATTCCATTTTATGTTACATTTTACTTGGCACTTTTTTATCATTTCAGAAACATGTAAAGTTGAGAAATATTGATGAGGAAGCATGAGGGATTGGTTGTGGCACCATTGGATGAGCTAGTCCATCATATTGAGAGTGATTCAACCTTTGCTGATTTTGATTCAAAACTTTCTAGATAAAATTAAACAATACAGTGGGAGATCTAGTTGCTATGTTTTCACCATTTTTGACATTTTCTGGTTGTAATCTTTATATTTTTTCTTGTACTTTTTTTTTTATTGGTAAAAGTTATAGATTATATTAATTGGAAATTAAAAATTACATAGCCATAAAAACAGTTCCTTCCATAGGAAATCCCTTTTCATCTAACCTACCTATCTGTTCACTAGCCTCTTAAGTATTATATTCCATATTTCCACTATCAACCTAGCACCCTAGTACAAAAAGACCTGATTACAAAATGGTCCTATTCTAGAGGAAACATCTTTAATATTTATCCCTGATTTGAGGAGCCCCCTTCATACGCGCTCCTTTGAAATATGGCTTCTTTTTGCCTTTCTTTTTTGTCGCTTCGCCTTCTTTATATTGCATACTTGTCTCTCAATCCTTTAGATACTTCGTAATGTGCCTCCATCTGTCTAGCGCCTGTGCTCTCCTTGCTTCTCTATCATCATCCGCCCCCAAACTAAGGGTCTCAATGGTGGTTCAAAGTCGGCTGCATAAACCCATTTGCCCCCATCAGCCACTAAACCATCACTAGGTCGAGCCATTGCTTAGGAGTGGAGCCCATCCTTCCATTCCTCTTTCACACATTCTCTCATTACCCACTTCACGTCCTCTTTTGACCCCAGTTTCAGACACCAAGCTAAACTATATGGAGGCCGCATCTAGTTTAGTGCGGTATCTGAAAGAAGATTTCATATATTTCTCCCCCAGCAACATGTCCACCATTGCCAAAAATTTGGGGTCGCAATTTTGAAAATGTGCCTCAATCTTTCTTTTGTTATCTCGCCCTTAAAAGCTCCTTGTAGATTTGTAGTTCCAAAAGAAAATTTCGCTTCCATCTCGGACAGTATACAATGTCTTTCTCTTCCGATTGCAGCTCTCACTCCTTAGACACCTAATTTTGTCCACTTAATTAAATGAATACATAGTATTTATTTGATTATTTAATTATGTTCTTCTATTAATTAAATTAATATTTAATTAATTCATTTTAACCCTCTTCTCGTATTAATTAAGTAAATTATTGAATTTATTTGATTTAATCCACTTAACCAAATTCAAACAATTAATTAAATATATAAAGCGTATTTGTTTAATTAATCCTTTCCATTTAAATAAATTGCTGTTTATTTAAATCTCTAAAAGTCCATCCCTCACATTTAAATAAATAAATATTTATTTAAATATCTAAAACCCTCATCCAATAGCACTTTCTAGAAAACGCAAGTTGCACATTAACCCTTCTCCTAATCATGTCTAAATGCCTATTATTAGCCTAATCCCCTTTAAGTGTTTGAACATTCTTAAACTAAGGGGTTAGGGAAGAGTCACTTCTCAAAACATTTAAGGCTCGTACAAAGTCTTAAAGGCCGCCTCCCTTCTTCAAGAAAGCCCACATGGGTCTTTGACCAAACTAACCCACCTTTGACCCTTGGTTAGAGACCACCTTTTGTTCATACTGTTACGTCTTCTCAGAAATTTGGTTCCAACATCTTTTCTTGTCGATAATTTTGGGCGGTCCATAAAAATTAATCAAAATGAATTCATTATCATCTTAAAGTGATTTGATATTAACAATTTGCCAAGTAGAAGAGTGTGATTAACTAGAAAGGCTCACCGTGTTTGAGTTCCCCAAGATGCCAAGTACCCCAACCGCCCTAATGGCATCCACCCAAATATTCATACATCTTCCTTCTGATATGAAAAAGCCTCCAAGATCTGCCTGAACTAATTTTGATTTATGTTTTAACATGATGTCTGCTCTCGATTGATCAAGGCATCTCTTGATCAATTGCTTCTTGTTAGGGGCATTGTAGCCCCTAAAATTCTAGGTTATGACTTTCATTGTCCCTTGGGAAGGAAACCGCCTTTCCCGCTAAAAATAATTTCATCTATCCTTTTGCACACCTTGCTACCTCCAGCTTAATATGGATAGGTTTCCTTCCTCGCACCCTCTTTTCTCCTAGTTTGCAGGATTCTATCTTTGATTTAATTTGGAGGATGGATCTTTTCTCTTTGATAGCTACTTCATCTTCAGCAACCCAAATTTCATCCTCCTTTGAGCTCTCCCAAGGTGTGTCATCTTTCGAATTACCTTCCTCTACAAGATAATTAGTTCCTAACCCCATCCTTTCCTTAATTGGGGATACATGAATATCTTTTATCACACCCTCTCCATGGTTTAACTTAGTGCGTTTTGACATAGCCCACAACTTGTTCAAAACATCCATTTCAGGGCCCTCATTTTGAAGAGCAACAATCACCCCTTTTATTTTGGCAAGTGCCTCCCCAACCAACTTCGTAACTTCTTTGTTGTACATACCTTCCACTAAAGTTTTATCTGTTATCATAGGAGATTCCTCCTCCAGTCTTAGAGAATCTCCTTTTCCATCCTTTACTTGAGAAGACAAATCATCCTTCCCCATCATCTTAATAGCATTGTTGGGTTTGACCCTCTGAAGTTTGTCGTCCCTACCATCCAGCTTGCATCCTTTGGTAGCAAGATTCGTTAGCTTGTTTCTAATACCAATGAGGTTGGATTGGAGGTCAATCATTTCTCCATTATACTTTTATTATTCTCAATCTTACTCAGAGCATCTTTTCTGACTCTGACCTCTATTCTGACTCGTCTCTGAAGCAAACTCTGACCTCTATTCTGACTCGTCTCTGAAGCATCTAAAAGTTTGTTCGCCAGAGCCTCATTGGTAGTGTCTTTTCCTTTGTTGTTCATACATTGCCCCATAAGGTGTCCCACTCCTTTGTAGACTCGACAATGTTCCATAACATCCTCAACTTCAATTTTCTGCTTCCATACACTCGTGTTTGTCTTGATTTCTAATACGCTAGGCAATTGATGATGTGGTTTCCAGCTAATGCAAATCTTGGCATACATACTCAATTCTTTTTCTTCAATGGCTTCGTCTGCCCTAATGAAAAACCCTAATTTGTTTCCAATCTTTTGGAGAGTGTACAGATCCCAATTTTCTCTTGGGAGATTGTATAGCCATAGACATATTGGAATCTCCTCAATTGAGGCTTTAGTTGGGTCGAAGTTTGGTTCCCAATCCTTGACAAATAATCCCTTTACTCCCATGAAAAAAGGGCCATTGCTGAGAACCCACGTTTTGAGCATTGCATCTTCCCTAATGACCATATGGAAGCCATTGTTTTACCCTACTGAAGGCAAGCAAATCCCCCAATTGATAAAAAGGCTTTTTCATTATAACGTGAGATGGATATAGCCCTATCGTGGGTCTCAGAAGTGCATACCTTATTTTTTATCCCTTGGGTTTATAGGAATTTTAGATCTCCATTCCTTAGCAGAAATCTTCATGCTATTTTCCTTTGCTTCCTCCATGGTTTTAAACTGTTCGGGTCTCCACAACCGCCTATCTCCTCTTCCCCCATAATTCCTATGCGGGCCTTGGAAGTCATTTTGTTTGCTGAAGGGAAAACTCATTTCATTCTTCTGGTTCTCCCAAGCCTAGGCTGGTGACTTCCAGCCTCTAATTTGCCCTCGACCAGAAACAACTTTTGATTCTTGACCTCCAAAACCCCCAAACTAGTTCGCCTCTTGTGCAGACCAAGGGCTTTCCTACGAGTTGCCACTTTTGAGATACCTTATACTTGGATTATTCATTGAAGTGTTAAATCCATATTTTTCTGTGCTTTCCTTAGTGCTCAAGTTCAAGTCAAGAAGTTTTACATATATTTTCTTGTACTTGTTATATATGCACATTGACAATGAAAACATAAAATTTTGTTAATTTGTGTTAGCTCTCACCTGAATTTTCATTTCAACTCACATTATTAAATATGGTCCTATAATGAATACAATGAGTGTCTCTTATGAATAATTTAAATTTCCTCAAAAATTTAAAATCTATCAATTTTCTTAATTGTTGTCCAACTATCATTCCAAAAAAAGGTCTCATTTTCCTATTGTAATTGGACCATTTTCAATTTTTTTTTTTGTTGTGTATTGTCCAACAACATTGTGGAACATAGCCTTTATCATGTCCATCACCTTCCTCTAGAATTCTCGCTCTTATAGCCAAAGTTGTGGTTAAACTTGGATAGATGTCTTTCATTGTAGGTATGAAAGTGCCCTAGAATAAAGGGTATCTTTTAAGGACTCATCTGCCATTTGCTTGTAGTTATCACTTCCTACAACTTCAAATCCCAACAACACTTGCTACATGATCACTATCACAATAGAATTCCAAATTGTTACGCTTCCAAATCTATTTGCATCTACTTAGACTCGTTGAAGGTCGAGGGTGAAAAGACATTGTATTTAAATTTCTTTGGGTTGTGATGACATGCATCGCCACGATAGATGTGTGATGAGGCAATAGCATTGGGGTTTTCCAATGTATGGTTAATGGTTTGCCATTAGTTTTGTTGGGGATTTTATTATTGCCTTTTTCTTCAAATTTTTTATTTTTTATTTTTGTACCACTTACTATAAATATGATCATCTCGCTCAATGATTAGCCCTTCAACGAGGGACATTAAGAATGGTCAACTCCCAATCCTTGAGAACTCGAATTTCCAATTAGTATAGAAGGATATGATTTTCTCTTGCTTTTGCATGATATAAATTTTTGATAAAAATGTATCCAATTGAACCCCTAAGCCGTTCATTATCTTTTGATTTCTATCCAACAATAGTCTTCCCATAGCATTACTACATTTAATGCTCCATTAAAATCTCAAATTGAACAAACCTTTTTGCAACTTTTAAATGCTACTACATGGTAGAATGGAAAACCTATAAAATGCCAAATTTATCTAATATAGCAACCCAATTGCTCTTGCATAATCACAATTCATAACTATATGATGCATTATTTCTACCTTGTAAGGCAACACATACATATGACCTTAAAAATCATGTTTCATACTTCCTTAGGTTATCAAAAGTTAAAATTATATTTAAATCTGCTAGTTATACTAACTCATTGCATGTTTTTGGGGCATTACTATTTCAAACAACATCCATTAGCCAATCTAAAAGTGGAGGAACATCATGAGCAATGAGAATGGAGCAAGCCGATTTCACTAAATTAGCCCCTATAAAATTGCCTTTTCATATGGTGTTATCTTTTTTAAAGAGCACACATTTGAATTGGTGCAATCTATGTGTAATCGAGGAAATTCGATGAGAAAAAGTAAAAGACTTGCTTTGATAGTAAACTTCCTATATATACTTAGATAAGTTTAATTAGTTAAAACACTTTACTTAAAGTACTTAAAGAGAAACAAACTAGTTAAAATTTATTAATAAAAAATTTAATTTTTTGTAACTATAGAAATTGAAAGTATAGATGGTAGAGAGCCTTTGGTAGAAATTTGAGTGTTTAGGCCAAGGACACCAATATGATGCACATGTCTACGCACAATGTTGTAGTCTTGTATGGAATGAGAGCAAAAAATAGTCAAAAAATTGTTGAAGACCCAACTCTGCAATTTACCTAATAAAGCCCAAAATGAGACACACCAACAAATACCATATAGAAGAAATATAAGGAAAAAAACTAAATAGTAAGATTGAATTGATGAACAAATGCATGCAAACCTTTATATGGTTGAATGCCTTTGAAATATTTGCACACACAAAAAGAGGAAAATTTTGGGGGTCATTTGGGGACTTGCCTTAGCCAAGTCCTTGCTTTGGTGTTTTCACTTGCACAACAACTAGATGGATAGATAAAAGATAAAATGATAGATAAATAGATTAACATTTTGATAAAAAGACAAGTGCTTTGATAACTGATGTGATACATCCCACAGATAAAAAGAATGATTTTAATTTTAAGGCTTGAGAAAGCGCGCACGCGCGCACACACACACACACACACACACACACACACACACACTTGGAGGTCATTTGGGGACTTGCCTTAGCCAGGTCCTTGCTTTGGTGTTTCCACTTGCACACCAACTAGATAGATAGATAAAAGATAAAATAATAGATAAATAGATACATATTTTGATAAAAAGATAATTGCTTCGATAACTAATGTGTTATCCCTAAAGCTGCTCAGAGACAAAGATAAAAAGAATGACATTGCACACAGACAAACACTTACACCGATACACATGCACACACATGCATGTGCACACACGGACACACATACACATGCATGCACACACACAAATTGCTATAAAAGTATTGTAGCAAGTTGTAGAGAGTTGTTTGAGCAGAGTGCCATAGAGTTTTTGAAAAGCCAAGAGTGCTTGTGTGAAGGTATGATTCTAAAATGAGAGGAAGAGGGAAAAGAAAGGGGCAGATGAGTTGTTACAAATCATCTCGAGCCATTTCTACTAACCTTGACAAGGTGACAAAGTGGAAAACACTTGAAAACGATCTTTGAACTATAAATTGTTATGGGACACTAAAGCTGCACATGTAAGTTTGTGCTATGTGCTAGTATCTAGACAAATCATACTAAACAATGCAAGAAATGAAATAGAACTAACACAAAAGTGACACAAAAAGGTTGTTGCTAAAAATGAATCTCGAGCAACTTGAGAGGAAAAAAGGCTAATGCCGCTTTGAGAGGGAAAAGGCTAATGCAAGGGCTTGAGCTAGATAAACACTAAGAGAATGAACACTAAAGTGTATAAAAAATATAGGTGAAATTGCAAGGGTATGCGATACTCGACACTACACAATGCAACAAGAAAGCTATTTGATTCTTATCAAAAAGGAGATTTGCAAATATTTCCTATTATGTTTGATTATGTCTTCCTCAACTTGCTCTATCCAATAATTGTTTTCCAATACTCACCAAGAAGAAGGTAAGAACACTCAACTCATCATCCCCTTTACAGGACCTCAATAGATGGTTGCCCAATGACAAGTCTTCCTTGAAGAAAGCTCTACCTCTATCACGTAGTTTCCAAGATAAATGTTATATAATGATATTCTAGCTAAAAGTCTCCATCATTTACATGGCTTATACCTCTAGATTTTTGGAAGAAGCCCATTAGGGAGCTATTTTACCAACGATAAAAACCACGATTTAGACACTATTTCCATTACACAGGAAATCTACAAGGAGAAAGCAAACACTTCAAGAACCATATACAAGAAAACAATCAACCCTAACTTATGTCTTGATTATATCTAGTTTAATAGCTATTCAACTTTTTCATTATCGAAATAGTGTACTTGTATGCTAACAAAACATAATATCTATAATGATCATGAATAAATTCATTTTTCTTGCTTCAGACTAGTTCTAAAAGAAATAATTTTAGGTATTCAATTGACCCTTTTGAATTTTCTTTTGATATGGTATTACATAGTGCAATAAGTCTAAAGTTTGTATAAGAGCTTAGATTATGCTTCTTAATTACTAAAGCCAAGAATGCACATTTGAAGCATTTCACCAATTTTTAAGATTTCCTTGAGTCATTAACCACCCTTAATGTTTACCTCCTATGAGATCACAAAAAGCTTTGAAGAACTTACTTGAAAGCCACATCATTTTTCAAATCAAACACCACTCCTTGGACAGATTTCAATGAGATTGTTTAAGAACTCATTTTTGTTTGAATGATTGAAGATGGGATAGCTTCTAAGAAAGATGAGTCTCTAATATTTTGTAAAAACAAAATTATTAATAACTGAATAGTTCTACCCCAAATGTTCAAGGATGATTATCTCCACACCAACTAGATTCTTAACAAATCCTATTAAAAGCTTTATGCACTTTTCATAAGACTTTTTCTCTTCAAAATTCTCCCTCTTTAACATATGAAAACTCAAATTGACTAAACATCTCCTTTGTTTCGTAATCTTTTTCAAATCCTTTTCTAAAATCGACTTATCCCAAAAAATTAAAATAAAAAAATTATCAAACACCTCTATTTTCAATGTTAAGATTTTCTTTTCCAAATACTTAAAATTTTGAGAAAAACAAATATCTATGTAATTTTAAAACTTCAAATGTCTTTCCAATACAATAGGATTGACACGTTAAAAGATAGATGTTGAAGTCAAACTTATGAAAAATTAAGGGACAATCATGCATTAAAGAATCCAAACTAATCTCAAGAAAGATAGGGAAGCAATCTTCTAAGATCCACTTATGATGATACCCTTTCTATACCTTTGTATAAAAAATATTACTATAATGTTACATGGAACCAACTTTGACATTTTCTATGAGATTAGATGATATTTTGTTTTATATTATAATTTTATTATATAGTTAGGGTTCATTAATTAAATAGAAGAGATACATATATCGATGGATGATGTTAGATCTTAATTTATGATTTTTTTATTTTTTTTTCTTTTTCATATCATCATTGTGGATTCTTTATGAATTTATTAAAATGAATACTTTATCATATGTATTATTGTAGTATGGATTTGGAAATCTATTTTATGATGTATTTTATGAGATGTATCTATTTAGATAAATTCCATGCAAATTTGTAATAATTGATATTTGTGTATTTGTATGTGAATATTATTTGTTGACTTTGATTACTATTGATTTGATTAATATTAGTTGATGTGTATAATGAATGTGCATGCTATATGGATGAATCGATGAAACTTAATCTAGAGAGTGATAACAATTATATTTATTCGCCATCTTAATCCATTCATGAGATGATTAAGATGTGTCCACATGCATACTGATATTACAAAAAATACATGAACCTTTTGAGATCTTGGGTACACCTTTATAATTACCTTGTAAATGTTTCATTTGATGTCTAAGCTCTAGTATATCATGTTCAAATGTGATCCAACTGTTAAGAAATAATCTTTGCTTATATCAACATTTTTTGAATGTTTGAATTAGATGAAAAACGTGCTTGATAGGTTTGTGTGAAACTAACATTTGTAATGTATCTTAAAAATGTAATTTCTAATTCTTTTTAGAAAAAATCGGTTTTGACGTTGACAAGGTTCTTCTAGAAGTCTTTAGAAGGCCTTAGTTGGTCATAGGATATAGTTTATAATTAGGTGATTAATAAAAGTTATATGATATAGAAGAACTTTTTCTTCCAAGTTGCATTTGGAATTACATTTGAACTTGAATTTGCATTTAGAATTACGTTTAAATTCAAATTTAGATTTATAATTGAATATTTTTTCGAAAAATGAAAAGAAGAGACAATTCTACCCATATATTAATAAAATTGCAAAACTTACCTGTTACTAGAGTGTGAGTCTCCATGGCGATATTTTTGAGAACATTTATTGAATATTAACATGAGCCAAAACCTTGGTGGAAGACAAAAGACTACATATAAATAAGTTAAAAAATTATACCATATATTCACTATAGTTGCCTCCCTACGATTAAACCCTTTAGTTCCATGGGTTCTTGTGAGTTGGAGGAGAAAGGTAGCGGCTTACATAGCCTGTTCGAAAATGTGGAAGCATAGACAAGGCACGAGAGTCTCAAAGAAAAGTGGCCTAATCGAACGCTATTATTTCCGGATATGCACAAAAATGTGTTTCTTAAGATGCAACAGCCCTGGTAGATATGTATGCACAGAGAAGACAGTAATCTGTTTGACAGAATGCCTCCAAGAGTTCGTTTACACGCTGCGATGATTAAGGGATATCCAAAATGTGGAAGCATACACAAGGCAACTGAACCGTTTTGACAAAATCCCTGATTGCAGGATATTAACAAAATGGGTTTGTTGAAGAGGCTTTAGAAACTTGTAAATGCAATGGGTAGGTATAAAGGCAGACTCTACAACCTTTGACAACGTCCTCCTAGCCTGTGACAAATAAGAGCTTTGGAACAGGGTATGAACATCCATAAAGGGTAGAGCAATTTTGTCAGAGGTAGTCTACCAACTGCTTGGTAGACGAGTATACAAAATGTAGTTACATATAAAACCTGCATATTCAACTTCTAGAGTAATTTAGATATCATATTCAACTTGTATAGTTCTTTTGTTTGTATGGGATATCATGAATGAATTTAAGGGATAATGAAGCGAATAAGACATGGAAACACAGTTGATTAACTCACTAATAATGAGCATCTAATCATACATGATAGTGTCTACAGGGTGTATGACTATCTTCCTTGTTACTTGGAATAACATAAAAATTGATAATCTTGTACACAATCACCCCGTTACCTATTATGGTAAGATATAACGAGTGGATAATATTTGAGCATCAGATATTATTCATAACAAAATTGATATGCTAAATCTCTTCTACCTTAGTGGGAATCCGTTGTTTCTGTTTGACAACATTAGGAGAATTGATTATCATCTTAATGGTTTACATAGGATTTTGATTATAAATGTGATTAGCATTGGATTTAGTGTGGTAAATTGTCGATCATCCTTTAGGCCTCAATGGAGTTGTATAGTTTTCATTTTATAGAGAGAACAATTCCATGGTCATTCATGCACAAAGTAACACAATGGTTATTTTTGTGGTTCAAAAATTCAAATGATGATCATAGAAATAGAGATGGGGAATTTTCTATCTCAATTACAAGTTGAATAACATGTCTTGCCACAAGGGTTGCATTGATTATCAAGGTGTGCTTAGGATGATTGATAGCTTAGTTTAAAGTTGGATAGTGTTGCTTTGGTATTGCAAGGTGTTAATTGTGATTAAGGTATTTCCTTGTTACCATGTGTTAGGGCCCATTGTGTAAAGACCCGCTTGTCCTAACCCTAGTTAAACCAAACTTAAACTCACTGTTTTTAATTAAAAATTAAATTAACCATTATTGCACATGCAAAAGCAATGATTATCAACATGCAAGTAATAGGTAAGTAACTGAACAATCATGCATCTCATAATTAACAAGTGAAAACAAAATAAGCATGTGAAACAATGATATAAGTAAAGTATGCTTGAAGTTTTTAAATGACATGCAAATCCATTATTAGTTACGATTTCGAGTTAAGCGCGTGCATGTATAATGCAAACTGTGTGCATGAAATTATTACGAATTAAATTAAACATGCAAAAAATCCTAATTAAATATAACCATGCATGCATACAAAAAAAGTAAACTAAACTAATCTAAAGAAAGTAAACCATGCACGTTAGTGGGTTAGTATGTTAGTAGCCCTTTTCTCTTTTTTTTTTGTTAGTTATATTGCATGGCGACTTCCTGTCGCTTTACATCAGGCTACCTTATAGGTCCTTTTTCATAACTTCTACATGCGACCATTCTAGTCTTTACAATGAAATAAAATATACATCTTTAATTATTACATAAAATTTTATCTGGAATCTCTGACTTTCTTTGTCTCCGGATGTGTCGCCTTCGTTTGACCTGGATAACCTCCTCTCGCAAACCGGATGACAGACATATGACCTAGACATTTTATCTGCCCAACCAAATGAAGCATAAGCTTCTCGATGCTCTTGATAAGCTCTTGTCCCTCATGACGGAGTATCCTAGCAAGCCGGTACCAACTAGCAGTAAAGGAATCCTATGCAATCATGTAGAACTAACAACCCATCCTGGTTGAACTAACTACATGTGTTATGACAGGGAAATAAATAAATAAATAAATATGATGGCCATCATTACCCTATTGGGGAGGTGAAGAAAATTACCCTTCCCTGGTTAACCCATAAACAAACACTCTCGTTCCATAATCATCCCTCATAGACAGAAAAATAATTAACCCTCCGCGGATTAATGTCAGAATAATATTATTATATGTTTTGTTTATAAATTTTTATAAATTTTCCCTTTATAATATAATTTCCTCAAATCAAAATTAAATTTTAATATTTTCAATAATTCTAAATTAAGAATCTCTATTTAAGTTAATATAATATTTAAAATCAATTCCTAATATATATTTATTAAATATTTTTATTGCTTTTATTCTTTTCTTAAAAATTCTTAAATCAATCTTTAAGTTAGAATTTATCACTATCAAGACTTTCCAAATACAGTCATAATGTTTCAGTCATTTCTTAAAAACCCAGATCCCAATTTCTCTGAAATTTTCACAGTAGTTATAAATATTTGAAGCGCAAAAACCCAATAAATTTCCTTAAAACCCAGTTTCTAATTTTTAAGATACATCAAGAAGAAGGCGTTGATAACACAACACACACATCAAACAAACTAGCATTAAATCCAGACAATATCCAATTACTCTCAGCAACAAAACAATACCAGTCAATCGATTTCATAGATAGAAGTCTTGTGGTAAAGAAGAGATTAAAAACCTACCTCTAACAAATTTATTCCCTGTACTTAAATTTTTAATCAGAAATTATGACAAAAGGGACAATTTTTAAAGGAAAAGATCAAATTAAGACTCAAATAAAATATGTAAAATAAATGAACCTGGCTATGACAAAGAAGAATCTCAGGCGTTTCCCAAATTTCAGACAATCTATTCAATCTACCTTGTTGACTTCATAGCAATCACACGAATCAAAATTGCAATGAATCAAATAAGAGATTTATCCCTATATTTATAAATATTAAATTCTCTAAATATAAAATTTAACTGATTGCATGATTAAGTTCTAAAAATAAAAATAAATTTTAATTATCAAATGCATGATTAGAACTCACAAAATAATTCTTAAATTAAATTACAAATTTGTTAGAATGATTTTAAAGATTTAGTTTTAAAGAAAATAATCTACTAATTTAATTATTTAGTTTTCATCATGCCTTGCATGTCGTCTATATTTTTAGCACATTATTTTCCCTAAATTTATTATCTTACTATTTACTCATGCATTGTATCTTGCATGTCGAAAATATAATTTAAAATCTTGATTATACATATATATTTAAATTATTTTATTAATTAATATTTTAATAAATTCCTTGAATTAGTCCTCTAATTATTTACAAGATGTTATCTCTTTAAATAGCTTTTATTTATTTTATAATTTAATTATCAAATAACTTATATTTTTTTTAATTACTCACTTTTAAATAATTATATTATAATTAATTTCTAGCTTGATTGTAATATTAAATACTTTTATATTTAATAATTTATCCTTATTATTATTATTATTTTTTATTTTAATAATATTATTTTATCATTTTATATTAAACTCCCTAATTTAATTTACTAATTGCTCATCTAATTGGGTACTTTGCACAAGGTTCCAATACTTAGGTTGCTACTGGCAAGCTAGAAAAACCCCTCCTCGGTCATATGTCTGCCTTCGACGATTAACCTGCAACTTACTCCAACTCAACAAAAGGTCGTCAGATCACGATAATAAAATGCATTATTCATATTATCAGGTTTAAAATCTAATTAAAGCATTAATATCATTAATGATCATAATTGAAAATAATAATTCATCATCATTAAATAATGATATTATAAAATAACTGACCATCATTAATGTCATTAAACCACAAAATACCATCTAACATCATGAAAAAGCAAATCAAATAATTACGTGTAAAATGTCAACAATATAAGTATCTGGCATAGTAAAGTAAATCTAACTAGGGTCTAAGTCGGGTCGTGACACATTGAAGTGGTTGTAGGTTCCCAAATTATGTTGAATGTAATTTTGACTCAAATGTTTTTAAAACTTTTGTCTGTCTATATGTATGCATTCTTATGCGTTAATTGCTCAATCTAGTGTTATTGAGTTCTAGATTGGTCGAGTGGTGGACCTCATAAGTTTCCTAGATTAACTAAAAGGGTAAAAATTAATTGAATCACAAAAGAAATACAATTAGAGAGACAAGAAGAAAGAACTAGAGAACCCTATCACTGTCCAGAAGCTAACCTAGAGTTAGAGCCATATCAGGAGGCAAATGCATCCTATCCACTATATTCCATCCTTGCATCTGATCTGAGGCCCATTTGGCCAAACAGTCAACAACACCATTCCACTCCCTATGAATGTATGTGAAAGTAACTAAATCTAGAAAGCCGCACAACTGAAGAATCTGTCTGATAACTGAGGCCAAGTGCCAACTAACATCCACATAGTCCTGTCGGGTTAGCAAATTCACCACCACTTGAGAATCAAATTCACATATAATATTGCGCCAACCAAGAGCAGAACAATGTCGAACAACATATAAAATGGCCAGAGCTTCCATTAAATTATTAGTATTAAAACCTTGATAAACAAAAAAAATAAATTGAACATCACTAGAGTTGTCTCGCCTAAATCCACCAATGCCAACATTCCTAGGGTTCCCTCGAGATGAACCATCAGTGTAGCGGTGGATTCATTTTTTGCTCATCCAATGCTATCCAACTACAAAACTTGTTAGTTTCCTTACAAACATTTGGTCTCTTATTTCATGTTGAATGATGAGTATTTCTTTTGTAATTTATTTTTGCATTTCATTTTCCATTTTGTTGGGTTCTCTCTACTCCCAATACCCTTTCTCTTTTTCCTCCATCTTAGAGCTTAGTAACTTCTCTATGAACCACTCTTATCCTTCTACCATCTTCTCTGTTCTTCCTCATGGTTAAAGTTAAACTAATGAAACCTCAATGATAAACAAGTATTGTTTATTGATACTATGCTCAAGGAAAATGGGTTTTAAAGGTGAATGTAAATGTAATAAAATCAAACAAAAATACAAAATCCAAACAACTCTCGGATTAGGCAAGAGAAGATTGAAGTAACGTAGAATTCTAGGTAAATAAACTATGTCGATCTCCTCGTTGTGATGATTTCTCAAGATAGTCGATTAGATGCGTGTTCATTAAAATCTAGTAGCATACGAATGCTTGATTGGAGAATAGGTGCGAGATGGATGCAATGGGAAAGGGTTTGATATATATTTTTTTGGGTGAAAATGGATGGAGGGTTGAGATGAAGAGATGGAGATTAAGGTTGGAGGAAAACTTGGTCCTCTCACCTCATGAGGATGGTGCCAAATGACATGATGAGGTGAGAGGAGAGGGAGATTGGTACTTTGGAGAGTAGGAGAATATCTTGCTATAAGGGCGAGTTTGTCTTGACACTCCAAAGGGATGGGGATGAGAGGAATAAATCAATTAAAGATTCCTTTGATTTACAATTAGGGGGAGACTATGATTACATTAGGGAGGTTAAAGAAAAGAGATGGAGGATGTGACATGTGAAGGTAAATTCAAAAAGTAGAAATATTTATATTTTTTCAAATAAGGGGGTATGGGAGTAACTAAGTAAAGGTAATTACTTACTTTAGGCTAGGATTTAATGATAATAGAAGAAATAGATTAGGATGAAGGTTGAGACAATTGAATACTGATTAAATAATAAGATATTATTTAATTAATATAGAGCATAGGAGATTGGTTGAATTAGGAGTAAATTGACCAAATGTGGTGAATTTTAGGCGTCTACAAATGTACAACAAAAGACTAACTTTTGAACTTCATCTTTCTTTTAATACTTTCATCTTTAGAGTAGCTGCATGATTGATCCCTAATCAATCTTGAAATTAAAGCTAATTTTTTATCCTTAATTCCCCATTAGGCTCTTAATTTATAACTATGCTTTAATACCATATATGGCAACCCAGTGGGATTGATAAATAATAGACTATTTATTTAAACGAACATCTTAATAAATCCCTATGAAAAGCCATCCAACATTTCTCTTGGATCAACATACTCGACTTCTTGGTTTTAATAGTAATATCAAGCCTAGGAATTTATATCTGTCTTAAAAAGTCCTTATTTTATCTTAGTAGACTGTGGCATTTTAGAGATGGATCTTATAACAAGATTTACTTTGGGTTGAACCATCTAATTTTAATAGAATTAGCATGGGAAATTGTGGATGAATTCAATTGATACTTTCTCAAATTCGTGAAATCCCAATCATTTTGATATATTTTAATTATGCTTCTGGATGTGAAAGCATTTTATACAACCTCATTTCATTACATGCCAAGGTTTCATAATTTAATGACCTTAGATTTGTGGGCTCAATACAAGCACCAATCTTATAAAACATTGCAAATCCATGACATGCACCTAATTGTTAGGTTTCTTGACTATCAACATATTAGGCACAAACATATTATCAATCCTAATTTGATTGGGAGATTGGTTTTGGAACTTTAAATATTTATCTCTAGATTTCCACTCACTTAAGTCGCCTACTAACTTTGACTAATTTGTGTACTCAAGTTTTAACTTACTAAAAATTAGCTTCGAACCCTCATCTATCCATGAACAGATGTGTGTGAAGATTCACTCTAGAAATTGGTGGATATAGATTTAATTGGGTTATCAATAGTTAGAAAATCCACTAGTACTTGTCACCAATGTGAGAACTTCATAAATTATGATATGACTAGGCTCGTAATTCCCAAAGTATTACAACATTATGAACAATAGCATGCCATGGAGTTAAGCATCCTTGAAAATTTTAACTCATTAGAGTGCTCGATTTCAATCTTGATAGGTGATTATATTTAGAATTCCCTCTAGATGTGGATATTTATAAATTTGTTTTTTACGCAAGATTTGAGGTTGGATTTGACACTTTTTTATTACTAAAACTCTTAGCGGATTTGAGGATTCTTGTGATTTTAGCTTAACATGATTTCAAGGGCAACATTTAGATTTCCACTTAAAGGATAGGCATCACTACATAATTAACTTTGGCCAATCAATGACTTGTATTTCACTTGATAAAGTAATGAATAGGGTTTAGTTTTGACTTAGGACTCTTTCCAAGGATTTTTTCCTCTTGGGGACATGTGCCCATTAGAGGATTACTTTAGGACACCCACCATATAAGAATTTTCTTGAGGAATTAATGGTTGTAAGTTATTAAGACTTGGAAACTAAAAAAGGCTTTAATATTACAAAATAAGCTAGTATCAAAGGATAGTTTTGATAAAAAAATTCTCATGAAGGGACTCTAAGTGTTATCATAATTAATTCAAGCAATGAACTCCCATATTTTAATTATTTAGACTTTACATCACTGAATCTTGATAAAGAGCTGCAGGATTGTGGTTTCAATCTAGGATATTAAAATTTACCTCAAATAATGCTTCTTTGATGATTTATCTGTGACGTTGACATATTTAGCTCTTAATAAATTTTGACCTATGTGGGCCTACACTTTATTGGTACCTTAGGAGTAGCCTTGAACACCCATCAATAATGTTTTTGAATAGGGAATGCATCTAATATAACCTTGTACTTGATAATACATTAGGACAAATTTTATATATTTTTGCATGCCTTTCCTTACAAGTCTTATGAACACAAACTGAATTTCTATGGTCACCTCCCTAGTTCAAGATTCATTCAAGTGCTTGATCTAGCATATTTTGAGTGTTCCAAGAAATTTGATCATCAAGTTCTTGTTCTTTGATATGAACTTACTCTAGCTATTGTTTTACTTATGAAATTTAATGGAACAATCATGTGATTTTATTTACTTTTGAAGCTGATAATATGCTACTTAAACTACACATCTACACCTACTTGGAAATATAACATCAATTTTAATAATGTAGGATTATTCTACTTTTTTTCCTAACTAATAACCTATAAATATAGCTAGAAACATGTTGTGCCTTGACTACATGATGAATTCCTTTATTTATTTCCAAGTTTATTGATTGAATGTTCTCCTAACTTTAAGCGTTCTAGTTTTCCTTGGTTCTTGTTGAGTTGATTAGATTGTAAGATCTAAACACTTTATCTAGTTAGAGTTTTCCAATATGAGGTATCAAGATGTGATATGGGTTCTCAAATCTACATCTTTCTTGTATTTTCTTTCCTAGCTAGTTTCTAGGTTACCACGTTTAGAATTCTTGATTTGAGTGTTTAAGGAGACTTTTTATGCTATGTTAGTATCATTCATACATTAGAAAGGTCTCTAAGTGTTCACCATGAGCTTAACCTCTTAAAAATCTCATGAAACCATTAAATAGTCTTGGAAATAGCTTGGAAGCTATTTTGGAGTATCTACAACCTTTACAAACCCTCCTTGAAGCATTGGAATCCTTTATATCATCTTTCAAAATAATATTTGGTGCCAAAAATTTAAATTAAAAGGATGACAAGAAGGTATTTTAGAATGAAAGTTTGAAGAAGGATTATTAGATATATATCCTACCTTGAATGCATCATTATATTCCCTTTAGTAGATTATTGATTATTGTAAATTTTCTCAATATTTTTAGGGCTAAAATTGATAGTTTGGTATGTGTTGAAAACCATCACAATTGATTGATGGATTGATTTTGGATTGGATTGAATTATTAAAAAAATGATAATGCATACTTATTAAAAAAAGAAAGCCTATATGAAACTCTAGATGAGGATTAGATTAGATCATGACATGTGTCCTCATCCTATGTTATGAATAAGGTCTTACGAGGTAACCATGTATAAACAAATGAATCTCTCATAATTAAAGAAAATGAGAATTTCATGAGAATTACTTCCTTTACAAAAGGAAAAAATTGAATAAATGCAGACTAGTGAAAGAAGGATGACTCAATATGACCCATGAAGGACTACTTCTTTCACATGAATATAGTACATTTCCCCCAAATAGGATAGAGAAACTAAGAATATGAATCCCTCATAAAAAAATATATCCTACGCTAATAATGAAAGCTTGTAAAATAATATCATCCACTATCTACAAACAATGTTTCTCCCCCTAGGAGGAATAATATCCATTGGTGATTGAAGAACCCATTCTCATAAGCTATATGAATAGGGAATCCAAATCCAAATGATGCGTGCCCCTGAAAAGTGCTCAAATGCTCACATATTAGATTGAGATAATGCCAATCTAGAATCCTATGAAGATTGATGTAGAACATTATAAAAATACAATGATGATGGGATAATAGTGATGATGTGGCTGCCACAAAAGAGGACACAAATGTTCTCAAAATAATCCTCCAAATTTACAATATTAAACCCATTAAAAAAGGATGATAGGTTGGACATATGTGAATCCCAAGTAAATGTGTCTTAAAGAGAATGAATATTCTATTGTATTGAATTAGTAAGGACCATGGATGTCGAGACACTAATATGGTCAAGAATAATAAAAGATCGAGATTGGGTCTCGATGAGAGTGGGAATAAAGAGATAAGCCTTTGTACCATTGGAACATGCAAGACGTATGATATACTCAACCTCCTCTAAAATATCATCATCAAAGGGTATGATATTTACATCATTTAGGGGAATGAAAATCTGTAGTAGGATCTTTTGGGAATGGAGAGATATGAGGGTCTCCTTGTATCTTCTAAGGTCTAGACCAAAGTGTGTGAGGACAATCAATGTCTAATACAACACACATACTATCATAACCAATAAGGTCAACAATTTTTTTATCTTCTCCTTGGTGTGTCTTAGAGTTTAGGTATGAGTCCATAAAGATAAGACAAAAGATTCAACCACCTAAGCTATGTTAGGATGCCATTTTGTCAAGACTCAAAATTATTCTTTTCTAGTATTACCACAAAAAAATGAATAGAAAAACTGATGAAACCTCCTCAAATGATAATATTAGAGGCCAATATCCTCAATGCATGTTAAGAAACTCAAATGAAGTCATCTCACACAAAAAAAACCATTTTCATGTGCCAATATCTCCTTGTAATTGACTAGAATGTGAAATAATAACAAAATAATTAAAAAATACCTACGTATGATTTTGGAAGAATTACATGGATGGATCTGAGGTGATTTGAAATAATTTCCAGTGTCACAAGAATCATGAAAATTAGATATACAAAAAACGAGTTATGAGCTTGAAAGTAAAAAAATGATGATTTGACTTTGATAGGTGATAAGTTTTTTTTTAAGTGAAAGGCCGTAGCCTATAATATATTAGTAATAAAATATGGATTACATAGGTATTACACTTTGAGATACTAACTAACATCCTAATTACTCTAGGAAGATACAATCCAAAATGGACATCCACATTCTATGGATGACCCAAGTAAACATGTTGAATAGAGAGAAAAATCAACATGAACAAAGGAAGTACGACAATGTAACCTTTCCCCCATACAATTTTGTTACAAAAAATAAACTATACATAATGCCCAGCTAATAATCACCACCAAGAACATGAACTTGCAGAAAGTACCTCACTATCCCTAACTTGTCGACTGGTAGACCCCAAAAACTTGGCGAATTTAGGATGTTATGCTGTTCCTGATTCCTGAGAGGAAGCTGCTTCTCTTGGAAGTGGGAAGGAGGTCGGAAGCCCATAGTGGTCGAACATTGCATACTCCCTCAAGATACACAAAGCTTAAAACTTAGCCACTACTATTGACATCAATGCTTCTCCAATTGTTGTTGTATACTATTGCACCCAAAAAAGAAAAGGTTGAGGGGAAGGACAACTTATGACATAAATGAAGGAGATGCAAACTACCTTGGAGATGGTCTCAAACAGGAAATAATCCCTATTCAGGAAGCCTCCCCACCATATGTCCCCATTGAACATATCATACTTATCCACCTAGGAATTCACTTCTTCCCAAGTGTAGGCAAAGGAGTGAGGATAAGCTCCAATTACCAACTTTGTGAAATCCCTAGACTGAGTTAAATCCATAATCATAGTTACGAATCTGTAAGCCACGTAGTTTAGCGAAGCCAACAGATTTGAAGCAATCTAATCTTCCCCAATAACAGTCCTTACGACCCATGCTATTGTTCCACTTGAAAGTGCAAATGTGTCTGTCATGCTAATAGGGTGAATGAATGCAAACCGCATTGGTTCGTTGGGTCTCCCCTGCAAATGGATACACAAAGCCATGTACAACCGTAGCAAAGGGAAGCACAGTAGATCTCACCAATAACAACCAGAACTCACCACAAAACAACCCTGAAATGCTACAAAATCCACGCTCGACTAAAACCTTCAGCTTATTAAGAACTTGACCCGATTTGAAGAAATCGAGAACAAACTTGCAACATCAGAAAAATCGGATTATGGAAATGCACATCTTGTCTTTGGCTTCGTATTTCAAGAG
The DNA here is from genome assembly GCF_030272615.1 of Cryptomeria japonica. NCBI lineage: Eukaryota > Viridiplantae > Streptophyta > Pinopsida > Cupressales > Cupressaceae > Cryptomeria > Cryptomeria japonica. The sequence continues at coordinate 240,297,866 of NC_081410.1, read as the reverse complement.
CTTTCCCATGTGTGGAGTCCTATGTAATTCCACAGCCTCATGTAACCAGACTGAAAGCCAAAGCTTGGAATGACCTTCATTTGACCTTTTTGTACTGTGCAATGATCTCTACCCTGAATTCGTAACTAATCAACTTTTTTTTCCTTAAGGCCGCCAATTCAATAAAATACATGTGAGAAATTATTATTCTAGTTTAATTGCAGGCTTATCCTAAGCTCGTGTAAGCTTTCAAGTTAGAATTAAAAGATCCCTTCGTAGGTGTGTTGAAACTATTGTCATGTGATAGTCTTTTGTCACATAATCTCCCTTCATGAAACACCATTATGATTTGAAATGACAATCACTTAGTGTATGGATGTAGATCTTTGAGTTTTATATTCCTCCAATGCAAAGTACTCCTTAATTGATTGCCATCCTGGTACCTGGTAGAAGGCATGTCCAATTGTCTTTCTTAAAAAACAATCCCAAAGTCAATCACACTTCGGCCTACGGATTTCCACACTACCGTAGAAGAAGAAATTGAGATGGATTGTGCAAAATTTCTTATTAGTGTACGGGGGACAGATTCACTTATGAGATCAGACATTTTTGCTTATATATTCCTCACCTTGTTTTTTGTAAGTCATTAATAACTTGTCCCACATGTAACAAACCACATATAAGCCATGCCTGCAATCATCAAAAAAAGGTTAGAAAAGAAAATGTTAGACTGAATACAAATCCCTCTCTAATTGCTCCTTTAATAATCTAATTTCATGGAATTTCCTCTGTGAAAGGACAATCCTTTTTGCTTCTTGCTCACACCCCATATTTGCCAAAGTATCTGCCAACCTATTGGCTTCTCTATAACAATGCTCAATTTGATAAGAATCTAGAGAGGAGATTAGTTCTCTTTCTTCCTGAATGATGTAGTCTAATTGCCAGTTGGGAGTTTGCTGCTTGAGAAGGGCAGATATGATATTCTGAGAATCCCCTTCTATTACTAGATTGTTGACCTTATATTTGATTGCTAATTCGACACTGAGAAGAAGAGCCCTTTCTTTTTCCATATTGTTAGTACCATTCGGGATCCTCCCATAACTTGCTACCAAGACTTGACCCTCTTTATCTTTGATGACACAACCAATTCCTGAAATTTCTGGGTTCCCACAAGCTGCACCATCAAAGTTTAGTTTTAGTAACCTGTCCTTGGGGGGTTTCCATCTAATTTCTTTTCTATCAATTCTAATTTCCTTCTTGCACATCAAACTCCCCTTGAATGGAAGCTTTATGTATTTCCATTTTTTCAAGATGTTGTCATCCCAAGAGGAGAAGAGTAAATTTAATTTCTTCTTCCTAGTTGTGTAGGCATTGACAGACTCTAATATTGTTGTCTCTATTCTGAGCTTCATATATGATATCTTATTCTTCTCCTTTCTGAATATACGTTTGTTCCTTTCCCACCAAATATATGTTTGATAGGTGATAAGTTGTTCTAACAAATAAATTAAACTATGATACTACTCCTAGTAGAAAGTACATGAAACTTTATTTTTGATAATATATATCATTTACAAAAATATCACATCGTAGCCCATGGTATGACAAAAATAAAAATAGGTCCTTTAAGGAAAATTAGGGCTTGAAATGGGCTTGCATGGTACAATGTTGACATCATAATGATGTGATAATGATGTTAGCAAATAAAATATGCTTCACAATTTAATTACTCCTCTTTGTAATGGAAAAAATGATTGCTATAAAAATATTGCACTTTGCTAGAATATGTTGTATTTGTTAGTATATTCCACAATGGGGTAAAATATTCTATTGCTTGTACCATTGATAAATTATTCACTAATAATTTTGATAGGGATTTATTTTGCCAGTAGCTTGCAATCACCAATAGGGGTTTGATTTATTGGTTGATTTGGGGACTTGGTTCTCACTAGTAATTGAAATAATTGTTGACTATCAAGGTCAACACTGCTAGTATAGCTCAACAAGGTAGATCTGCGACAAGATATAGGTTGTACCTCTGCACAAATAAAAATCCACTTTCTTTCTAATTTTTAATTTTTATTGAATAAATTTAAAAAATATTTTTTGCTTGTTTATATGCCTCTATATAAAGCAACCTATCAACAAAGGTGGTTGGGTGCGAATAGTGCCATACGACTATATTGATGCATACAAATTTGTGCAATCTTATGAATTTTCATCTATGATTCTCTACCTCCTAAAATTTTATGGTTTTTTTACAACTCCAATTATAGCATTTATACATGTCATCTTAGGGTTTTTTACTATTTTGAATGCAATGGTGATGTCCATTTCATTCTAGAATGAGTTAATTTTTTCCTCAATGCTAGATCTTTTAGAAAAATGGATAGGAAGTGATAGATATGTTGCTTTGATTCTATGTTAAAGTTGATAGTGAACTTCGTAGCTCCTAGAAATCACTTGCAACTAAAATTTCTATCACACAAAGACAAAAAAATTAGATAGTGTGCTATCCAACCACAATAATTTATTTGATCCAAAAGGTCATCATGGTTGATTGTTGGATTGATTCTACATTGGATTGGGTTATTTCGTAAATGATAATTAATTCTTATAAAATAAAAAAGCAACCCTAGATGAAATCCTATGAGAAGATTAGATTATACCATGACATGTTTTCTAATTATCTTATTCTATGAGACAACTTGACATAAAAATAGAAAAAAAATACTCGAGCGCTCCTAAGTAATAATGAGAATCTAATTATTTAATTAATTACTTAGGTTATATCTTATATTTTACTCTAATAGTATATTGTTTTTGACTAGTAAAGCAATGTTAACTAGGGCGTTGACCCTTAACATAGTTAAAAACTATCAACTGAGAACAACAACACCAAAAATGATGTTGGCAAAAAAACAACTGCCAAGAGGCATCAATAACCAAACCCATCTAGATAGGCAAAGGAAAACCTATCCAACTTGAAACAACTAAAAGCCTCAATCATGGGGGGGAAGAGCCACCCAAACCCCAAAACGGGGGGGTGGGTGGAACAGGGGAGAAGACTTAGCTTTCCGCCTGCAAGCAACCACAGTCCAGGTGATGTTGTCATTGGGACTATCAAAGGAGAGATCAATCATAAGGGACCTCATAGGGTTACAATCAGAAAAGTCAACAGGGTGCTGCAATAGAACATCATGAGGCTGCTGAAGAGTAATTACAGGTTGAGACGAAACAACACCAAAAGTAGGTTCAACAACAAAATATGGCTGCAGAACAGGAGAAGCTGTAGTGGGGACCTCAGTAAATTAGGCCATAGAAGGAGCCATAGTGGCAATAGTAGCAGTGAGGGGCACAACCTCATCCTGAGAAAAACATCCTCATGGGAGGAGTCAGCAGGAACAGAGTCCAGAGCATTGATTTTTAAGTGATCAACAATAACATTCCTCCACCAAGTGGAAACACCTTTGTGGCACGAAATGGAGCAACCCGAAGCAAGATGACCCATAGAGAAGCATCTCCTGTAGCGAAAGGGGAGGCCTTCAAAATCCAACAGTTGTGTCCAAGGTCTATCTCCCATCATAAGAACAACATCTCCTGGGAGAGGTGAGGAGATGTCAATATCCACAAGGAAGCAGGCAAACATCTAGTGAAATTCGTAGCTCCTAGAAATCACTTGCAACTAAAATTTCTATCACACAAAGACAAAAAAATTAGATAGTGTGCTATCCAACCACAATAATTTATTTGATCCAAAAGATCTCATGGTTGATTGTTGGATTGATTCTACATTGGATTGGATTATTTCATAAATGATAATTAATTCTTATAAAATAAAAAAGCAACCCTAGATGAAATCCTATGAGAAGATTAGATTATACCATGACATGTTTTCTAATTATCTTATACTATGAGACAACTTGACATAAAAATAGAAAAAAATACTTGAGTGCTCCTAAGTAATAATGAGAATCTAATTATTTAATTAATTAGTTAGGTTATATCTTATATTTTACTCTAATAGTATATTGCTTTTGACTAGTAAATCAATGTTAACTAGGGCATTGACCTTTAACATAGTAAAAAACTATCAACTGAGAACAACAACACCAAAAATGATGTTGGCAACAAAACAACTGCCAAGAGGCATCAATAACCAAACCCATCCAGATAGGCAAAGGAAAACCTATCCAACTTAAAACAACTAAAAACCTCAATCATGGGGGGGAAGAGCCACCCAAACCCCCAAAAGGGGGGTGGGGTGGGTGGGATAGGGGAGAAGACTTACCCTTCCGCTTGCGAGCAACCACAGTCCAGGCGATGCTATCATTGTGACTATCAAAGGAGAGATCAATCAGAAGGGACCTCATAGGGTTACAATTAGAAAATTTGACAGGGTGCCGCAATAGAACATCAGGAGGTTGCTGAAGAGTAATAACAGGTTGAGACGAAACAACACCAAAAGTAGGTTCAAAAACAAAAGATGGCTGCAGAACAAGAGAAGCTGTAGTGGGGACCTCAATAAATTAGAAAATAGAAGGAGCCACAGGGGCAATAGTAGCACTGAGGGGCACAACTTCATCCTAAGAAAAATCATTCTCATGGGAGGAGTCACTAGGAATAGAGTCCAGAGCATTGATTGTTAATTGATCAACAATAAAATTCCTCCACCAAGTGGAAACACCTTTGTGGTGCGAAATGGAGCAGCCCGAAGCAAGATGACCCATAGAGAAGCATCTCCTGTAGCGAAAGGGGAGGCCTTCAAAATCAAGCAGTTGTGTCCAAGGTCTATCTCCCATCATAAGAACAACATCTCTTGGGAGAGGTGAGGAGATGTCAATATCCACAAGGAAGCAGGAAAACATCTAGTGAACTTCGTAGCTCCTAGAAATCACTTGCAACTAAAACTTCCATCACACAAAGACAAAAAAATTAGATAGTGTGCTATCCAACCACAATAATTTATTTGATCCAAAAGATCATCATGGTTGATTGTTGGATTGATTCTACATTGGATTGGATTATTTCGTAAATGATAATTAATTCTTATAAAATAAAAAAGCAACCCTAGATGAAATCCTATGAGAAGATTAGATTATACCATGACATGTTTTCTAATTATCTTATACTATGAGACAACTTGACATAAAAATAAAAAAAAATACTCGAGCGCTCCTAAGTAATAACGAGAATCTAATTATTTAATTAATTAGTTAGGTTATATCTTATATTTTACTCTAATAGTATATTGTTTTTGACTAGTAAAGCAATGTTAACTAGGGTGTTGACCCTTAACATAGTCAAAAACTATCAACTGAGAACAAAAACACCAAAAATGATGTTGGCAATGAAACAACTGCCAAGAGGCATCAATAACCAAACCCATCCAGATAGGCAAAGGAAAACCTATCCAACTTGAAACAACTAAAAGCCTCAATCATGGGGGGGAAGAGCCACCCAAACCCCAAAACGGGGGGGTGGGTGGAACAGGGGAGAAGACTTAGCTTTCCGCCTGCAAGCAACCACAGTCCAGGTGATGCTGTCATTGGGACTATCAAAGGAGAGATCAATCATAAGGGACCTCATAGGGTTACAATCAGAAAAGTCAATAGGGTGCTGCAATAGAACATCATGAGGCTGCTGAAGAGTAATAACAGGTTGAGACGAAACAACACCAAAAGTAGGTTCAACAACAAAATATGGCTGCAGAACAGGAGAAGCTGTAGTGGGGACCTCAGTAAATTAGGCCATAGAAGGAGCCATAGGGGCAATAGTAGTAGTGAGAGGCATAACCTCATCCTGAGAAAAATCATCCTCATGGGAGGAGTCAGCAGGAACAGAGTCCAGAGCATTGATTGTTAAGTGATCAACAATAACATTCCTCCACCAAGTGGAAACACCTTTGTGGCGCGAAATGGAGCAGCCCAAAGGAAGATGAACCATAGAGAAGCATATCCTATAGCGAAAGGGGAGGCCTTCAAAATCTAGCAGTTGTGTCCAAGGTCTATCTCCCATCATAAGAACAACATCTCCTGGGAGAGGTGAGGAGATGTCAATATCCACAAGGAAGAAGGAAAAATTAGTGTGGTCCACTGAGGACATAGCTTCATCGACCTTTAAGAAGAGGCCAATAGAGTTCCCAATAGCCTCATAACAAGAGTGCTCCCAAAAGTGAAGAGGGAGATTGATGAGGTGGACCCAAATTGGATGCACACTAAGTGGTTCAGTGAGAGGGTTAAAGGAGGAAAACCAAGGCTTAACAGAGAGGGAGTGTACTCCCCAATCCCACACCATGCCGAAAACCAAATCCCGATCAACTGAAGATGTGAAGGAAGCAATAAAAAAGCCTTTAGCACAGGGGAAAAGATCAATATTGTGAGCCACCAAGAGTCACTTACCTAATGATGCAAGTCCGGTAGAGGAGCCTTAAGAATATGCACACAAGAGCACAATGTTGGTAGAACCCAATTTTGTCCACCACATCTTGTCCACAAACCACCACAGGGGAGGATTTGGCATAGGGAAGGGGACAAAACCCCTTCAAGGGCTGGGCAATAGTTTTGGCCACACGAGCAAAGCTATGCATACTGACAGGTTTGGGAAAACCAACAGCAACAATAACAGTCGGTTGAGAAGCATCACTAGAAGCCAGATAATCGTTGACAATAGGACCCTCCACAAGTGGTGGAGGGCACAAATCGGCGACACCCAACACAGAGGAAGGCAAGTCCTTGACATAATAGATCCCCCAGAGAGTAGGCTTCGCGTGGTGAGCACCCCCAAGAAGGCCACAAGCATCCTCAACACTAGGGAGAGGGGCGGGAAAGCAACAACGTCGAAGGAGACCACTGCAGGTGCAGTCGCAGCGGAAGGCCTGCACAAAGGAGTCATTGGAGGAATTTGAAATTGCCTTGTGGGCGGGAGCCATTTACATTTTTTATAGTATATAGTTAGGTAGCACTACATCATTTTAAAGTTTCCATACTAATCCTTTTTTTTTTTTAATTCTTATAGTATGTAGATCTTATGCATAAACCATTGCAAAATCAAAATGATTTTTCTAACAAATGTACTAGAAAATTTATCTTGTTCCCTACTAGAGTCCCTTCCAACAAAAGTTTCAATATTGTTTCCCAATTAATAAAATCACTCCATTCTTTTTTCTTACCAAAGCACAAGAACTACCAAAACTACCCAAAAATATTTGACTGTGATATAAAGATATAGGTATTTTCTTTCTTTCATGTATTCATTCACCAGTTAGATTGGGGAATTCAAAATTGAAATACTTTTTTTCTATGAAATGTTTAAGAGAAATAAATTCAATTTGAATAGAACCATCTAAATTAAAATATGAAAATATTATTAGAGATCAACAAAAGTACTTTTGGTTTCGCTAATTTTTTGATGAATAAGCCTATTTAATGTTTTAAAGTAATTAAAAATAAAATAGTACAATATTTACCAAACAATTCTAAACAAGAACAAGTCTAAATGAAAAACAACAATTCAAAGGGACAAACCCAAACATTTGAAGATAATGCAATTCTCCGAGGAGAGAAGTATTTATCATCAGGTTTCCCTCAAACATCATTGAGGGTATATTATCATTAATTGAATCCTAGCTAGTGAGTGCACACTCTTCCTTAAGAATATCCTGAAAAGAATTTTGAGCATGCACTAGAGAAATGACCATCTCTAGTTGAGGAATCTTACTTGATTTTAGCGAAACAAGAGCACCACTCTCATGAGATGAGGTAAAATGTGGCTGAGACCAACTACAATCAACACTATCTCTATTTCTTAGGGGATGAGAGCCATGTGACTAAAAATCAAAATCTCTTCTGGTAGATTGGTTGTGACCTAGCTAATGCCCTCAATAAAGGAATGAAAGTGGGAATGTAGAATCAGTGCAAGGATCATTTATCTAATGGTGCAAAAACTCCTACAGAAGGGCCACCTCAAGTACAATTACTAGTTTGCACCTAAATCTACATAAGAATGTTAGAAAAATCTATATATTTACTTATTATAGAGAAATTAACAACATAAAATCCTAAAAAATAATATTTATATATTTTTAAACAATAAATATAATTTAACCACGAAAGAATCTAGATCTATCTCTACTTGAAAGGGAGATAATGGAAATCCCCTTAAAAAACCATTTGTCATGAAAAAGGAGTTGATCTAAAAGACCTGGAAAATTCATGAATCCAATTCCTAGATTTTTATCTAAAATTGATCTTTCTAGAAGGTTAGCTAAATGGGCGATGTTGCTCTCTGAGTTCAATCTTAAGTTTGTATATCAGAAATCAATCAAAGGTCAAGTTGTTGTAGATCAATTAGATGAAGCTCCATCGCCTTATTTTTTTTCCTAATCTAGTTATTTTCCTAGATGAAAATTTGTTTACTTTAGATATTGAATCTATTAAGGAAATGCATTTTAATGGAGCGAGATGGAAAACTAATTTTGGAGTGGGTATACTCATAATCTCACCTAAAGGAAAACCAGTTCCCCTTTTCATTTGTTTCAACTTTATTATACAAACAATATTGTTGAGTATGAAGCCCTTATTATTGAATTACATGTCGTGATAGCATTAGATATCAAACACATTCATATTCACAGTGATTATGAACTAATTGTAAATCAAATCTTGGGGACATATCAAGATAAGAAGAGTCAGATGTCCCAGTATTGATATTTGGCTTCATCTCTACTTGATCGATTTTACTTCTTTCACTAACGATAACGTTCCTAGGAGAGGAAATCATCATGGAGTTGCAATGGCAAGCATATATTCCCTTGTACTCTTTTATGATGGGGTAGATGAATATTGACTTAGTGGTTCAAATACACCACTCTCTTGCTATCTCAGATAAACTTGATCCCGGTAGTCTTATGTGTGCAAACATAGACCCAGAGGTTCATGGTACTCTCATATCTATAACTACTTGAAAACTAGAAACTTTCCCAATAATGTAGGTAATAATACTCACATTCAAATACAAAATCTTTTAACTCACTATATCATTTTGTCTAATATCCTCTATTGTAAATCTTATAATGGTTTTCTTTTTTAATGTCTTCCTAAGGATGAGATACTCGTTGCTCATCAAGAAGCCCATTCAAGCTCTAGGAATGGACACTTTAGTGGTAAATACTTGGTACATAAATTGATACATGTGGGACTATTGGCAAATAATGTAGAAAGACTCCTTTGCTTTTGTCAAGAGTGTCCTCAATGTCAGCAACACAGTAATCTCATTTGAGCTCCTACATCGGAACGTCATACTTAGACTTCTCCTTGACCATTCATAACATGGCACTTAAAAATAATTGGAAAGATATCTTTCCTTTCCTCCAAGGGACATACCTTTATCATAACAACTATCAATTAATTTACAAAGAGGCTTTCAATGCTAATTTGCTTTGATCTACTAATGGTAAAGACATTTGGAACTTTCTTCTAAATAATATTGTTTGTCATTTTAGAGTGCGTTTTACTCTTGTTTTTGAAAATTGTATGGCTTTTAAGAACAAGGAAGTGAAGCAATTCTTAGAGAATTTTCACATACAACATCAATTTTATACACCTTACTATCCTCAATCTAATGACTAAGTTGATGCATTTAATAAAACTATTGAGAAAATCCTATTAATGTTTGTAGCTTCAGTCGAATGATCATTTAGAATACATATAATATATGTTGATTAATAATAATATATTATTATGTTATATTATTATTAATCATATAAAATCTAATATTCAATATTAATCTATTATATTATTCTAAATTAATAATTGATTGATGAAACATTATAATATTGATTAAATTATTATAATTAAAGGAGAGACATGTCCGTTCAAGGACATGCCTCTCCAAAGGAATATATATAGTATAATGTTATTCAATTTGAGAACACATATAGAATTCCAAGAATGCAAGTATCAGATTGAATCAGATATATACATTAAAATACATCTAATAAAACCTGGGAAAATCAACAAATCCATAAAAAACAATTAACAAACATGGTAAAGGTTGACATACTCAGTTGACTTATGCGTCATGGGTCTATCACACAAGTATTCATATGACTATTAATGCAACCCTATATAATCTTGTTTATGATGTTGATGCTATAATGCTTTTAGAGTTGGAAATTCCATCTTTTTGAGTTTCCCTTATTAAAAGAACATCTCTATCAATTTGTTTTTAGACAATAGGGATTGGGTAGCCTCCCTATAACTTGTAACGTGTTGTAAAAACTTTTTAACATGATTGGTGGCATTGATGCAATATGTCCTCCGATACCATGTGGGCATGGGCATATTAGACCTCATGACCTCATGCCTATCACACAGAGATCTCTCCAATTGAGCCAGGTCCCTAGGTCCTTTTGCATCAACTTGAGTTTCTCAATGAGTGTCGATTAAAGGGCCTCGAGTGCCTTCAAACTTATCAAAATTTTTCTTTTAAAACATTAATAATCAAAATGTTCTTTCTTCACTAGATCAAAATCACTATTTTTCTAACTTATCGAATCACTTAGGTGTTTTGACACTAGACAAGTGATTTTTCAGCTTAAGAGCTAAAAAGGGAGGTTTAACAAGATGAAAATGCATACAAGTAGGGTTCAAGTTTGACAAACATAAAGAAAGGACTAGGGAATCCCTAAAATCCTATTGGACACATGGACCACTAATACTAGAAAGATTGAGAGTGACTTTTATTCATACCACATGGATAATATGTTGGATCATCAAATGATCATCAAATTACCATCCATGCCTATATAATTTTGGGCACTTATAAAATCTAGGTCTCCTTGCACATAAATAAGGAATAAGTGGAGTTAATTAAATTTTTAAAAATTTATATATGAATGTTCACTAATTATGAAAATAACCAAAATAGGCTATTACAATTCTAAGGTTGATAAAAAAATGTTGTTCATAAATAGTGACATTGTGGCTTTGGTGAAAATTAGGACCCATAATTCACAATGAACTTGGAACCTTGTGGTCCAACTATGAACTAGGTGAACTATCCACAAGCATGAAATCTAGTCTTTGAAGAGTCATTTGAGTAGTTTTATGTAATAGTCAATATTATTTTCTAGAATTTAGGAGAAGAAAAAAACACCATAAAAGGTTCTTTAAGTAAGAGAGTTTAGGTGTTCTATCCCAATTTGATATTAGAGAAAAGATGGTTTACAAAATACATCATGTAAATACCTAGATAAAAAAAATCTAACAAGAAATATTTTTTATGTAAAAACCCTGATTGGGCTTGTGAAAATCCATGCTTTTCATTTTAATATGGTTTTTTTGGGGTTTTGTAGGTATTTAGTTCAAGGGTCAACATTATGTTCATGGAACAACCTTGATAAAGTCAACCTGGGTTTATTTTTCATTACATTCTTTTGGTTGAACAATCTTGATGTTTAGCTTCTAATAAAGATGACAACAATTTATACTGTAATTTAAATTACTCCACTAGACAAAATGCAATTAGAAATTTTAGAAGCATCATGAAATCAGTGTGGAATTAATTATTTCTATGAAGAATATTTAAGAGAAGAATAAATTTACATGGTTCCTTCCTCTCTTCTTTACCAAATGTCCATCTTTTACTTTGCAATGCACCCTCCTCTACTTTACCACTACTTGTAATTGTCTTTTAATACTACTGTAAAAAGCTAATTTGAGTTTAATGTACTATCAAGATAACATTCAAATAATTTCAAAATAAAATTGTATATAAAAAGTATTAATTTTTAATTAATATTAGATCTTTAATATTGTTTAATCTCACCTCTTGTTTCACTCTTTTCTCTTGTATTCATGACTTCTCTTTATAACCAGTTGAACCCTTTCCCATAGTTTTCCTATATAAAAATAATGTAAAAATCCATTAAATCACCCTAAAAACAATTTGATTAACCTAAATATTATTCAAGAAGAGTCTATGCTCTCTAAAATTTACTTGGCCAAGCATTTAGTGTGGGTGGAGATTCTTTTTCACAATATTTTTTCATTCCATGCCCCAATTGCATGGGGGTTCTCTCCTAAAAATATGGACTCAGATCCAATGCTTCATTCGTTGCTGAATTAATTGAAAGCAATTTTACTCAATGACGTTCAGAGGTGGTCGAAGGGATGAGGCGGCTTAATAGAATCTTTGGCTATTTCTTTGTTTCTTTGTTTTCATATAGGCTAAAAGATTATAATGTTTAGATAGAACATAGAAATTATTTTATCCTTTCAATTATTATTATTATAAATAGAGAATCTAATCTATTCTATCATAGTAATGATTAAGATTTTCCGATACAGTTGCATACAACAACATCTGAAGCAGAATATATTATATCAAAATCGCTTGAAAATCAAATTTCCTCTAAAAAATTTTGAACTTCAGCAACTTTAAAAAGAATTGAGTTTTTAATTTCTTCCAGTCCCACCACCACAAATCCATGTCTGGTGCATATAATTTCAGTGAAATAAGAAATGCATTATTATGTTAGTGGGGTGGCACTTTCCATTTTGCGTCATCCCTGACCTTTGCATTAACGCCATTGCTGAGCATTAAGAGTCTCTGAATCGCCTCAATGACTTTATATGTGTGTTAAGGAGTGGAGGAATTCTGATCTTGTGTGGAAGATGGCTGTGTCGTTGGATTTGGAAAGGGCGCTGAGCAGGACAAGCAAGTCATGGAGGGGTGAAGACAATGCTTTGTCCAGATCATTCAGCAGTGGCGTGGAGAATGATGAAGAGGCTCTCAAATGGGCTGCTCTTGAAAAACTCCCAACTTATGATCGTCTCAGGAAGTCAGTTCTCAGTGAAGTTGCAGCAACTGGAAGTTTCAAATACCAGAATGTTGATGTCACAACACTTTCTACTGAAACGCGGAGGAAGTTCATTCACAGAGTTCTGCAGGTCGCTGAAGTGGACAACGAGCAATTTCTTTCCAAATTGAGGGAAAGAATTGAGAGGTAGATAAAAACACAACTTTTATCCAGTAATGGTATTCAAAACAGACTAGGGTGTTGATAATGATAATGATAATGGGTGTTGATAATGATAATGATAATGGGTGTAATTACAGAGTAGGGATTCAATTGCCAACTATAGAAGTTCGGTTCGATCACTTGACTGTGGATGCGGATGTGCATGTTGGAAGCAGAGCTCTTCCAACTCTTATCAATTTTACTTCAAACTTGTTTGAGGTAAACTGTGAATCCATTCCAGTTCTTTTATGGTAGTGTAATAAAAGCACGTATAGGGTTATGATCTGTAGTCATAAGTGGGTATTTTGTATTTGCAGCTTTTGCACTGATGTAGCTGTAAAAACAGTATTTTGGTGAAAAAGGTCCATTCATGGAAGATAAATAAAAACCAAAAACCAAAAATGACTGAACTGATTAGCTGCTAAGAATTTTTTTAATTTAGGCGTTGGACGAAATATTAAAAAAATAGAGAAAAATGGCAGACAGGTACAAGTTACAAGACTTGGACTTGGCTTAAATGATGTATAGTAAAAGATTTGGATTTTGTTCAGATTTAAGCTGATTTTTTATTTCATCTGGATTCCGATTTAAACTTAATAAATTGAAAATTCATGAAATATAGTTTTTTAAAAAGATTTGAAACTTGTATCATGTATCTTTCAATAAATAACAAATAAGACTTAATTACTATTGAGATAGAAGCTACTTTGATTATAGATATATGTATATATGATCACATGAACATAAGATCAAATTTTAGATGAAAGAAATAATGTGTATAATATAAATTTTGTCAAATGTTTTAACATCAAAAATAAAAAATTATAGCGTGGAGTCATGAATTATGGTAGAAAGGAGCTTGTATTGTTCAGTCCAACCTTGCTAGCTCTATGTTGTTATAGCTATAATAACATTACTTAAGATATGGACCTATTTAGGAAGTCAGAAGTACAATTGTAATTCAATAATTTCAGAAAAAAGTCAAAAGAAGAAAAAGATGCTTTGCTTTTTGAAACTAGAGTTGGGGTTTCACGGAAGCATCCCTAACAAGGTCAAGAGGTAGTGCCTCAACAGGGTTAAGGACAAGTACCCCTCGTGGATATCTAAGGGTAGCGTCTCCAAGGAGATTGAGGGGCAGTGCCCCTCACAAGATCCGGGGACATCACCCTTGATGCGTTCCCTATGACAATATGAGATAGGGTTGAGGGTTGTAGCCCCTATCCACCAAGTCCAAATTAAAGTCTTTAAGACCACATAGAACTTCATGTCACATGCTATTTTTCATAATTTTATCACTTTTAACCAACTTTCAAGAATCTTCCAAACCCTTCAAAAAATGCTTCACTTTCATGCTTTTAAGTTTGAGGGTTCTCAACCTTTTCTTTTTACAGACTTGACTAAGTCTTTCTAACAATACTCACTGGTTACAAATCTTTGGACCTCATTTGGCTCTGTCTACCTTGAGACTTGTTTGGGTGAATCAAGATGAGTCATTATCTATGATCTGAAACTCCAATAAAAATAAATAAATCGAAAAACATAATTGTGATGACTTTTAAGATTATATTGTAGTTATCCAAAATAAAAATATTCTATTTTGAGGGAAAATACAAGAATCACAACTAAACCAACATAAAATCAATTATCAATCAAGCAAATATCTTTGGATCATTTTTTTAAACCATTCTGATTTTAGACTAGTTTTTGTTTACTTTAATGTTGTATCTTCTCATAATTCATTCTGGTTTTCTTTTCTCTCTTGTTGGTTTTCCTTTGATCAACCATGTCAACTGAGGCACCGTTTGGATTCATTATGAGTGTCTACCCAAGGCCCTCCTCATGCTTTGGGGTAGACACTCCCATTTCCCTCAATGCCTCCACACGTCAAGTCTCTTTCAGAAAGATCACGGATTTGAGACTGAAGCGTCTCCTCATTCACACGGACCCTCCAGTTCTCCTAGCAGTTAAGATGATTCTGGGTAGCGCTCATCTGAACAGGGAAGAGTACCTGCAAGACAACAACTGCATTTCTTCCAGATTTGTGGCTTCTCTATTGGACCTAAAACTACCTAAGCAAGCTATATGGAGCCTCACCAAGGAGCTTTTTCCTGAGGAAATTCTTCAAGAATTCCAAGAAATACTGAATAAGGCCCTCCACGACTCTGGGGCACCTCGGCCAAGTGACCAGATTCTTTTCAACGCTCATGGAGAGCTCATAAAATATTACCCTTTCTTGCTAGATTTGAAAGGGAAAGATTTGGACATACATAGAGTCTTCGCCGGAGTTGGTTTGAGCTACCTCAAATGGTGGTTTCTAGGAGAGAACCTGGAGGTTCAGGGAAAAGAGGAGGATCTCTTCCAATTTGCAAGACTCAATAGAATCCTGCCCATGAAATCAGCAAACATAGAGCCCCAAGCTGACCAGAATTGCAGGGGTGGTTCTAACAGAGGCCGTCAGGTCTCTGGACGTGGCTAGGGTCGTGACTAGAATTGCAAGGGTAGTTCAAACAGAGGCCGTTGGGGGTCGCCCAGTAGGTAGAGGCCAATGAAGAGCGAGAATTGATCTGCCCCAACCTGATCTTCCCAGTGCAAGCTAGGCCTTTTTTTTCGATGCTGTGAAATTTTTTTCCTTGAAACTTAATCCATAGTCGTATTTAGCATATTTTGGTTTCTTATTATGTTTAAACTCTCTGTTGTCTAGGCAGTTGGGAATCTGCCATATAAACTTTTTAGTTCTATTATCTTAAGACTGCATAATCTCGTTGGTTTTTAAAAAAAAAGAGGTTGAATCATAATGATAATGGTTTTCTGCTTGCTTTGGAAACCAATTTTTGTTGGGATTGCTGAGAATAGGTTTATGTGAAGCTATTGTAATTAATTCAAATCAATATAAATCTTGACTCCGCCTTTACCGATAAAAAAATAAATTGTATCTTTTATTATTTTATAGCTGTTGTTTGGTATTCTGATAGACTTAATGCTTAATCTTTTTCTTTGTATAAGAAACTGAAACCCCTTCAAAATTCCTACTTCCAAATAAAAATCATAAAATCAATTATTTAGCAAGTTATTAAATCTAACTTATCTTGGTTCTGTTTAATTGTTATTCTGGACTAAAAAATAGGAAAGGCCCTTTTGATTACTGGGCCTCGTAAGTAATCTCCTGAATTATAGATGTTCAACTTTGCTTGTGGATCAAAGTACTATTTACTAGCCAGCTTGGTAAATTATGTGTGATTGCTTTAAGGTTTTAAACTTGTGTTTCAGAGAAGGGAAGAAACCATAACCCCAAATCTGATGGTAGCTTGCCTGGTTTTAGGACTTCATCTACGGCCACTTGCAGTGCGATGAGAATGTAATTGAATTTGAGGAGCTTACAATTTAACCACATCATAACAAATGTTGTGCAGGGGTTTCTGAACTACCTGCACATATTGCGGTCAAAGAGGACAACTCTCACTATCCTTCATGATGTTAGTGGCATCATCAAGCCTTCACGGTAAGCTTATTCCACCATCTCTGAATATGAAGATGCCCAAAAGGAATGCAGGTTATTTTCTTTCTTGTAATTAACCTTTCATTGATCTGTTCAGGATGACTCTTCTTCTTGGTCCACCTGGAGCTGGGAAAACTACATTGCTAACAGCTTTGGCTGGAAAACATGACCGCAATCTCAGGGTAGGTCGAAGTTCTATTTGTTTTATCCTACCTAGAGATAGCATTTGTTGTTTAGAGAAGCTGAGCTTGTTCATGTCTGTTAAATTTTGGGATACATCTGTTGTCTATATTTGGTTCCACACCCCTAAGTTGATCTTGGTTATTACAACGAATTTCTTATTGTCTGTTTGTCATAGAGAAAAGACTAATGTGGTCACATGCATTTCCACAGATTACTGGAGATGTGACTTACAATGGACACTCATTGATAGAATTTGTGCCACAGAGAACATGCTCTTACATTAGCCAGCATGATTTACACTTTGCAGAAATGACTGTAAGGGAAACACTGGATTTCTCTGGCCAATGCCAAGGTGTTGGGTCAAGATATGGTGCGTCTACTGTGCATGTATTCATTTCAGCTACACTGTTTACTCAATTTTGTGAGCATACTGATATTTGTGTTGCTTACAGACCTATTGAAAGAAATTTCGAGACGTGAGAAGCAAGCAGGCATCAAACCAGATCCAGATGTTGATGTATTTATGAAGGTTGGCACTTCTCCCAGAGGACTGTTTTCGATTAAAGTTTCTCAATGAAATCTTTGGTTTATAATTTCTACCTCTTTTTTAACACATGAACTGCATTATGGCTATAGGAAACGGCAATTGAGGGCCAGAGGACCAACCTTTTCACAGACTACGTGTTGAAGGTTTGTTTTCAGAAATTCTATATTGAGAGGTACAAATTCTTCATAGATTTTGAATATTAGGATTAGTCATCTAGGTAACTGTGCCCTTATATGTTCTAGCTTCTGGGACTGGACATTTGTGCTGATACACTAATAGGAGATCAAATGCTCCGTGGAGTCTCTGGAGGTCAAAAGAAAAGAGTCACTACAGGTGGGATATACAAGGAAAGTTTCTTGATTGCATGCAATTTGAAATTGCATTACTCAAACAGGGGTAATTTATGATTGTTTTTACGTATTTTTTGCAGGGGAAATGCTAGTTGCTCGCCCCAAAGCTCTTTTTATGGATGAAATTTCAACTGGACTGGACAGCGCTACAACTTTTAATATTGTCAAGTGTCTGCGCCAAATTGTTCATGTTCTTGATGGCACAATGTTGATAGCTCTTCTGCAACCTGCTCCTGAAACGTTCGAATTATTTGATGACATCATCTTATTGTCTGAAGGGGAGATTGTGTATCAAGGACCTCGGGAATACGTGCTTGAATATTTTGAGTCCATGGGTTTCAAATGCCCAGACAGAAAAGGGGTTGCTGATTTCTTGCAGGAAGTATGTTTTTTGATCTATTATGTAGGGCTTCGGTGATTTTTTGGTGGCAACTTCAAAACATAAAGATTCACTTCATTTGTACAAATGGTATGGAATTTTAGATGTAGGTTGATTGGCAAGTTCAAGATTACTATTGAGCTTGGTCATGAAGTCAAAATCCAGGAATGAAAACAATTTCCTTGTGGAATTCCAAAGGGGGATTTCAAGCATTGTCGCTTGCCATTGACCTCAAAAACTAAGTTTACCATTACTCTAGTTAGAGTGGACCTTATATTCAAATTTTAAATGATTTAATAGTTGTCTAGTTGTCCATCTTAACTGTGATATATTGAATTTTTATTAAAAAAATTGGATTTTTTGAATTTGAGTTTAGAGTTTAAAGTTATTGTTTTAGTTTCTGTATAGTTAGAACTGAGTTGTTATGTGCATAAAGGTTCAAAAATAGTCATTTGGAAGTGTCACCTAATACCAATCACAGATGAATAACTATTAGTACATATAAAATATTTTAATGAACTTTTACTTATTATATTTTGATTATTTATAAAAATAGTAATTGAGAGGTTAAATGTACAATAAGCGAACAGTTATTCATGTGGCCACAGTAATCAAATACTACAGCTCAATGGTTTTTGGGTAAGTTTTCTGTCATATCTCATTTATTAACTCTGTTTTTGTGTTGAGCTGCTTGAAATTGACAGGTGAGCTCAAGAAAGGACCAAGAACAATATTGGGTAGATAGAAGTCAGCCATATCACTACATACCTGTCAAAGAATTTGCAGAGGCTTTCAAGTCGTTTCATGTTGGCAAGCGTCTCACAGAAGAATTATCACATCCTTTTGACAGAACAATGAACCATCCTGCTTCTCTAACATATACCAACTATGGCGTTAGTAGAATGAACATGTTCAAAGCTTGCTTCTCTCGAGAGGTGCTGCTAATGAAGAGACACTCTTTTGTCTACGTATTTAAATCCGTACAGGTGAGCCACTTGGATCCAAAACTTGGAAAACTCAAGCATTCCTTTTTTCCAATCTTATCGGAGAAAAGAGAATGAATTTTTATCAGAGAAAGGAGAATGAATCCTGACAAACAGATAATACAGATTGCAGTAGTTGGGGTAATCACAATGACTCTTTTTTTGCGCACGGAAATGCACCAGAGGAACATTAGTGATGGAAATCTGTACATGGGAGCTATGTTCTTTGGCCTAGTCAATATGATGTTCGATGGATTTCCAGAAATGTCAATGACAGTTGCCCGCCTTCCAGTTTTCTACAAGCAAAGAGACGACCTATTCTATCCAGCTTGGGCTTATGCATTGCCAACATGGATAGTGAAGATCCCAATTTCTTTTTTAGAAGCATTCATTTTGGTTTCTGTTACATACTATGTTATTGGCTTTGCACCAGAAGCTGAGAGGTAACTCTTTTCTAATCCTCTACTTTTGCTTCATATACAATGTTGGATGCATAGAAATCTTACTGATCCACTTACAAGAGGTCTTGTAGTTCTTTGTATTAATGAGTTAAAAATATAATGATTTAAATCGTAAGGGTTATATTGTATATCATTTGCTATCATTGAGACAGTTGATCCTAACAAGACTATTAAACAAGGAAAGTATCTTTCACAGATATTCATCATAAGAGTCACACTCTTACTTCAACCATGTCTCTCACAAAATGATATTGCACTGCAATATGCTCTGATTGAGTATAATAAGCATGATCCTTGACCAAATATATTACAATTTGACTATCACTGTAAATCTTAACCATCTTCTATACCAAGACAATGCCAAGCACAACTTTTATAGCCACATAATTTTCTTAAATGCACAAGTAGCTATCATCTACTCAACCTCTATCATAGATATAGAACCACTACCCATCTTTTTCGCATCATACATATCCACATCTTCAATCTCTAACCTTATCAAAATCCATAGATTCTTGCAAATTCAAAGAAATATTTTCATCTACTCTTCTTTGCCAATGAATTGCATAATTTAAGGTACCACATAAATATTTGAAAAATCCTTTCACAACGATCCAATGTTCTGTAGTGTAGATATATATCTTAATCACAGCTCCCACCATATGTGTAATGTCAAGTTTACTAAAAATCATTGCATACATGAGGGTCCCAACATCACAAACATCACTAGTATAAGGAATCATACACATTTTTTAAAGTTTTTTTATATTTTATGATATTTTGTAACATATATTTTTGATTAATAGGAATGGAAATTTTACAAGTTCATTATCTTGCATTCTAAATCTTTGTAAAATCATTAACAATTTTTTTAGTCAATCACAATTTTTATATGTACATCTTTTTTAATTTTCATACCTAAAATAAATTTTACAACACCAGTACCTTCCATGTTGAATTGTGAAGATAATTGAAACTTAACTAAATTGATCATTGACATTTTATTACCAACTAATAACATGTGATGTATGTGATAACAAATTTATTATCTTCTTGTGTGAAATAAACATATGAATCAGCTTTGCTACAATTTAACTCAAATTGATAAGATATCTGTTAAATTTTTTATTTCACATTCTTGATGATTGCTTCAATCTGTAAAGAATTTTTGAACTTATACACAAGTCTTAGTTACCTTTCACCTTATAACATTTTAGTTGTGTCATGTAAATTTTTTCTTATTTTTAAATCCATCTATTCAATTTAAAGAAAATAGCATCAATAGCTAACAAATATCTTATTGAAATTAGTTTTATACAGGAAAGAAAACTTCTCTCCAAATTGATTATTTCCATTTGAGAAAGTATACTTCTCTTTCGATACAAATTAAACTTTATACTTCTCTTTTTTCCTTGTGAATCATATTTGTTTTTTAAATAACCATTCATGTAACCAAATAGTTTTGTTAATTTTTGTTTTCAAAAAGAGAAAAACATTTATCAATCACAAAAAGCAGATACAAAACAGCAAGGCAAGAAGCCTCAGCAAAAACCAACCATTAAACTATCATATCCGTATTTAATATTTGATCTAACACAGTAGAAAAACCCAAAGGCAAAAAGTTGCGGGTTCTTCATTAGTACTAGATAAAATAGATACATAGAAAATTCATACCATTCTAGTTTTCTTCTATTCGATCTCCTTAAAGTAGGCAGAGGTCGTTCTTAGAGATCCTTCTTTTTGTTTGCAGATTCTTTAGGCAAATATTTCTCCTCTCTGTGCTGCATGAGATGGCACTGGGACTGTTCAGATTCACAGCATCACTGGGTCGGAATATGGTCATCTCACAAACATTGGGAGTATCTGCTTTACTTACTGTGTTCGTTCTTGGAGGATTTGTGATTTCTCGAGGTACAGTCCACGGCATTATACACATGCAGTTATCTAAATTGAAGAAAACAACTTGTAGCAATCTTGATCTTTTTAACTATAATAGAAATTATTCATTGTATCACGTTTGTTCTTCAGAGAATGTACCCAGCTGGTGGATTTGGGCATATTGGTGCTCCCCATTGTCTTACGGCCAGAATGCCCTTGCTGTTAATGAATTTTTGGCTCCCAGATGGAATAAAGTAAGTGAGGAAATTCGCTGATTGATCATCAAAGGATGGCAAGCATTGGCAACCATATTGTATACTTGATTTCATTAAAGATTTTACTTGATTGCAGTCAAGTAGTACTACTCATATTATGTACATTATTTCAACTAAAATTTTCACTTATATGCAGCCCAGTGGTACTACCTTAAATGAGACATTGGGACATGCAATTATAGAAGCTCGTGGATTATTTGCGGAAGCTAAGTTTTACTGGATTAGTATCGGAGCATTGGTTGGGTTCTGTTTAATTTATAATATTCTGTTCACCTTGGCTTTAGCTTACCTCAATCGTAAGTCTCTGATGCTAATAAGTTTAAATGCACCACTGCTTTCTCACTTATACTTTATTTTTACTGTGAGATGGGAAATCTAATAGAATTTAGAACCTTTTCCATTTACAGCTTTTGGAAAATCACAGGGAGTACTATCTGAAGATGTCATTGAAGAGAAACATGTAAACAGAACTGGAGAAAGTAGCCATGGAGGGGAATTGAGCTCTGTAGATGCATCTGGAAAACATTCCAGAGGTCAGTCATAAGCTTTCCTGAAATCCTTTTACTGCTTGTGAATGTCCGAATCTACTGCTGAAAGCTGAATTTCTTTGTTTTAGACTAGGACAGAAACATATATAAAGTTTAGAGAGTTAGCCAGTGACAAGCCAAGATATTTCCTGATATCTTTCTAGTGCTTGTGAATGTGTGAAACTGCCATAAAGATAAATGCCTTGTCCCAGATAGGGACTAAAATATGTTTTACTATGAGAAAGGTACTCTTTACTCTCTATTATAAGTATTATGATGGAAAATAAGTATCGTGTTGAATGTAATTATAAATTTTCTCTTACATCTTGTGTAAGAGAACACCATAACAAAAAAGTAGTCAGAGCTTAAAGTGTGTTAATCTGTATCTGAAAGCATTATATTGCCTTAATGCGTAGTGAAAAAATGACAATTGCACTAAGAAATATGTTATAGAGAAAGGTTTCTGACATGCTAAAGTGAAAAGTCCATGAACCATATCAAATTTACAGTTCAAAACAATATGAAAAAGCAAGCTCTGTTCATTCACAGATTATAGCATTTTTGTCAGGCCATACGTACTCGCTAGAGAGAAAAGAAAGTTCGAACTCCGAATTCAATTCTACCCATGATGGTGAACTTTCTGATCTCAAAGCCTCGGTGCCTCAAAAGAACAGAATGGTCCTTCCTTTCCAGCCACTATCAATTGCTTTTGAAAACGTCAACTACTATGTTGACATGCCACAGGTTGGTGCAGCTAGATTTTGTTTGATTAAAGTTTTATATATTTAGCAACAATTTGACATGCCTCAGGTTGGTGCAGCTTGATTTTGTTTGATTTGAGTTTGATTTATTTAGCAATAATTTGACATGCCTAGCTTCTCCCCAAAAGGAAATCCGGAGCTAATAGCTAGCTCTGTGACAGGAATTGAAAAATGAAGGTATGGATCAAAACAGGTTACAACTCCTTTACAACATAAGTGGATCCTTCAAACCAGGGGTGCTTACAGCCTTGATGGGAGTTAGCGGAGCTGGAAAAACCACATTGATGGATGTCTTGGCTGGGAGAAAAACAGGAGGCTACATAGAAGGAAGTATAAGCATCTCTGGATACCCTAAAAACCAAGAAACATTTGCTCGCATCTCAGGGTACTGCGAACAAAATGACATCCACTCCCCAAATGTCACAGTCTATGAATCACTTGTGTACTCTGCATGGCTTCGTCTTCCACGAGATTTTGATGAGAGAACAAGAACGGTGGGGTCTCAACTTCCTTTCTTTGCATGCAATAATTCGGATAGAAGGTCCTCCTTTGTAATGAAACTAAGCTAGCAGGTATTTTTTATATTTTCTGTAATGATTACAGATGTTTGTGCAAGAAGTGATGGAACTTGTTGAGCTTACTCCTCTGAGGGATGCTCTGGTAGGGCTTCCTGGGGTGACAGGTCTTTCCACAGAGCAGAGGAAAAGGCTTACCATTGCAGTGGAACTTGTTGCTAACCCTTCAATTATCTTCATGGATGAGCCAACTTCAGGATTAGATGCGCGTAGCGCAGCTGTAGTAATGCGTACTGTGCGTAACACTGTGGATACTGGTCGGACTGTTGTCTGCACCATTCACCAACCCAGCATTGATATCTTTGAATCTTTTGACGAGGTAACTTCAAGTATTTTCATGATTCGGATCCAATAATCCATTACTTTGCTTCCAAAAGGGGAACTAGTTTGCAAATGTCAGAGTTAATGTAGGCCTATTCTGCAATGGTAATGCTCACTTCTCTGCCTTTCTGGAATCTGAATTACAGCTGCTACTCATGAAAAGGGGTGGCCAAGTGATCTATGCAGGACCATTGGGTCAACATTCTCATAAACTTGTAGAATACTTTGAGGTACAGTTGCTCTCTTTATTCACTTCATGGTTTTTTGTGACAGCTACTGATTAATACATGGTGCATGCCATTGCCACACATAGCAGTAAGTAATGATGCTGTTTGTTTCTTGCGTGATTAATCAGTCTGTGGAAGGTGTTCCACCAATTACAGAAGGATACAATCCAGCAACATGGGTGTTAGAAGTCAGCTCCATATCTATTGAGCAAAGTCTAGGCATAGACTTTGCTGACATCTACTCGAAATCTTCACTTTACGAGTATGTTCTTAATGACTGAACGTTTTTTGAGGAAGAACGCTAGTAATCCTTATTTCACTAACAGGACTCCTTTGAGGATATAAAACCATCATACCTTTGCTTAAAGTGCTTTCTGTTTGTCAGATGGAATCAACAATTTATAAAAGAACTAAGCACCCCTGCTCCAGGCTCAGAGAAACTAAATTTTCCATCACAGTATGCACAATCCCTACCAGTTCAATGCATGGCGTGCCTTTGGAAGCAATATTGGTCATACTGGCGGAATCCACATTATGTTGTTGTGCGTTTTTGTTTCAGCGCAATGGTTGCTCTGCTCTTTGGGAGCATCTTTTGGGACCTTGGGACAAAGAGGTTAGATACTTTTTTCACCGGTACAATAGTCTCATTTTCCACGAGATTTGTGTTTTTCTGCAAGACTTCAACATGTTTCAATTCAGCTGTCACCTATCATAATTGCAATTTATTTTTTGAACATTCTACACTCTGTTTTTGTAGAGGCAATCAACAAGATATATTCAATATTTTGGGAGCAATGTACTGCTCTGTACTTTTTCTTGGAGTAAGCAATGCATCCACTGTACAACCTGTGGTTGATGTGGAACGGTCTGTCTTCTATAGAGAAAGAGCTGCTGGAATGTATTCAGCATTCTCTTATGCCTTCGGACAGGTACTTCAAATTCTGTCACTTTCACCTTCTCAAATTATGTTCAACCATGAAAACTCAGATTAATCTGATGATTCTCTTGGTGTTTATTTGGGCAGGTGGCAATTGAGGTTCCTTATGTTCTTGTGCAGTCTGTAGTTTATACCCTCTTGGTTTATACTATGATAGGATTTCAGTGGACAGCGGTCAAGTTTTTCTGGTTCCTCTTTTTCATGTATTTCACTCTTCTATACTTCACCTTCTTTGGAATGGTGACAGTTGCCATGACTCCAAACTTCCATGTTGCAGCAATCATTTCATCTGCATTTTATTCTACATGGAACCTCTTTTGTGGGTTCATGATTCCTCGACCTGTAAGACAATTTTAAATCCTTTTTGTTGAGGCAAATTTTATATTACATTTTAAACTAAACTTTGAAATGTTTAGCAGCAAATCATGATTATTAGTAATGCAATCAAATGCGTTTTCTTTACACCAGAAAATGCCCGTGTGGTGGAGATGGTACAACTGGGCGTCACCTGTTTCCTGGACATTCTATGGTTTGGTTGCATCACAGCTTGCTGATGTGGATACAGAGATGGTGACAGCAGATGGGAAAGTGATGGTGTCTGAATTCATAAGGAACTATCTTGGGATGAGACATGACTTTCTGGGAATTGTAGCATTGGTGATTGTTTGCATCCCTATTGGCTTTGCTCTTTTGTTTGGTCTGGCCATTAAAAACCTCAATTTCCAAAGAAGATAGGCGTTTCATACAACCAGTTTATTGCACATTCAACCAACGTATCAGATAGGGAACTATTCCATTTTCTTGTGATAACCGCATGTATCATACGCTTCAGTTGAAATCATATGAACATCTCAACAATGCTCTGTAATCCATCTTAACATGTTTGTATTGCAAATTGTATCTTGCTTTGTAACTACCACTCTTGGAAATAGTGAAGGAAAATAATGGTGATTTGCTGATCACAACACAAACAAATTTTCAAAAGTCTAAATTGTTCTAGTGAAATGAGAGGTAGGGCATCTATGATATATATAATCTGAAGAGAGGTGACATTGTGGCACCACTAGTAATACAACTGCAATCATAAATTCATACAAATAATGGACTGTAACAGTAATAAACATTGCTTGCCCCAATAGGGATTATTGTTGTTATCTGCCCAATGGGCATTATTGCTACCTACTGTGATCTGCATCATTGCTGTCTACTGTGATCTGCATTATTGCTATCATTCTCCCTCATAATGACCATTGGGAAGAACATGGAGTAGATCTTTGAGCTTTTAAAACCTTTCTTGAGCTAAAGGCTTTGTGAAGATATTTACTATCTAATCTTCTCTACTACAATACACAATCTTGACAAGCCTTGTTGAACCAACTCTATGATATAGTGATGTTGTATCTCAATATGTTTGGTTCTACTATGAAATAGTTGATTCGTTGTCATTTGTATAGGACTCTTGTTGTCACAATACAACAAGGTAGGTCCATTCTGTATTTAGTGTAAGTCTTCTAGAAGTCTTCTCAACCACACAGTTTGGCAAGCTGCTGGTGTTGCAGCTTTGTATTCTGCCTCTGTTGTAGAAAGTGATACAATTGGTTGTTTCTTGGACTTCCAAGAGAACAATGCAGAACTAAGACTAAAAGTGTAACCAAAAGTAGACTTTTGATCATATGTTGAACCGCCCAATGTGAATCTGTATATCCAACCAACCTACTATCCTCTAAATGCTGAAATCTGAGACTATAACTCAATGTCCCTCTTAACATATCGGATAATCCTTTTAGCTGCACTCCAATGTGTTTGCTTAGGCTTCGACATGAATCAAAACACCAAGCTCATTGCATATGTGATATATGGTCAAGTAGTAGATCAGTAGATCAAACTTCCAATCAGTGGTCTGTATAGAGTGGCGTCCACTGGATTTGACACATCTAAGTTAGACAATTTAAGTCCAAATTCAATAGGTGTTGCAACTCTTCATCTAAAATTTTTGTAGGATATCTGAAGCGTATTTTTTCTAATACATCAATATTTCATATTTTATCATATTGCCTCCTAATGCTATGTTGGATTTGTCTAGAGTTTGTAACCATTATTATGTTTTTATGACTTAGTTATCATTTTTCTTTCGAAAAATGTCCCTTTTCTTATTATTAGTTCCCTTGTAGCCATTTTACAGCGTATCCAGAATTTCCAAGGTTCAATCTATCTCTACTTTGTGATTCTACATTTGTTCTTAATTTGTAACTTCAAGATTTTAGACTTCTAGTTCATTGTTTGTGTTATAAGATGCTTTGATTTGATTTGATTTTTTGTGTATCAAGAATGCTCTTCAGAACATATAAACTCTTTGAGATGTAAGTTCTAGTTTGCTTTGCATCCAAGCTTTAAGGACCTCATCAATGTTAGTGCTACAATTATCACTATTTAGTTCAAGTTCTCTTGCATTATTGAGGTTTTATTTTTCTTTTGTATCCAAAACTTTGGATATTGAGCAGAGGTTTTTCACAATTTTCCCTTCACTGTCCCATTCCACTTTTTCTACATAAGATCTATCATCCGATTCTCGTAATGGGATAAGAACAACTCTACTATCATTGACAAATGAAATTTCCTCTTTATGGGAGTATAATTGTTAGGCAACAATTAAGCTAATACTTATAGTTTTGCTAAGTTATGTTTTGTGTAATAAGACAACCATTGGTTCTCGCAGGGGTTAGTCGGTAGTTGTGATGGTTAACATCTCCACCAACCACTAGGTGTCTTATATAGTGCAATGTAAGGGAACCATGGCAATGTTGTTGTTGATGTACTAGTTTTTGGAATGCAATAAAGAGGAACATCTTTTTGCCATATTGTTGTGACTATGACTATTAATTTGTGTTCTGAATATGATTGAAGTTGTTGGTTATCTGTTCAGTGTATACTTCCTGTTTATTCCATGAACTTGAACAACTCACCGTAGGGAGTAAACATTTTGGCGCTGTTGCCGATTCGAATTTCGGAGATCAACATGACGGCAGGTGGTAACCACTAATGGGTCGACCATTCAAACAACAGTTGATAGTCACTGAAGGTGATACACAGGAAGAGGCCACGTAGGCGGAAGTACAAGAGGATCAACTGACAGAGGATTTAGTGGAACGGTGGGACATTTCCGTCACTCAGTACGTGCAGAGGGAAGCTAGAGAGAGAGCGGTCCCTGAAGGCACGTTACGTGAGGAACACATAGTAAATTTTGTAGTGTTTGATCTTCTTAGGAGCCTTCCTAGACTGCTGGCACGAAATCTCATTGAACGACAAGAGAAGAGGGAAGAAATCAGTCGTGAATGTTGTTGGCAGTAAATCCTGCAGCAGTATGAAGAAAGCAGTAGTAGGGAAGAGGAAGAGAGGGATATGAGCAGACATCGTACCCCTAGCAATTAATGCCCCTAAGTCCCAACAAAGACCGACGATGTGGTATCAACAAAGAAGTAGGTGAGGGGTTGGTATGAAGATCCCTACATATCAAAGAACAAAACGAGCAGAGACGTCGGCTAAGGGAGATTGCTGAAGGCTCAGAGAGTTTGGAAAGGCAGAGCAAGAGTCGGAATGTGAGTTGGAGCCGTAGTCGGGAGAGGTAGAAACCGTGTGCGTGAAACCAGCTGGTAGAGGTTGCAAGCAACCTATTTTGCTGGACGTAGTAGAGGAAGATCTCGCTGACCAGGCTGCTCACTTGACATTAAGCGAAGAAACCAGAACTCAGTCAGTGAGCAATCCGTCAGAGCAATGCGACTGTGACGAAGAGGTCATACGGGGCCTGCAGGGTGAGGTGGTCGAACTCTTTGAAAGTAATCTGTATAGGATTGGGAGTTTGTCTCTCGTGGAACAGTCAAAAAATAGGAGGGATTATAGGAGTGAGGGTGACCAAGGTGCGAAGGACAAAGGGGGATGTAGAGAAAGATCGCATATGGAGCCAAACAATCCAATTTGGTCGAACACACACGGTACCTTCTAGGCAGCACATAACGCCTTCCAAGCGGCACATAACAACTCCCAGGTGAGATAGAGTACCTCCCTAGTAAAAGCAATGGCACACAACTAGAACACCCCAGAGAGACAAAAGCTTCCAAGATTCATGGGAGACGGGTCAGAGGACCTCGTATGACACTGCAAGACATGCATAACCATCTGGGTAGCGAACGACCAAGACGATCAGGATTATTGGTTGAAGGCATTCCTAGCCAACCTTCGGGGGATTGCAATTGACTGGTATACGTACCTTGATGCCTAACATAAAACATCATGGAACAATTTGAAGACGGCCTTCCAGGAGGAATTCAATCTCCAGTATGACGACAATGAAATTGTGGCCGAGATTTACAATACCAAACAAGGAAAAAGTGAAAGTGTCTGGGATTATAATCGAAGGTTGAAGGAACTATTGAACAAAATGGAGAACCAGACAATAGATGACCTGAAGAAAAGATGGTTTGTCGAGGCGTTGGTACTATCCCTCAGGCGGAAGATGAAGGTAGTCCCTCTGTTGTCATACAATGAGGCTTATAACAGAGTGATGGACATTGAAAGCGAGAGTAAAACATCGAAGGGGAAACAAAGGGCAAGTGATGATGACAATATAGATGGAAGTAGCGATGATGAGTCCAAAACCGTGCAATCTCTCTGGAAGGATATGTTGCGGATGATGGAGTTGAAGGCTGATAAGGAGAGTGGTAGAGATGACAAAGAACTTTGGTACACCAACTGCAAGGCAGAAGGGCATATGAAGGGAACATGTTTGAGGAAATCTTTTTGTGACATTTGTTAGGTACTGGGCCATTTCACTAAGGAATGCCCGTACAATCTAAAAACATGGAGCACACAAGTGCTCTACACTCAAGGCGAGAAAGCTACTCCACCAGCTACACCACCTAAACAAACAGCAAACTCGGAGGCTTCACTAGGAGGATACCACAATAATTGGCGCGGGAACAACTGTTCCAATAATAACACACCAAAGAGAAAAATTCAGTATGATGCAAAGGGGCGGCCCATGATGCAATGTCAAAGATGTAATGAGTGGGGCCACTTTGCTCGGGAATGTTAGAGAGGGAACAATGGTGGAGGTTTGTTGTGCAAATGGTGTGGTTCTGGAAACCACGAGGACACTGATTGCCCAAAAATAGAAGGGAGTAAATATGTTGGACGTGAAGGAGCTGGACGAGGAAGTACTGGCAATCACAAGATTGTAGAGCAAGAAGGCGATGTACCTCGATCCTCGTACGGAGAAGGAGAGACTTTCGGAAGCTAAGGCTGACGTAGAACAGGTGATGGCGGAGGAATGAAGTGCCTCACACAATACTGTTAGTACCCCACTCCGGTCAAAGTCCGAGAAAACTATCATCAAACAGATGTTGCATACCATCGTACCTGTATGAGTGTCTAACCTTCTGTAGACAATGCCACAATTGAAGATGGCTCTTATAAGCATAGTTGGTGACAACATTGCCAACTAGGAACACCGTTAGACGACAGTAGATCCATCTGGCACATACCCCATGGCGGCAAAAAAATTACCTGGTACGTCTACTACGGACCCCATGCTACTCACTGTAAGCATTGGTTAGAAGCTGGTCGTGGTCGAGATGGAGATAACGGGAGAAAAATTGACAAACACCAATGTTGACGGCGGCTCTGGAGTGAACGTGTTGTCGGAGGAGACATGGAGGAGTTTGGGAAAACCAACTCTCTGGCCACCAACATTCCACCTTGTCGGTGCCAACCAACATAGAATCAAGCCCTTGGGGACACTGATGGTACAAAAGGTTATTGTTGGAACTCAACACTTTTTCCTTGACTTCGTGGTCATGTGCTGATATTGAGGTATCTAGTGGAACATTTGTTGTTGCTACCTCTTTAGTTACAGATGGTAGAGTTGAGGGTGTCGTGAATGTAACTTCAGCACTTACCAATGGAGGAATTGTTGTGGTGGTGGTGGTAGTGACGGGTAAATCTACTGAAACATGTTCTGCAAGTGCATCTTGCAAGGTTTCATTAAAATCTATCATGGTGGATTCAAAAGTAGATGAAGGGATATCATCTAAATTAAAGAAGTTGGTTATTGTAAAAAATTGACCAACGGTCTCTGATTGCGTCATACCCATACTTAGATCTCCATCTTCTTGAAAATCTTGATCCTCTTCATCAGAGTCAGATTCAACAGAGTGGATGACTACTTGTGAAGCGGTCGAGGCATCTACTTCAGTTGGATGTGATACTTCTTCTGCTTGTACTTCCTCTTGTTGAGGAATTTCAACTTCTTCAACCTCCTTTCCCTTTCCAACTTCACTGGTAGGTGGTTGTTCTGGCTCTTTCGCTACTGCTTCCTATGATGTGGATGATGATTCACCCTTCTTTGGCCCTTTAACTATAAATTTGATTTTGGGTCCTTTACCCTTCGACTGTACCACAGGAGCTAAGGATAGTGCTTGCGGGTCTACCTTGCTCTTTGTTCTTGTTTCAGCTGTAGCTATCTTGCCCAATGGGCCATCACTGTTGTCATCATCTCCTGAACTAGCAGGAAGTTGTTTCATCCTGAGATTTTTCTTTACCAGCCATGCATTGGTGTTTGCTAAGATAGGAGAGATCCTCTGAGTAATAGATTTGTTTTCTTTCTTCGACCATTGCACAAGTGGAAGTGGGGAGTCAACAATCTTCTTCTCATAATAAACAGGCTCTACTATGTCATCTGTGTCTTCCATGGTCATTGGGATCTTAGCTAAATCTAAATTTTCAATTTGTTCCAAAGTAAGACAGCTGAAATCCATCCTTGTTATATCCTCCTCATTCTGACAATCCACCCAAACATCCTCAAACCTATAGACATGGGTATAACTCCTCCTGAGTTTTCTCTTTATGCCACGAAAGTCAAAATTGTTTCGTGCTTTGAATCTTCGCATGGTATTCCATTGCATTTCTTCTTCCATGTTCTTGGCTTTAGGGTTGGTTAGTACCGAGTACCTACTAATTGATTCTGGAATTTTCAGCCCAGTCTTAATTCATTTTTTGTATATATAAATGCCCATGAGCTGATTTTTACATGTTTAGGGGCATAATTTTGTATATTTAAATGGCAATGAGTTGATTTGTACATATGTACATGCCAAATTTTGTATATTAAAATGGCGATGAGCTAAATCGCACATAATGTAATGCCAAATTTGGTAGAAAATCCCATGAGATGATTTGTAAGACATTTTTTTGTATAATCAAATAGCCAAGAGTTGATTTGACCATATTTAGAGGCAAATTTTTGATTAATACGTGACAATATTTTGTGACTATTTTGTGTGTCAATGTTTTGTGACTATGTTTTGAGTATATTTGATGTGATAAGGTCAATCATGAGTATTCTTGATTCTCGTATAATCATGGAGAATTATTTGAGTCATATATTGAGACTAAATACAATTTGAGCAAAAATTGTCACTATTGTCAAAAAAGTTGTCAAGCAACTTGTACATTGCACCGATAGGGTATGATTCTCAATGTTTCGACACTTTTTGACGCATGACAAGAGCGTGCCTATCATAAACCTTTCCACCTAGATGAACTCATGACATCGGTTTGTGCACACGATGAGCCAAACCAATTCTAGCCAATCCTGCAACTTTGCATTGCATGCAACTGACGATTTTTGTAGTAGGCAAAAAAATGCTACCAATTGAAAATGGCTCCGAGTCATCAAAAACCGAGATAGGCCATTATCGAGAATCCTCATGCGACCCCACAGGTTCAAACGAATCGACCATATGTGTCCTAGATTTGAAGAAACCGTCCGTCAAATTTTGATAATTTTTTGGACTCAGGGCATTTGAGAGATCGCCCTGGTACGATATGACTCTCGACATTCCGGTGCTTTTTGATGCACAAAAGGGGCATGCCAAGCAAACCTACCCACCCGTATGCGCTTGTGATGTCAATTTGTGCACACAACGAACCAAATCAATTCTAGCCAATCTTGCAACTTTGCATTGCATGCAACTGACAGTTTTTGCAGCAGACGAAAAAATGCTACCAATTGAAAATGGCTCCGAGTCATTAAAAACTGAGATAGGCCATTGTAGAGGAGCCTCACACAACCCCACAAGTTCAAAGGGATCAACCATATGTGTCGTGGATTGGAAGAAACAATCCATCAAATTTTGATAATTTTTTGGACTCATGGCACTTGAGAGATCGCCCCGGTACGGTATGACTCTCGACATTCCAGCACTTTGGGATGAATAATAGGGGCATGCCTAGCGTAAACCTGCCCACCCAGACACGCTTGTGATGTCCGTTTGTGCACACAATAAGCTGAATCAATTCTAGCCAATCCTGCAACTTTGCATTGCATGCAACTGACAATTTTTGCAATAGGCGAAAAAATGCTACCAATTGAAAATGGCTCTAAGTTGTCAAAAGCCAAGATAGGCCATTGTAGAGGAGCCTCAGGCGACCCCACAGGTTCAAACTGATTGACTATATGTGTCCTAGATTCAAAGAAACAATCTGTCAAATTTTGATAATTTTTTGGACTCAAGGCACTTGAGAGATCGCCTCGGTACGGTATGACTCTTAACGTTTCGATACTTTTTGATGATTGATAGGGGCATGCCTAGCATAAACCTGCCCACTTGGATGCGCTCGTGATGTCGGTTTGTGCACATGATGAACCGAATCAATTCTAGCCAATCTTGTAACTTTGCATTGCATGCAACTAACGGTTTTTGCAGCAGGTGAAAAAATGCTACCAATTGAAAATGGCTTTGAGTCGTCAAAAACTGAGATAGGCCATTTTAGAGGAGCCTAATGTGACCCCATAGGTTCAAATGGATTGACCATGTGTCCTAGATTTGAAGAAACAGTCCATCAAATTTTGACATTTTTTTGGACTCAGGGCACTTGAGAGATCACACTGGTATGGTATGACTCTTGACGTTCCGACACTTTGGGATGCACGACAGGGGCATGCCTAGCGTAAACCTTCCCACCTGGACACACTCGCGACATCAGTTTGTGCACATGATGAACAAAATTTGACCATTGCAAGCGTGAGGGTGCTCTTGCACCAAACACATATTGTTGTTTATATTCAAATTGCCGATTTTTATTGTTTATATTCATATTATTGATTACATATGCAAATATTTATTTAAATTTATAAAAGGTCAGCCACCAAATACAACGAATACACAATAATGAACTGAATACAAGGAGTTTTGTAGGGTTAATTCAACATTTTAGAAATTTTATCAAATCATATTCCACGATTGCAATGTTTTATATCATATATTTTTGTTGTTTATATTCATATTGTTGATTACACAGGCAAATGATCAATTAAATTTATAAAAGGACAACCACAAAATACAATGAATACAAAATAATGAAAGTACGCATTTATTGGATCGAATATCGACACACACACACACACACACACACACACACATATATAAGGCATGTCTGCCAAGTCAATACAAGTATTACAAAAATGTGGCATATGCCATGTCCAAATCGATATACAATAAAAATGTAGAATATATCTACATGTATTGGTCATTCTATGACCAAAACTAACACTATATGATCCTAAACTTGTGGTGGATCATCAAAATCAAGCCTCTTCGATGCAGTACGCGGCTCTGTAGATGGCTGCAAAATCACAATTCAAAAGACAAGTTAGAATTATTTTGTAGAAAATAGTTCATAATTAACAACATAGCTATGCGTTTAACTATAATTCCTTTGTAATTGAAATATAGATTACCTCATCGGCTGATATAGGAGCTAATGTCTTCGCTCTCCTCTCCTTGTCACTCTTAGGAGTTTTCTTGAAGACATACTTAAATGGATCCACGTTATGGTCGTACCACGAAGGGGTCTATTGTAGATTAAATGTACAATTAATACAATGTACTAACATAAATATATCAAAAAAAATTAAAAGTTATAATATAGAGAACAATGACGTACCTGTGCCTGAGATGTTTTTCCAATGGACTGAGGATGGCTCACCATCGATGGAGAAACTGTCACTATTACCTATACAAAAAATGTTCAAAGATTAAATACAATTAATATAATGATAAGTATTGTAGGTTAAAAATAATTAATGTAATATATCAAACAAAAGTGTACCGGATCCTGAGATGCTTCTCCAATGCATAGAGGAGGGTTCACAATTGATGAAATAGGTAATGGATATTTCCTCTATGAAAAAATTATAAGATTACAATATATCACAAGTTCACATGTATGCGTGCATATAATCATGAAATCAAGAAAATAAAGTAGAGATACATACCTCTACCCTCTCTTGATCCACTGGTGAACTAGGTGCATTCAACAAATCCACATAGCTCAATGACCAGTGCACATGTAAAATAGACAAAAAACACTAATCAATCTACAAACCCCAACTAATACTTGATTTCAACATTTTCAAACAATTGAACAACTAAAAATGTGTTCAATTACCTTCTTCCCACGTTTTGGCGTCTTCGAGGAATTCTTTTTCTTAGGACGAGCCCTAGATGTGGAGGGGGTACCCTAAAAAAACAAAATTAACATGAGATATTAGTACAGATAATATATTAAACATAATTTTAAAAATCTAAAATGAAATGACTTGCATATTCCATCAGAACAATACATAAAAAGGGTTGTACAAAATATGATACTATATAGCCTTGTAGGCTAAAATCGATCACTGAGAGCATGATGTCATCAATCTGGGACATTTGGTCCCCTGTCAACACCTACAAACCAAAAATTGGACCAAGCATTAAATATAGTTAGTATATCTTGTATTTTTTTGAATTCAAAGTGTTCTATTCTATTTTAACATGTTACAAAATTTATACCTCAGGCATTGAAGTTGCAGTTGTAGTAACTGGGGGAGGAGTATGGGATACCGATGTTGCATCCTGAAATGCATATTATTTGTCTCAATTTAAATCAATGTATAAATGAAAATTCATTTATGTAATTATAAATTTAAAGTGACTGATAAATAAAATGCTATGAATTCAAATCAACACACCTATGTTTGTTGCTCATGGGCAAACACTATGTCCATCAACTCATTTGTCAGCGTGAAATCCTTAGCCATGCGGGCCTGACATCTACTCTCGCAAATCATGCATGGATGAGATGTGGATCCATCTGCATCGGCTACATCATCTATCCTCGAGCATATCCCCGAGCAATTGACACACATATATTGGATGGGCTCTCTGTCGCCACCTGGAGCAACTAATGGCTCATCATCCAATACAATAGTGTGTGCTAACGACATCCCATGCTAGATGATGGCACTAGTCAATGTTGTGGCTGCTTGAAGAGTCTAGAGCTCCATCGACTCTTTCATCTCTACTAAGACAACATGATGCACCTTGGGTTTGGGTGCTAGGGGGTGATGACTCTTTGCAGGTAATCGCCTATGGGCTCCAGGTCTATCTTGGGCAGAGCCACCACCTCTACCATAGAAATCTCTCATGTCAAAATAGTTTGGGCGCTCATTGAACACAAACTCACAATATACTTTTCTCAAAAAATATAATGACACCTCATAATTATTACAAGGTGGATCATCATAGACCATCCACCACCTATGCCAAAAAAGATTCTTCATCTGCACATTGGTACACCAATGTATGGGAAACCTCTTTGCATTAAGAGGTAATGACTAACCAGTTTTGGGATTAAAGAAAAGGACACATATTTGTTGTTTACTAATATTTTTGTTTTTTACTCCTTCATATGATAGCCCATCGGCATAGAATTGACGACACCTATCCCTAAAGTTTCCCCATTTGTTAATTTGTGTGGAAACAACTATGACACCACTAGATAATATTTCTAGGCTAGTGGCGAGGGATTGATGATGCTCAAGTTCGAATGTTTTCAATTTAACAATCAATCTATTGATTTTAGACTTATTTTGTCCTAACTGATTAATTAATTGCTCTCGTGTTTCAAGTGTGTGGTCAAAATGAGGAATTGGGGGTGTATCTTGTGGGTTTACAGGAGGTGTATTTGGTTGTTCTTGTTTTGGATTAGAAGAATTTGGTTTTTGAAACAAAAAATGAAAAAACCTAATCAAAATTAATGAAATTAAATTCAAAATGTAAAACAAATTGAACAAACGGGAAAGAAAGACAAAAATTAACAAAAACTAACCTTGATCCATAGTGTTTGGAGGAGAAATGTAGCACCCTGTTCATGGTTTGGGAGAGAAAATGAAGAAAAAGCAAACTAAAAATGTGCTTTTCACGAGAAAATAAGACCTAGTTTTTTTTTAAAACTTTTTTTGATAGGTACTGCATACACGGTTCTTTTGGGATTATTAGCCCGTATGTGCTCATTTTCCTATAAGTCGCGCGTATGTGCTCATTTTCCTAGAGGTAGCACATACACACTACTTTCCCTAAAAGCAGCGTGTATGCACTACCTTCTCTAGGCTCAAGAACAACAAACCTAAGCGCGTACGCGGTCATTTCAAATTTTAGAACCGCGTAGGCGCTGCTTGTTTTTCCATGTTTTTTTTGGGTGTTGTCCACTTTTCTAACCACCATCTTTGTGCACATATCTGTCTATCTTAATGCATCTTTTAGTTTATTAATGTTTTAAAAAAATTATTTCCCTTTTTTTTCAAGTGTTTTAGTTTAATCCTTTAGGGTTTCTTGGCGGGGCATTACAAAAATGCAAAAAAAAAAGCAATTTGTATCTAGAGAGTTTATTAGAGCAAATGTGAAAATCACTCTCATTTATCATTATGGAGTTAAATTTTAGAGTAAATAATATAATTTAAATTATATTTTATGCATTCAATACTACCATAATTAAGACTTCATGGAATGCTATGTTTATCAACTTCATTGCTCAATGGTTAACACATTAGGTTGAAATTTGGCTTCACCAATTGATCTTCATTCATCCTCAAGTAACCTAGATGCCATCATCACATTAAGTTGGTCAAGTTTACTTATACAAATCCTATCATGTACTTGATGTGTTGACAACTAAATTTTATTATTATTTTTAATTAATAAGTTAAAATGTATAAATAAGCTAAGTAATAGATATTTTATTATGTGAAAACAATGATGTTCAAAATAAAAACATACAATCATTTTGGATCTAGGATGGTCATGTATGGTTCCAAGTGATCTACACATTGTATGAAGAATGGAATTTTCATTTAAAATTTCTTTGATAGTGTAGCATTATAAAATTGTGACTTGGCAATTTTCGACCGCATTTGGGTCTTCACATTGGTGGATGAATCCCTAAGCCTGATCGGAGACCCGAGACATGCTCAAAACACCCAAAACTTGCATCATGAACTGCTTCTTGTCACTGCCTGTCCTAAATTAGGGCAGGACAGGGGCATGGCGCCCCTGTCCCCCCTAGGACAAGGGCATGGCGCCCCTGTCCCTGCCCTATTTTGGGCATCCCTTGATCAAATCCTACATTGGGCTTGTCAATTGTGAGCAGGAAAAATGTTTTCCTATGTTGGCCTAAGATGGAAAATCAGTTATAAAAAACCTAATTGGCAAGTAAATTAGGAGCATTTTCCCCTCCTATTTGTAGATGTTCAAGAAGAGAAATTCAACAAATTAGTCGATGATAAGCGAAGTTGATCATAAGAAAGCATTCAAGTATTCAAGCATCCATTCAAGCATTGATCATTTCAAGTCTCCTTGCAAGGCTAGGTGTTGCATTCAAGTCAAGGATTCAACCATTGAAGAGGAGATCTCTACCAACATTCAAGACATTCTATTCTACATATCCTTTCAATCAATTCTATCAACATTTCAATTGCATCCTCTCTTGAGGTAAATTTTACTTCAAACATTTCCTTTCAATTAAATTCAATCACTTGGTTAATTCCAAAATAGGGTTTGACCTGAAGGCAAACCCCCAATCCCAACAACATTCCCTCTCTTTTATGTGTGTAGGTTGCAGGTGTGCAACTGTAATTGCAGGTTTAAGCTTCATTTTCAGAGACGGAAAAACCTTTTTCGACGCACGGATTTTTCGGAGGACCGAGTGCAACTTCAACCCGGTCCCTTCAACTTTTGCTCAAATTTGTAGGAAATCTTCGTCTCGACATTTTACTGCTAATTCCAGGTGCACGGCTTCATCCTGCATCTCTATCTCAAGATATAATTGCTTCTTTGTCATCTTTATACTTAGTCTCAATTCGCTTAATTCAACTTGTCTATTTTAAAATAGGGTTACTTTACTTTCCAAATTCATTGTCAATTCCTTACAATTCATTTAACATTCAATCTCTTTCAATTGGCATTCGATCTAGTGAATTCAACCCCCCTCTTTTAAATGTAATGCACGTGAGAAGTTGAAGGGAATCCTTTGTGAAACTTTCACTCCTTTCTTGAGGAGGGTAAAGCTTTCCACTTGATCTCCCCTCATCATTTTTCACCACATTACATTTTGGTGAACCCGACGTCTTACATGCTTTACATTGAAAATTATTGCATATTTTTCATTACAAGTTTAATTTTCTTGCAAAAACTTAGTGGTTAATTCATTCAAAACCCTAGTTGTTAAAATTGAAATTGAACTTGTGTTTTGCAAAAATTAATATCTATTGTCTTAGATATGCAAATTACATTTCTTATCAAATTCAATTATTTCATTGTCTTGTTCAATTTGCAAATCAAATTTACAAAATTAGGTGGTTAATTGTCATAACCCTAATTTTCAAAAATCAACTTGAAATTGTGCAAACATTGGATTCACATTTAATTTTCAGATTTGGGACTATTTTCAGACTTGTTTTCTTGCCTAAAATTCAAATTTTCAATTTCCCTCCTTTTTCCAAAATTCAAAATTTCAAAATTCAATGGTTAGGTCCTAAAACCCTAATTTTCAAATTTACTTGGATTTTCTACTAATTTCAATTAATTTCAATCAATTTCTCTTTTCTAAATATTATTCAAGGTGGCCCTATCCATTAGATTTGACCTTTTTCAAATTTGCAATTCAATTTCTTATCTTTTTTTTAAAACCCTAATAGGGTCCTATTTTTTCATTCAAACCTTAATTTTGCCTATCTAGAGTTCGTAAAATCAATCATTTTTTTGGTGTTAGCTCTCAAATCATCGTAGCTCTCATCCCTAAACATTTTTGAAAAAGTTGGACGAACCAAGTACACTTTCAACCTGGTCCGTGGCTTTTTTCCCAAAATTTTGGGAGACTGTTATGACTGTATTTAATTGCTTAAATCCATAAAATTGGTTGATTTTGTCAAATTTTGATCCCTCTAAAATTAAAAAACACTTCCCAATTTCAATTTTACAACTTTCAAGAAAACATGTAAAATTAAGTGGTCAATTATAATCTACCCTAATTTTAAAATCTTAATTTTGTCAATTTTAATTTCAAAATTAAGTGGTATCCCATTTGCCCTAATTTCTTTTTATTCATCATAAATTTTCTTGGAAATTATGTCATTTCTTCTTTCCACAAAGTTCAAATTGTCTAATCATAATTTTCTTGGAATTTTGCATTATTCAAATTTTGTAAACTTGGTTCCCAAAATTCAAAATTCAAAAATTCATATTTTCCCTCCAATGCATGAGTTTTACAACTATTAGTACTACCTATACTATCCCCGTTAGACAAAGAATTAGAATTAAGGCTTCCCAAGGTTTAACTCCCGAAGAGATGGAGCCTAATTTGGGTGACTTCTTCAATGAGGATATGGCTAATTCTTCCCATCCTAATAGCATCCCTATCTATCCAATTGATGATTCCAATGATGAAGAAGAAGATTTGACTAGAGTTTCCATAGATCAACTTTCAAAATTGGATAATCAATTTGATAACTTTCAACAATGGATGTCCCAAGAATATCCTAATAGTGAAGCTCTTCCATTAATTGAAGGTCTAAA
Organism: Cryptomeria japonica; assembly: GCF_030272615.1. Classification (NCBI taxonomy): domain Eukaryota; kingdom Viridiplantae; phylum Streptophyta; class Pinopsida; order Cupressales; family Cupressaceae; genus Cryptomeria; species Cryptomeria japonica. The sequence goes on along the minus strand of NC_081410.1, from coordinate 240,257,016 downwards.
ATGCATGATTCAAAGTGATAAGAATGGAATTGATATATTGCATGGTATTGCTCACATGGTTGATTCTAATGTCATACCTATAAAGAGTTGTGCTGAGAACTTAGGTTATTCACAAACTTCTACACAAATCAATTATTCTATTCCTTTGACCGCTTCAATGACTAGTATTCCTAATTTCACTTCAAACATCATGGCTACATCAGCTCAAAATGTCACACCTACAACCATTAGTCATGGGGGCAACCCCTCTTCCTTAATAAATCCTCCATCTTTATCTATGCCTTCAATGAGTATTCCTATTGTCTCCCAACCAATCAATGTGACACAAGGGGGCAATTCATCCAATCATTATATCCCTCCTTTTAGTGTCCCATTTCCTACTCAATCATCACCTATCCCTAATTACCATAGTGTTCCACCGCCCTATTCTCAATCAATGCCTTCTTTCAATAATATCACACCACCTTCTCAATAAAACATGTCTAACATAAATTCATCAACCGAAGCAACCATTAATAGCCTTGCTCAAACTGTGTCTTTATTACAACAACAAATCGCTTCTATGAGTCAATCCAAGTTTAGTGTGCCCACATTTGATGTTGCGAGCCCACTTTCTATTGATATTATTAGAATTGCCTCTCCTAAACATGTTGAAGTCCCTCAATTGGAACTCTATAATGGAAAAGGTGATCCTTTAACACATGTCAAAACATTCCAAACTTTGTGTACTGACTTTGCTTATGATCAACGATTGCTTGCTAAATTGTTTACTAGAACATTAAGAGATAAGGTTTTACAATGGTATTGCTCTTTGCCTTCTTATTCTATTACTTCTTTTCAATAATTAGCAAATGCTTTTATTCAAAAATTTCAAAACAACATAGGTCCTAAAATCATTTTGACTGATTTATTGCATTGTAAACAAGGTATAAAAGGAAAAAGTGACTGATTTCATCAGTAAACATGAGAATTGTGTTCTCAAATTTCTTTTCCAGTACCTGATAATGATATTCAAAGAATTTTCATTTCTAATTTGCAAAAAGACTTTAGGGACAAACTTATCCTTTCTGAGTTTACTTCCTTTCCGCAGTTGTGCACAACACTTCACAATTATCAATTGATTGTGAGTCAAGTGGAGCAATCTATTTATGTGGCACCAAGTGATAAGGATGAGAGTGCTCAACAACCGTTTGCAAAGTTCAAACCGAATAAAGGCTTCATCAAATTCAATGACACCATCAACAATAACAATGTGAATGCTAAAATAGGTGTGCCTCCTATTTCTAAATTTTTCAAAAGAGAAAGACAATTTACTCCTTTGAATGAATTTTTTCATAGCATCATGTGTCAGTGTTGGGATCGGAGAACACTGAGAGGGGGGGGAGGGGTGAATCAGTGTTCTACCGGAATAAACTATTTTTATCTTTCTAAACCATGCATGTATGTACCAGTAAACAAATAAGCATATAGCAAGAAGCAAATAAACTATCCACATAAATGAACACCATAACACAGAGAATTTATACATGGAAACCTCAATGAGGAAAAAAGTGAAGTATGACTTATGTGAATGGATGAGGAGTGAATTAATGCTAAACCTTACTAAGATCAAAGGAACTAAGAAAGGCATTTGCAGATATGGAAACTCAATAGTTTGTTTAATGTTTTACTTCCTGAATGAGCTACCTGGTTTAGGAAAGAAGCAATGGGCTCATGACATACCGGTAGGTATGCAGATCAAGATAGCTATCACTAGTCTTGGTACCGATAGAGATGAGAAGATTTGGGGTTATTTTAAGACATTTCAGGAGAACATGAGGAAAAGGGAGATAATTTCAAAGAATATTGTGGAGAAGTACTCCACTGACATATGTTTCATGGTGAAAACTGATGAAACTCTCATGGAAGCAGTTGAACCTAGGCAAATATGGATTACTGAGATTGGATATGAGGTAGATGATAGCATTTTTGAGCTTTATGCAAAGATGTTGTTAGATGCCCCACTAGATGATAAGACATAACACTTTGGTACAACAGGAGAGAAGGATTTTGAAATGAAAACAAGCTTTAACGAGAAGAGAAGAGAAAAGAAAATAGAAAAGATGTCTGCATATGTACAAGATGTGCTACATAAGATAGACACTCAGTATGGCTCCAAATCAAAATAGGTTGCTAAATCAGCAGTAGTTGCTACTGAAGAAGTGAAGAAGCCACAAGTACACATTTCCCCAATCACTTCTGACTCTGATCCTGAGGATAATGAAACTCTGGCTTTCAAAAGGGTGCAAAGGAAGAATATGGTAAAACCATCAGTAGAGAAATAGAAGGCAAAACCTAGGAGGAGACTTGTCAGAAAGGCAGCTCAGCCTACTGCACCTCCACCACCGGTAAGGAAGCCTATGCAGAAGAGGAAACCATTTACATCGACATCCACAAGCAAAAAGCAGAAGGGTGATAATACTGAAACTGGTAAGACAACAATGACCTGTGTTGAAATTATTAATGAAGTTACAAAAGATGGAATATTAAAGAATATATCAAAGTATTATGAAGATTTTGAAGAAACTGAGCAAAATGAGTTAGAAGAGACTATTTTACTATATATAGATATCTACAAGAAAGCCTTAGTTGAAATTTTGAAGGAAATACCTTTATCCCTGTATAATAAACTCGAGGCTAGAAGACTTGATGCTATCAAGAGGGATAGGGAAATCAAGTTGCACTTTTGGAACAATGTGGCACTATAAATAATGAAGAGATGAAAAGATGTATAGATAATGCTAATAGGACAATTTTCAGTAGTAAAAACTAGCAGATAAGCCTTATGATGGGAAGAGTAAATGAGGTGATAAATGAGACAAGTAAGGGATGCTAAATTCTTTCTGAAAAACCCAGACTTTCTCACATCTCAAGAAGAATTTGCAAAGGCAACATCCCCCACCATTCTTGACAAATCAAAAGGAAAGGGTATTTTGGGCAGTTCAACTCTAGTTTTGGCACAACCACAACCGACAATTAATGAGAGTGTAAATTATGTACCAGCACAGACAATTTTTTAGCAAGGCAATGTACATGGCACTGGAAACATTGTGGATGATACTCCACCCATAGTAACCGATACTACTCCAAGTGGTGAAGCCACTGTTGAAATAGAGGTTGAGATGGGCAAGGTAAAATCAACTGAGTCCATATCGATAGGTAAAATTGATTCCTCGACAAGAGTTTTGGCAATTGACACTTCTCTGGTCGAGAAGAAATGAGTCTCTAAGTTAAGTCCAACAAAATTAATGATGATGGCCACTCAAAAATTGCTAAAGGAAGGAACTGTAGACAAAGGGTTAATTGATCAATCGGTCTCTGTAATACACAGAATAATGCTTGACTATCAGATTGAGGATGGAGCAAGCCCTTCCAGTAAGCTCAAGACTTTAAAAGAGCACATATCAAATAATTATCAATCTTTGAGACAATAGAGCAACTTTTGATCAACTCATTGAAACTGGGAAGAAGAAAATAGAAGACAAGCTTATTCCCATTGAAATATGGTTAAAACAATGTACTAATATCTACAAAGTATGTTGTAATTTGGGAAATCTTACAACCAATGTAGATAGCCGATTGAAAGAGTTATATGACAAAATGGCTAATATTGCTAACTCTTTTGATGGACTGACTGCACTAACTACATCTGTTGATGGACAAATTTTGTCCTTGGAGAACCAAGTTTTTGCTTTTGAGAAGGAGAAAGATAAAATAATAAAGAGAGCAAGAAATTCAAGAGGACTGGTAAGCCCTAGACTTGATTCATTGGGTGTTCATAAGAAAGAATGCATGGATATGCTAGCAAAACCCACACCAGTAGATACCCAGGAGAAGGAATCATTTAATCACTTACTTAGTGGACTTGCATCGGTATCTGATACTTTTAAATCAGGTTGGGACATGTATCTTCAGTTGCTACAAAAGACATACCCAGAAATCTTGAAGATGACTAAGCTCAAGTGACACTAATAATATTCTTTCATTATTTTATTATTTCACTGGTCTTTGGCATTGATGTCAAAGGGGGAGTATGTATATATGTGAAAAATATCAAAGAAAATATTATCAGATGGAGTATACAGAGTGTATTGCTCAGGGGGAGCACACTGGTAGGGAATCCATTTTTTACATGAGTGTTGCCATCAATGCCAAAGGGGGAGATTGTTGGAAATTGACACTCATTGGATTCATTTTTGTTGTCATTGATGGTAACAGGATATGATGGAAGTCACAAACCGGCACTAGGAGGCGTATACCGACAGATACTGACATTGGAAGCATTCAGGCATACACCGACACCAACACCGTCACCGACATCAATACTTCAAGGAAGCCAACATCAAGGAAGATTTATTTAGCAAATCATTTTGTAATTATTGTCAATCCTGACATTGAATATCTTTTGTAAATGCATTGTAAGCCGACATAAGGCATATCATATGTAATAGGTATATAGGTCAGTCTGCTAGGTTGGTTTTTTTAAGTAGTGATATGAAGTGATGATGTGTGGATATAGGAGAATATAGCATAACTATATGATGCGAAATATATGTATGGATATCATTTTTGTATGTGAACATTATATCATGCAATGATCTACAGATAGCTTAGAAAGAATTCTTGGAGGAGAAGTAATACCAGTAATAGTTCAAGTTTGTGAACCGGTACAGAGAAGAACTAGAACCAAAACTCTATCTAGCATAGCAAATGCATTCTTGAGTTCATTTTCAGTAATTTACTTTGGCAGAAAGCTAGTAGTTAGCGAGGCTCTTTAGTGATGAGTAGTATGCAATAGGTAGTGTGCCTTCCTGCAAGTGCAGGCCCCTATTATATCTAATATCTTTTCATATGGCCAGTGAACTGATATTGTGGGTCATAAATCCCACCATGGTTTTTCCTCATTGAGGTTTTCCACATAGAAATTCTATGTATTACGAAGAAATGTTATCAAACTTCCTCCAATAAAACTAGTTAACCCTTCTAAGGCAGCCTCACCTTACTTTGATAATAATTTTTTTGCCAATTTCATCGTCAACCTAGTCATGATACTGAGAAATATTTTTCATTAAAAAGTGAGATTCAAGACTTGATTGATAATAATACTATATATGTGGCAGGTGTGAATGATAAGGGAAACAAATCAGTATCTCCTCCTAATCAAAATCTTAATATTTTTACGATTCTATACCCTCTCATACCTCTAATGTGATTGAGACTGAACATACCTCTTTCTCTCCCTCTGATTTCACTACCACACCTCCAAATTTGGTAAATATGGTAGAGAAACAAGAAACACCTAAGGATCCATGTATCACATTTGACCCTAGTGAGACCATTAGAGCACTAGATGGCCCTTTATACATAGTTGTGAATATCCAAGGCAAACCTTGTCGTGGTGTGCTTATTGATCCATTTTGCATGGTTAATGTCATTATTGAAGAATATCTTTATACTTTATATTTCCACAAAACAATCTATGATGATACTAATATGGTCGTTAAGTTATTTGATGGATTTTCTTGTCCTACTATTGGTTCTATCATACTCCCTATTGAGGTTCATACTAAATCTATAGATGTCAATTTTGTTATCATTCCTTCCTCTGAACAATTTCGTGTGAAGTTAGGCTACCCTTGGCTATCTTCCATGAATGCTATTTCCTCTCCAATCCATAAGTGTTTGAAATTTCCCCACAATGGATAAATCATAACTGTTAACCATAGCTTATTTCAACCAATCGAAAGAAGCCCAAGTGTTCCTATTGATTACTTTTGGCCTCAACAATTTCAATCTCTTCCACCAAGAAGCGATGCTCTCTTTCAATCCTATCAAAAATGGAAGAAAGATATGATCTTATCCTTAGGCCAACCTAGAACTCCAACACTTGATATTCCCATCATTCTTGAAGATGAAGTTCTTCCTCTAACGGATAGAACTAATCTTCCTCCTAAGGAAGATTCCCAACCTATTCCTATGGATGAACTTATTCCTTCTCCTAAGAAGAACAATAATATCCCTCCTAAGGTTAGACCTACACCTCCTCCTCATGATGGACATGGTCTCCTTCCTACACCTTACATTTCTCCTTTATATGGTGCAGTTCCACCTCCTTGCTCTTATAGAGAGAAGAGACCTACCTCTCCTCTTGTTCTACCTAAGATACCTCAACACAACCACCTAGCTATTAAAGATGAAAACATTCCTCCTTAAACAAATATTCTTCATCCTTCTCAGCCTTCCATTAGGACTCGACGGAATCATTGTGAGAGAGAACGTTGACAAAAACGCTATGCTCGAGCTCATGAAGTTGCTTCTCAAACTATTTGTAGTCACATAAATCTGTCCATTTTAATTAAATGAATATTTCGTATTTATTTGATTAAAAATCCACTAACCATCAATTAATTAAATTAATATTTAATTAATTCATCCCCAAACATTCTTCTATTAATTAAATAAATTATTCGATTTATTTTAATTAATTCATTAAAAATCCACTAACCATCAATTATTTTAATTATTTCGTATTTATTTGATTAAAAATCCACTAACCATCAATTAATTAAATTAATATTTAATTAATTCATCCCCAAACATTCTTCTATTAATTAAATAAATTATTCGATTTATTTTAATTAATTCATTAAAATCAAATTCCCATTAATTAAATAAATAAAATCAATTTATTTAATTAAATCCCCCTATTCCTCTTTTAAATAAATTAACATTTATTTAAATCATTTTAAAACCTCCCCCACTTGCATTTTCCTACAAATGCAACTTACACACATTTATTGAAATAAATGAATTTTTATTTTAAATAAAATCCTATTTTCCCTCACCCACCAAATCCACTAGCAAAATCTAATCCCCTTCTAGATTCTTCTAACCCCTTCCTAATTAGCCTAAACCATTTCCTAAATATTGTCACATTCCTAAGCAAAATGGAGTCACTTCTCAAATGGCCCAAAGTCTTGGATAACCATTGAAGGTTTTCAACCTTCAACCACCAAAAACCCCAAAGTCTTTGAAAACCATTAAAGGCTTCCAACTTTCAACCACTTAATCCCCAAAGTCTCCAATAACCATTAATGGTTAATTCAACTCTCCCACATGGTTAAAACATTTGTTTGACTCAACCTCTATCCAACCCAAGGGTCTCATCAAGCATTTAATGCTTTGACCATGATTATCTCTTAATCATTTGCACAAAGGTTTATCCTTGCATTAATTCCTAATCCAGTGGGTAATCCTAATTTAGGCTTGACTCTTAGCCTTTAGATAACCATGAGGTCTTCTCAGGCCTTTAATGCCTCCAACCTCTTCTCTCAACCCAATCCTATGTTGACACTTGTCACCATTTCATTGGTGCCAATTGTGCACATGGATCCCCAACTTTCAAGCTTGACCCTTGATTAAACCTTTCAATCCTGGCCATCCATTGCTCCATTTTTCCTATAAATAGAGCCCATTCCTTCATAATCCAGATCCTGAAAACTTGTATGCATTTAGACTATAGACATTTTAGAGAGCATTTTAGCATAAACAATCTAAATCTTGTCTTTTTGGTAAAATACTTCATTTTAGCATTAAAATAGCTTCTTATTTCACATTTAGAGCTATTCTACAATCTCAATCCTCCATAAGCATCCATAGTGCAAAAAGCTGCTGAGAGCTACACTATTTTGGAACTTGGAGAGGAGAGGAACAAGGGAGAAGAAGCTAAGGCCATGCTAAGAGGCAGTTGGAGATGTCTCATGATCATTTGTTCTATTTATTAGATATATTTAGCATGTCTCTTTTAGTGTCTCTTTTGGAATGCCTTCATGTTTTAGTTTTTGATTGACTAACGCTAACTTCTTGTGTGTTTTGTGTTGATTGATCTTGGACTAACCTTGTGCCATTTAGGAGGGCATCATTTGGTGAACCTGACGTGAATCGAACACGCAACCTTCTGATCTTTTGTTTTAAAAATTAACATTTTTGCTTGTTGAAACTGCCACACAGGTCGCGCTTCGGCGCTATTGAACGCGTTCTAGCGCTATTGCAACATTTTCTTTTAGCGCTATTGTCCATATAATAGCGCTAATGAAAAAGTTTTAGCGCTATTGATTCCATTCTGGCGCCTTTGTCACATTTCTAGCGCTATTGCAACTGTTTTAGCGCTTTTGACTTTCCAGATTTTTCTATTATTTCAGCGCTACTGTGTAAAATAGCGCTTCTGCGACCGCAGACTAGCGCTATTGTATTAATTAGCGCTTTTGTAAAAAAAGGCAGAATAGCGCTATTGCGACAGAGTGTTGTCCAATTCGCTTTGTAACTCAAAATCAGCATTTAGGCTTGTGTAAGCCCACACTAACGCTTTGACTATTGACCAGGTGCAGGTTCTAATCTTTTTGTGTGCAGGGAAAGGAGTTAGTAGATGCTCTAAAAAAAAAATCTTTCTTTTTACTTTCTTTAAAAAAATTGGCTAAAAAGAATTCATTTTTCCCTTATTGCATAAGTTAAAATAAACCTCACATCTCATTTTGGAGTGCATAAAATGAACCTCAAATTTGTTTTTGGTGCTTAAAACAAATTCATCTTTCTTTATTTGCAAGGTAAAAAGAACAACAAAATTCAAACATTTGTTTTCTTGCAAGTTAGGAAACACACTTTATTTGGTGCTTAAAACCAAACAATTCCATTTTCTTGCATCAAATCTAAAAATCACAAGCCACACTTCAAATTTTGGTGCAAATAAAATACACAATCCACTTGTCTTCATTTTGGCAAAAACAAATTTTCCTTCATGCAATCGTGTTTTTCATTAAGTTGACCAGGACTTTCAACTTCTAGATTACAAAACATATTGCTTTGAAGTTAAAAAGAACACCATGGTTGTTGGAGCAACATCTCCAAATAGTTAGATCACATTTGCAAATGCTGGATTAAAAGGAACAAGTGTTTTACGTATTTGGCACGCTTGTGCACAAAAGTCAGTCGAGTGGACCTACTTCTAACACACACTATCCTCTCCCTTGGCTCTCGTGGTCCTAGGTGCAAGAGAAAAGTGTTAGTAACGCTCAAATTTTATCTTTTTAAGAGAGGCCTGCCAAGGGATCGATACTCTTGGGAACGACCTCGAGCGGTAAATCCTTCGAGCCGCTATAGAAATCAGGTGAGAGCGAAAGCTGTAGCCTTGGGTATAGCTGTTCCTACAGTGTAACTGGCCGAAAGGACAAATGGGCCCCACCACCAGTTACAAGGCTCTTAAGTGAGTCACTGCAGAATGAACTTATGTCCAAAGCCATCGAACATGACTAAACACTTTTAAGTAGTAGCCCACCTGTTCTATTGATTGAGGATATTTGAGGTATAATTTAGTGCAAGAGCATAGAAGGTTTTGCTCCCAAGATACTCACCATACATATTTCCTTGAGTAGAAACATAGCTTTTTGAAAAGTCACTTGTGGCTTGATAAAAGTGGTGACTCCCCCATCATAGGGATCATCTATTTGTTATGCTCGTGCAAGACTTAGTATATCACATCCTTACCTGCCACGGCGGGATTCATAAGGTATGTAGTACCAAAGTCGAAGAAATATCAAGATGTGGGCTAAATTTATCACAACTGGCCATTTGACCATAGGGATAAAGAGTGTTTGAAGTGTGTTCGTTTTACAGACCTAGAGCAAATTGAGCCGACTTCAGGCTTTGGAATTACACCTTAAAATACATCTAAGGGAAGGGTCAAAAACAAGTCCAAGGATTGGGTTGATCTAGACCCATACTCATTTGTGCCTTTGAGGCTACAATCTTGTGTTTGTGTGCTTGCTTTGTTTTCTTGTCAAAGAAAAATCAGAAAATCAACCCCAAAAACAAAGTATTCATCCAACATCTGTCAACACAACCAAAAATACCAAAAACAAAGTGAAAACAAACAAAGAGTCAAATTTTATGACCATTCTTCACATCTTGCGAAAGAAGAAGTGTCATCAGAATATCACCTTGAAAAGAAGACCATTAAGCTCAAAGGCTTTGATCAAAAGGAGGAAATTCTTCTATCTCAATAGACAAATCTTTGTCTCACATAGAGTCTTTCTACATCGCATGCGTCTATACCTTCAAGGTAAAACAAACGAGTTTGATTCAGAATCATTGAACCACAGAGCTTTTATGCAATATAGAGCTCTGAGTTATCACAAAAATCAAGGAGGAAAGATTAATCCCAATTTCTTCCCAAACATCTGTATCACCTACAACACAGCTCGAGAAGTGCCACCAACGTCTGAAAGGGAAGAAGAAGAGTTTGTCCCATTTGTGACACAAAGTTTTTATTGAAAGTTGAAAACATTTTCATCCATCATCTCATTCATACATAATTATTCCATCATCAATTCATCCCAAAACTCTCAAAACATTAAGAGGTTCTTGTCCCAAGTTCTCTTTTAGATATTGCTTGAAATCAAACACATCACATCACTTTTAGATTGTTTCTACATCTAGGATAAGCTCATCCTAAGAGACACATCTACGCAGGGTAAAACTAGTTCATGAGTGAATCCTCTCATTACTAGGTAGTCAAAATCTGTAACACATCTCAGATTTCTCTACACCTTATCACATCCAAACTCCTCAAACAACAAGCAATTCAAAGAAGGAATTTCCGTTGCATCTACCTTAAAGTGCTAGAGATCTACATACCACCAATCCACTAAAATCATCAATCCTTCATCAAACAACTCATCATCATCTTCAATCAACTTCAACACAAAACTTGCAAACAAAATGGCTCAAACTCGATCACGGTCAAGGCAACGAGAAATTGGAATTGAAGGACATGACCCAAAAACAACCAATAATGATCATCAGATGTTCAAGAATCCACTTCCATCGCAAGATCAAAGGGGTCCTTCCACTTCCCGGCGAGGCACTGATACCACTGATTATACGCAGGCTGCGTATAATTACACTGTCAATCACCTGTATGATGCCAGTGAACAAATTGCAACTATCACCTTCAAAAATCCCACCTCAAATTGCAATGTTGTTACACGTCGTGGCAAGGTCACCATCAAGGCAGCTCCACAAGGCACCACCTCCATCCCAAAGCAGTACAATCTTGTGGAACAATTAGACAAAACACCTGCGCTTATATCCATTTTGGAGCTATTGCGTCTGTCACCCTCTCATAAAACTATCTTGGATCAAGCACTCCAAGAGGCGTCAGTCCCTGCAAACCTGAACACGGACCAATTTCAAGCCATGGTTGGAAGTCTAAAGTCATCACCTTGTCTCACTTTTTCCGAAAGTGATAACTCTTCCTTCCAGCAACCTCATAACGCCTCACTCCACATTGAAGGCTTTGTCAACCAACACAGGATCAAGCGAGTCTTGATTGATAATGGAGCAGGCCTAAACATTTGCACACTACAGTTGGTCACAGCATTGGGATATGCAATAGAATCCGTGGATCCTCGCAAGAAGATCACCATCAAGGCCTATGATGATGCAGAACGTTCATCCAAAGGAGTTGTGGTACTACCAATCCGAGTAGGCCCCGTGGTAAAGCACATCACTTGTCAGGTTCTGGACCTTCCTCTGCCATATAATCTATTATTAGGGAGACCTTGGATACATGCCATGCAAGCTGTTCCATCTACCTACCATCAATGTATCAAGTTCCCACATAATGGTGCAGAGATCACAATCCTGGGTGATGCAAATCCTTTTGCTTTTTGCCATAATATCAGCCATCAACCAGAGATTACTGTTCCTAATAATCGGGAAGCCATTTCCTCTACATCATATATAAGTCCCGCCTCTCTTGCCAATTCAAACACTCCTATACCCAAGCAAGAAAAGCTTAAGATGAAAGTCGCAGAGGAAGGTCCTGGAGAATACAACTTGAGTCAGCTCTTTTGTGTGGGACAAATGCCTACTTCTCCTAGAACACATGGTAAACCCCAGCAGTTACTCCAGCAACCACTGATCACGCCCGCATGTGCTTTGACGCCTTTCATTCTTGGAAAGAGTCAAGAGGAAGAAACACAAGATGAGGACCTAGCAGACTGGATCTATAAAGATCCCATCACCACCGACATACCGCGAGTTACGCTTCCTACAGAACAGTATGGCAAAGGCCTCCTCATTATGCAAAGAATGGGGTATGATGGTCAAAGTGCTTTGGGATCCTGCAAACAAGGACGACATGAACCGTTGTTGCCAGAGTTCAAGCCCAAAGGTAATACAGGCCTAGGCTTTGAAAAAGAGATCCTTCCTAAACTCAGATTTAAAGGAAAACCTAGCAAACCATTTTGCCCACCTACTGTAAAGAGGACACCTTTCATAATCAAAGCACCATCAAGCAATATTGCCATTGCCCCATCGAGGCTCACAACCCCACCGCAACCATCACCAGTGCCAAACATACCACCAATCGAACCAGTAATCCCGTCAATAACACCAATAGCAACAACAACTGTATCAGAACCCGCAGCAACATCTATGACGCCAGTAGTTCTAGCAGAAGCCACTGAGTCACCATTACCGATACTTCCAGTGACAAATCCATTAAACCCCATCACAATTCCTGCAGCACCGATCACTACAAGGATACATAAACCAATCACACCTGCCGTGTTTAACTCCAAAGACATCCCAGTATGGTATAGCAATCGGATGCTGGAAAGTGATTCAGAGACCGACTCACATGAATGGGAATTTGATTCAGTGCAACTTAACACTTCAGATGAGGAAGACACATCACCACCTCCACCCCGCAAAGACATCCCTGTTTATGGAGAAGCACAGATAAAGACCACTTGGGTACCTGAGCTGGAAACATCTTCCACAGACCCTACGTCTCATCCTACGCCTGATTCTGACAGGGAGAGTACCATCAATGACCTTCACCATAACGTCTTAACCCTCACGGATACATCTCCTGCACTTAACCTAATCGATGAAGTAATGCCCATTATCCACCCTGAACTCATTGAATGGAACCAACCAAATCCCCCATGTCTTGACCTCTTCCAGAACGATGAGGCTATCATTGACTTTTTGGAATTAAGGGATAATCTACCAAGCGGGGATCACAAAGCTGGATTCGCCATTCAACTTAATAGCGCAGCATACTTCGGGGCGGATGCCAAACCCTTCAGCTGCAAAAATATAACAATAAAACATGGATCTTCCAGTGAAAACCACACTGTGGCGCTGTTTGATCCGACAAAAGTAAAAAGAAAGAGCGTATCCAACGGTGAAAACCTCTCTGAGGCGCCTGAGGATGAAGGGTTTGACATTCTCCCTGCTAGTACACAACAGGAACGATCAACGATCCTCATTGAGGAGACCCAAGAATACAATGTGGGGACTCCTGAAAATCCTCATATCATACATCTGGCATCTCTTCTCACTCCAGAGGAACAACCTCAATTTATAGAGTTCTTCCAACAGCGTCAGATCAACTTTGCATGGTCATATGCAGACATGCCTGGGCTTGATCCTGATTTAGTCATGCATCATCTCACAGTAGCAAAAGGAGCCAAACCTGTCAAGCAGAAGCTTCGTAAGATGCATCCTCAGATTGCCGTGCTAGTCAAAACAGAACTCAAGAAACTCCTGGATGTTGGTTTCATTAGACCAATTGATTATGCAGAATGGATCTCCAACATTGTACCAGTTGGCAAACCAAAAGGGGGCATTCGCATTTGTACAGACTTCAGAGATCTGAATAAGGCATGTCCTAAAGATGACTTCCCCCTACCAAATATCGACATCATAGTGGATTTGACAGCAGGACATGCCATGCTTTCACTCATGGATGGCTTTTCAGGATACAATCAAATAAAGATCGCACCAGAGGACCAACATAAGACAGCCTTCACATGTCCATGGGGCACATACTGCTGGAATGTAATGCCTTTTGGTCTAAAGAATGCAGGAGCGACCTATCAAAGAGCAATGACCACCATCTTCCATGACATGATGCATACTATGATGGAAGACTATGTGGATGATTTACTAGCAAAATCACTCACAAGAGATGGACATCTTCACATCTTAGATAAAATCTTTGATAGACTGGAACAGTACCATGTTCGACTCAACCCAAAGAAATGTGTCTTCGGAGTGACCTCCGGGAAGCTTCTAGGATACATTGTCTCAAGCAAAGGCATTGAGGTCGATCCAGCAAAGGTTAAAGCAATCATGGACATGCCACCTCCAAAGAATATCAGTCAGCTAAGGACACTACAAGGACGGCTTCAATCCATCCGCAGATTCATTGCACAATTGGCTGATAAGTGTCACCCATTCACACACCTGCTACACAAGAACATACGCTTTCAATGGGATGACAGATGCCAGCAAGCATTTCAGGCACTTAAAGACTATCTCATGAATCCACCATTGTTGATGCCACCAGATCCAAGTAGACCATTATTACTCTATATCTCGGCAACAAGTACAGCATTGGGTGTACTACTGGCACAACATAATGCAGAAGGTAAAGAGTGTGCTGTATACTACATCTCTCGCACACTGGTTGGCTATGAACTCAATTACACACCTATTGAGCGAGCTTGCTTAGCAGTAATCTTGGCAGCCACTAAATTGCGGCACTATCTATTGACACACAAGGTGCAACTCATCGCAAAGATTGATCCACTCAAGTACTTACTCAGCAAAGCAGCATTGACAGGTCGTTTGGCCAAATGGGTAATGATTCTAAGTGAATTCGACATCAAGTATGTGGACCGTAAAGCTATCAAAGGGCAGGTCATTGCAGATCAGTTGGCTGATGCACCTCTCATAGGTGATCATCCCCTCATTTCCAATTTTCCAGACGAAGAGATATTCATGATCACAGAAGTACAACCATGGAAATTATATTTTGATGGTTCATACACTAGGCACGGCTCGGGGGCAGGCATTTTGTTTATCACACCTCAAGGTGATAGCATCCCGAAGTCTTACAGGCTCACATTTCCATGCACAAACAACATAGCAGAATATGAGGCTTTGATCACAGGACTCAGGATAGCCATACAATGGAAATTAAAAGAACTTCAAGTATATGGCGACTCACAACTGGTCATTCGACAAGCAACTGATGAATATCAGACCAAAGATGATAAACTCATGCCATACAAGCAAATGGTGGACACTCTAAAGACATCATTTACTACTATCACTTTTGAGCAGATACCAAGAGATCAGAATCGAGCTGCTGACGCTATGGCTACTATCGCATCTCTCCTAGATCTTCCACAGAATTCAACACGCTACGAGTTCTTGGTAGAACAGCTTTGGATTCCCGCTTATGATATCCCCGAATCCGAAATGATATGTCGCCTTGTCGGTTCCGAATCCCCATGGTACGGTGAGTTCTACACCTATCTTCGCGATCACACCCTTCCTCCCAACCAATCGAATAACCAACGAAAAACCTTCATTCGCCAAACTGCTCGATATACCATTATTGCCGAAACCCTATACCGACATAGTCTTGATGGTACTCTCCTTCGATGTCTAGAACAGGATGAGATAACAAAGGCTTTGGAAGAGGTACATGAAGGAATTTGCGGGACTCACTCAAGTGGTCCATCACTAGCCAAGAAGATCATGTGAGCTGGATACTATTGGCCATCTATGGAAAAGGATTCCTACTACTTTGTTAGGAAGTGCAAAAAATGTCAAGTTCATGGCGACCTAATACATGCACCAGCTCAAGAACTGCAACCAATCACAACACCATGGCCTTTTTGTCAATGGGGTCTTGATCTTGTGGGTAAAATCCATCCATCTTCATCCAATGGCCATAAATTCATTATTACCGCCACCGAATATTTCACCAAGTGGATCGAAGCTGTTCCACTTACCCAAGTCACCGACAAGCAGATCGCCTCATTCATCCTCAATTACATCATCTGTCGGTATGGTGTGCCCATGTCCATTGTCACAGATAACGGTCTTCCTTTCAAAAATCAGGATGTCCGTGAGCTTTGTGAGAAATTTCATATCCAACACCGCTTTTCCACTCCCTATTACCCACAAGGCAATGGTCAGGCCGAAGCATCCAATAAAAACATATTGAGGATCCTAAAGAAGACAGTCAATGATGCCGGTCGTGATTGGCATGTTCAATTGAATCCAGCGCTATGGGCATATCGAACTAGCATTCGAACCCCTACAGGTGCAACTCCTTATTCATTGGTCTATGGTGCAGAAGCTATCTTGCCTATTGAGGTCGAGATACCATCATTAAGGGTTTCCTTGCACAATCTCATTGATGATGACGCATACAGAGTCTCACGCCTTCAGGACTTGGAGCTACTTGATGAGAAGCGACAAGCTGCATACAACCATCTCAAAGCCTATCAGCAGCGCATGAGTAGAAGCTACAATCACCGAGTTAGACCTCGTACATTTGAGGTAGGTGATCTTGTTCTTCGAGAGAATCCTCGCAACCAACCAAACAGAGAACATCAAGGCAAGTTTGAATCAAACTGGCTGGGCCCATATGTTGTCACTATTGTGTTCGGGTCCGGGGCATATCAGTTGGCTACTTCAGAAGGAGAACCACTCGCAGACCCAATCAATAGCATGCACCTCAAAAGATTTTATACCTAAAGGTGTACAGAGCATCAGGCTCCCCTACATATCAGAAAAATACCAAAAACATTCAGAAAATGTCCTAAAGAAAAATACAAAAACATTCAAAAAAAAGTAAAGAAAAATCATGCATCCAAACGGTGAACAACCACTCCGGTGGCACCTTGGGTAAGTACGATGGTGAAAACCTGGCAAACAGGCACCACTCGTAAAGGCAATGGCTCCAGTATCTTTCAGGCTCGTTGCGATCACATTCATGCACACATACATCCACCCATCCCAACCATGGCTTGTTATTTGATTTGCAATTAAGAAAGTACTCCATGCGTCTAGCATCCCACCTTTTCATAGTCAGGTCTACAAACTGGGGGCAATACCCTTACCCTCGTAATGGAAGTGGATTCTACATTTTCTTATATATCATTACGCTCTTCATTCAAGCAATCATCAGAAAATATCAAAAACATTCAAAAATGTCTCGTAAAATCCAAAAACATTCAAAAATGTCTCGCAAAATCCAAAAACATTCAAAAATGTCTCGCAAAATCCAAAAACATTCAAAAATGTCTCGTAAAATCCAAAAACATTCAAAAATGTCTCAACAAAATCCACAAACATTCAAAAATTGTTTCACAAAATACAAAAAACATCAGAAAACATTGAACATCACACAAAAACATGACAAAACTTTGTACATACCCATCTATGCAGATACCCAAACAAGCATTGACAAACTACTCACACACTGACCATTTACCAATCAACCACACAATCAACATCAACAAACCAAACTGTCTTTAACACAAGGATGCATCCTTCCTTATCAAAAACAAAGACAAGATGACGTTTTCTTTGACAAGAAAATTCCGTTAAGCTATCAAATACTTGGTTGATTTGTGAGTATAATTCATTTGTTTGTCTGTATCGGGATCTTTCAGCATTGTTTTGTATCATTTGCGCATCATTTCCGATGAAGTTCTGGGGCATGTACTAATGGTGTCTACGTGGGAAGTTCACTAAGCTACGTGATCTTATGCAAAATGCAGTCATAGATCACTACGGCTTGCTGACTACAGCGTATACCTCGACCATATGAGCATGAGCCATTACCAAGGATCCTTATTCTTTATTCTTTATGTAAATATGCTGTTTGGTTGCAGGTACAATGCTCATCCTTTGATTCCTCTTCCTCCAAATTGGATAAAGGTTTTATTTTTTAGTACGGTATGTACTTGTCTCAGGATCTGATCAAGCCTAAGATCAAGGAGGACGATCCAAGTCATGCACGAAAGGAGATAATCCTTGTCTGTTCCGCAAGCAATACTCTGGTCGACTTGACCCTTATATCAAGTCGTTTGTATTAACTTGCTATATTAAAATCCATGAAAGAAATACTCAGGTCATCTTGAATCATTGTGTCAAGATGCTTGTATTCTCTTCCAACATTTTAAAGCTCAATGATGAAAATAGAGCACTATGGATCGTCATTTCACCTCATCTGTTTATATCTTGCATTCCGTTGCATATCACCCATCCATTCATTCATATGTAGGCTTTTACATGTAAAAATGATTAATAAAAGCTGGTCTTGGATACAATCACGACCGAGTACTCTGATACATCATCAATGCATTATGCAAAGTCTTAAAACAACCTTGCATAATCATATCATCCTTGCATATAGGTGCATCTTGCATTGCGACCATTCATGTCATTTTAAACTTAAACATTGCATATAGTTCATTATGGCCATTAGTTTTCATTAAACAAAATCATTTTCATCATTGCACCAATCATCAATAATTAGATTCATTCATGGGATCAAATTGTCTTTGATTGTTTTAAATCATTTACTAAACATTTCATCCAGTATAAATTATCCATTATCATCTTATCAACTTATTATTACACACATCCATTTATCCATTTAAGATACACAGTGCATTCATTCATTCATTAATAAAGCATCTTATTATGTTCATTTTTTTATTCACATTGCATTTATTATCATTACATTAAGGTGCAGTTATTATCCCCATTAGTTATCATATCATCCCATTATCATTTGCACTTCCCAACATATTTACAAAAGCATTTATAAACATTCATTTAGGCATTATCATATAAACATTTGTACTTTACATTTGTTTATTCATCTACATTCATTTTAACATCATCATATCAACATTTGAACTTAACCTTTTGTTTATCCATATTACATTCATCTAAACACATCTAGATGCATATCCATACATAAAATCATTCATCTAACCATTGCATTCACATCATCACATAAATCAGCTCATCATTACATCGCAAAAGGAAACATCATACAATCTTGTTCATCCATCAAAAACATAAGCATATATCATCCTAGTATATTTAGACATAATCTCATTTATTCAACCATTGCAATAAATCAGCTCATCATTACATTGCAATAGGAAACCTCATCAAATCCTGTTCATACATCAAAGCATGAGCACATATCAAACCTGCATTCATATGTCAGTATCTCACATCATAACTCATCATAAAATCATATCAAACCTGCATTCATATGTCAGTATCTCACATCATAAATCATCATAAAAACATGCATGAAAGAAACATCTCATCAAATGCATACATGTACACATATACATCTAAGTAATAAATCATCATCATGCATAAACATCCATACATCATCACATGCATATCATCACAAAATGGGATCTCCTCATATATATCAACTCATATATCAGAGTACAATGAAGTCTACAAAAACGGCTACCAAGAGCCATCCAAGATACAGTCCAAAACATAGACAATGATACAAAACATGTATGCAAAAATGCTCTCTCAGATGCCGCTCTGGCCAGATGCTGTACCTGCCCCACCCCTACCTGCTCCACCGCTGGTACCGGCACCACCTGATCCATCCCTCTGTGGAGGCCTCATCGAACCCCCACTCCCTCCTGCATCTCCTGATCTATCCTGCCGTAAAGGACCCATCACTCCCCCACTGCTCTGCATCCTCTGTGATCGCTCGGATCTGGCCTGCCGCATCTGGGTATAGCTGAGAGCTCGCTGGCTAATCGGTACAACCTGCTCATATAAACCTCGCCAGTACTCTATCTCGGCCTGCGCTCGCCCAAACTGCCTCATAGTCTCCCCTGATGGACCCTGTGCTCCTGCTCGGACTCTCTCCTGCAGCTCCGCTAAACTCTCCACCGCCGTATCTCTCTCCCGCAGCACCACTGTCAGCTCTGACTCACGTGCAAATAGCTGCACATCTCTAGCTGCTACCTCCGCCTCTAATCTCTCTACCCGGGCCTGCAAATAACCTATCATGTGCTCCCGCAGATCTCCAGTCGCTCCCTCCCCTATATCCATGGCTGCTGCACCTGTATCACCCCCTCCACTAGGTCCCTCCTCTGCACCACACTCCCCTGCACCACCCTCTCCTGCACCTGTATCCATCGGGATCTCTCTCTCCATCCCCCTCCCACTCAGCTGCACTCCTCCCTGCATCAATGGTCCCTGTGATATCTGCAGAGGTAGTCCCCCTCTCCCTCTCCGCTGCCTCGGCATCCCCAAACCTCCTCCACCACCTCCTCCTCCTCCTCCTCCTCCACCTCCTCCTCCTCCTCCACCACCTCCACCTCCTCCTCCTCCTCCATCCCCTCCTCCTCGCCCTCCTCTCCGTCCTCGTCCCCTCTCATCCTCAAACGCTGGGATCGGCTCCGCTGGATCTGATATCCGTCGGATCGGGTGCGCCGCCCGATACTGGGTATACTCTGCTGTAACCCCTGCATCAACGACCCTCGGTCGTAGATCCCATGGCCTCGCCTGCAATGTCCGGAACTCTGCCAATGCCTGATCATATGGTAGCACTGGACCCCATGCATACCGCTCTCGAATCACTCGAGCATACTCTCCCGATCCGCTCGGTAGTCCCTGCTGCCGTCCAAACTGCCTCATAACCCGTCCTGGCACCTGTCTCTCTACGTGATAAGAGGTCCTCCCAATGAGGAATCGGGTCATGAAGACATAAGGTAGTGCCTCCGCATCATCCTCCCATGGCTCACACTCCAAGTATGGCCGCCAGATCACTGCATCTAGGTCATCTAATGCTCGCCTCCACCACTCGAGCTTCCCCAAGTGGGGCTGGCTCATCATACCACTATACATGAACATATAGGGCTGGTCTACGGCTCGGAATCTCAGACTCACTGGTCGAGTCACTGGTAGATGCTCCCATGCCCACACATGCAGCAGCGTCATGCCTACTGCAAGCGAACCTCTCCCCCGGTACACTACCTCGTGCAGCTCCTGGTACATGTGCGCTAGCACGCACGGCCCCCAGGCATATCGGGTCCCCTCTGTCACCATCATCTCAATAACCTGTCCCCATCCGACCGCCAATCCATGTGACCGCCTGTCTGGACACAGAAGCCCTCCCACGATCCCTGACAAAACTGCTGGAAGGGGCTCATATAGTGCCGCTATATCCTCCCAGGCAATCGATCCATCATCAATGAATACGTCCTCGTCAAAAATCCTCTGGCAAGACACTGTCCCCCAGGATCGATCATACGTCACCAGCTGCCCTCGAATCGGAATCCGAAGAATCCGCCACACGTCCTCCAAAGTCACCGTCATCTCGCCCTGAGCCAGATGGAACGTGCATGTCTCACTGTGCCATCGCTCTGCTAACGCTGTAATCAGGCCGTGATTCATCCGAATCACGGGCATATGCATCACCTCATAGAGCCCAGTAGCCGCAATACAATCTATCTCAATCTGAGTCAAACGATCTCGCAACCCCTGTGTCGCGGGGTGGCGCTCGCGTAACTGCAACACGCGTAGATCCTCCTGCACATAGACATTCATCAAACCACCATCAGTTGTTTTGTTATCAAACTTTTTTAAGTTTAAACCTAGACTATCATCAGATACTTTGATCAAGTATCTTCGAGTCTCAACAGGTAAGCAATCATGGCCGCCTAGACTTCAACAGGCATTTCTCCTAACAAATGACCTAAGTCTCATCAGGCTGCTATGGTTCAAAACAACTCCCACTTCACCTCGTCATCCATCAATCGTTACGGTATCAGGAGATTTGTTTTGTCCGAAACTGGGGCATCTTGTACCCTAAAGCAAAAGCGCTATTTAACCTACAAAAGCGCTCATTCGGAACAATAGCGCTACAACAATGTCAATAGCGCTCAAACAGCCCTCCAATAGCGCTACAAAAAACGAAAGCGCTAAAACCACTCCACAATAGCGCTATTAAACGACAATAGCGCTCAATTAGCTACACCATAGCGCTACAAAAACAAAGGCGCTAAAAACACTCTACAATAGCGCTATTACACATCAATAGCGCTCAATTGACCCTGCAGTAGCGCTAATTTATCAACAGCGCTCAAACTTGCCTACCAAAGCGCTAAAACCATTCAAAAGCGCTACAACTAGCCTACAAAAGCGCTATGGCGGTACAATGGCGCTAATTTATGGAGCAAAAGCGCTAAAAACATAGTTCCAGCGCTCTTGCTCCGACTTGACTTGGACTTCGCTAAAAACATACCAAAAATGCATAAAAAGTGAGTTTTCGAATTTGCGTACCGCTGGTCCATAGTCGGCTGGGCGCTGGTACCGGCGGACTCGCTCAAATCGGTGCTCGGTGATCGGAAACGGCATCGTTGCTCCTCCTTGCTCCTCCAAATGTCACTGTCAGAGCTCTAGTTTTCAACTGGTCGCGGTCACAAATGATCCTATTTTCACCCCTTTCACCCCATTTATACCCCCCGCCGTCACCGTAACTTCACCCCGCTCATCGCCGTGGTCCCCGTGAACTTCCCGAGCCTCCCATTTCTCCATGTTTCCCCCAATTTCTTCTATTTTTCCCCAGTATACCTAATTTCTTCTATTCCACCACCCTGCCAATTTTCATTCTTTTTCGAGAGATCGCCCGATTTTTTGAAATTTTTCGGCCCATCTCTCGAGGGGGCATACCACCCATTAAATTTACATTTTATGGGGCATTTCTTCACACCAATTTTTCTTTCTTTGAAACGATGCGATAAACTGCACCGTCTCAAAGAGGGGCAAATGTAGTCACATAAATCTGTCCATTTTAATTAAATGAATATTTCGTATTTATTTGATTAAAAATCCACTAACCATCAATTAATTAAATTAATATTTAATTAATTCATCCCCAAACATTCTTCTATTAATTAAATAAATTATTCGATTTATTTTAATTAATTCATTAAAATCAAATTCCCATTAATTAAATAAATAAAATCAATTTATTTAATTAAATCCCCCTATTCCTCTTTTAAATAAATTAACATTTATTTAAATCATTTTAAAACCTCCCCCACTTGCATTTTCCTACAAATGCAACTTACACACATTTATTGAAATAAATAAATTTTTATTTTAAATAAAATCCTATTTTCCCTCACCCACCAAATCCACTAGCAAAATCTAATCCCCTTCTAGATTCTTCTAACCCCTTCCTAATTAGCCTAAACCATTTCCTAAATATTGTCACATTCCTAAGCAAAATGGAGTCACTTCTCAAATGGCCCAAAGTCTTGGATAACCATTGAAGGTTTTCAACCTTCAACCACCAAAAACCCCAAAGTCTTTGAAAACCATTAAAGGCTTCCAACTTTCAACCACTTAATCCCCAAAGTCTCCAATAACCATTAATGGTTAATTCAACTCTCCCACATGGTTAAAACATTTGTTTGACTCAACCTCTATCCAACCCAAGGGTCTCATCAAGCATTTAATGC
Organism: Cryptomeria japonica; assembly: GCF_030272615.1. Lineage (NCBI taxonomy): Eukaryota > Viridiplantae > Streptophyta > Pinopsida > Cupressales > Cupressaceae > Cryptomeria > Cryptomeria japonica. The sequence continues at coordinate 240,233,578 of NC_081410.1, read as the reverse complement.
TTTGACCATGATTATCTCTTAATCATTTGCACAAAGGTTTATCCTTGCATTAATTCCTAATCCAGTGGGTAATCCTAATTTAGGCTTGACTCTTAGCCTTTAGATAACCATGAGGTCTTCTCAGGCCTTTAATGCCTCCAACCTCTTCTCTCAACCCAATCCTATGTTGACACTTGTCACCATTTCATTGGTGCCAATTGTGCACATGGATCCCCAACTTTCAAGCTTGACCCTTGATTAAACCTTTCAATCCTGGCCATCCATTGCTCCATTTTTCCTATAAATAGAGCCCATTCCTTCATAATCCAGATCCTGAAAACTTGTATGCATTTAGACTATAGACATTTTAGAGAGCATTTTAGCATAAACAATCTAAATCTTGTCTTTTTGGTAAAATACTTCATTTTAGCATTAAAATAGCTTCTTATTTCACATTTAGAGCTATTCTACAATCTCAATCCTCCATAAGCATCCATAGTGCAAAAAGCTGCTGAGAGCTACACTATTTTGGAACTTGGAGAGGAGAGGAACAAGGGAGAAGAAGCTAAGGCCATGCTAAGAGGCAGTTGGAGATGTCTCATGATCATTTGTTCTATTTATTAGATATATTTAGCATGTCTCTTTTAGTGTCTCTTTTGGAATGCCTTCATGTTTTAGTTTTTGATTGACTAACGCTAACTTCTTGTGTGTTTTGTGTTGATTGATCTTGGACTAACCTTGTGCCATTTAGGAGGGCATCACTATTCAATCTCCCAAAACACCAACATTTGACATGATTCCATTTTCTCCTCAGCAAGATGTTGAACCTAAAACTCCAAATCATAAGGCAAAAAACATGTGATGGTTTTACTTCTATTCATGTTAGAGCTTCTCTTTCTATAAATATTGATGACGAAATAGGTGAAAATGTTATCCATGATGGCAATACAACTCCTAATAGTGAATATAAATATGTTGATTTTGACAAACATTTATCTGCAGAATTTTCAAAAGCCTTAATCCTAGCTCCTCGAAATGAACAAAGTGACTTAGCACATGCGCATAGTCCTTATTTGGATCTTGTGATAGCTCCATCTATTGTGATCGATGTCTCTCCTCTGGCGTGTTTCCTGCCTTCCTGAAATAGTGATCAGTAAGATCGGGAGGTGGATGTCATGCTAGACTAGCTGCATTAGCACCATAGATCCTCTACCTCTCTCTTTTCTTGCTCTTTTGTGCCCATTCTTCTATGTGTATCTCTATTCTTCTATTTTTTGTCCCTAGTGATGTCTACTTGAGGACGATGCAAAGCATTGAGATCTCTTTTGGTCTCTTTCATGTTGACTCAAAAGACACGTGTTCCCATTCTTCCAAGGTGATTTCCTTTCTTTGGGGAATGAGGACTATTCTATGTATATATATACATGTTATACATGATTTATCATACAACATACTGACCCCGAGGAAAGCGAAGCCACCTGGTGCTTTGTGTTTTGTGTTCATTGTCCTTAGGTTTATTCCTCGATCGGGGGCTAAATCCTTCTGAAAATGTGCTCCCTATATTTCTCTCTCTTTGGTGTATCCTACCTTAAAGCAATCGCTCCTGATAAGGTATGTGTGATGGCTTTAACATGGGGGCATACTCCGCTCATATTTTCCTTCTTGATACTTTGAGTTACTTAGTGAACTTGTCTTTGCTTTATAATTTTTGGTATCCTTGCTTTTCATGACTCATAGCGAGGGGAACCTTGCTACTTGCAGTCATGGTTCTCTCCCTCTTGATCTTCCCTTTTACTTTGTCAATCTAAGTCATAAGATCCTTAGTCCACTACGGGCTTGGTGTATCTTGCCTCCTTGACGTGGTGAAAGTCTTTCAATCTTGTTTCCTTGTACTTTACCGGTAGTATTGGCATACACTTATACTCCTGCTAAAGTGGGAGCTTAATGTAGCATCATAAAATTGTGACCTTGCAATTTTTGACCGCATTTGGGTCTTCACATTGGCAGATGAATCCCTAAGCTTGATCGAAGACCCGAGACATGCTCAAAACACCTTAAACTTGCACCTCATTGTACTTTCTGTCACTACCCATCCTAAATTAGGGAAAGATAGGAGCATGTCGCCCCTATCCCTACCCTATTTTGGGCCTCCCTTGATCAAATCCTGCATTGGGCTTGTCAATTATGAGCGGGAAAAAGGTTTTCCTATGTCGGCCTAGACAAAAAATCAATTAAAAAACCCCTAATTGGCAAGTATATAAGGAGCATTTTCCCCTCCTATTTGCAGAGGTTCAAGAAGCAAAATTCAACAAGTTAGTCGATGATAAGTGAAGTTGATCATAAGCAAGTATTCAAGCATTGAGAATTTCAAGTCTCCTTTCAAGGCTAGGTTTTGCATTCAAGTCAAGGATTCAACCATTGAAGAGGAGATCTCTACCAACATTCAAGACATTCTATTCTACATATCCTTTCAATCAATTCTATCAACATTTCAATTGCATCGTCTCTTGAGGTGAGTTTTACTTTAGTCATTTCCTTTCAAGTATTTTCAATCACTTGGTTAATTCCAAAATTGGGTTTGACCTGAAGGCAAGCCCCCAATCCCAACAACATTCCCTCTCTTTTATGTGTTTAGGTTGCAGGTGCGTAGTTGTAATTGCAGGTTTAAGCTTCATTTTCAGAGATGGAAAAACCCTTTCGGCACATGGATTTTTCGGAGACCAGGTGCAACTTCAACCCAGTCCTGACAACTTCTGCTCAAATTTGCAGGGAAGCTTCGCCTCAACATTTTAGTGCTAATTATAGGTGCACATCTTCAGCCCACATCTCTATCTTAAGATATAATTGCTTCTTTGTCATCTTTACACTTAGTCTCAATTCACTTAATTCAACTTGTCTATTTTAAAAGAGGGTTACTTTACTTTCCAAATCCATTGTCAATTCCTTACAATTCATTTAGCATTCAATCTCTTTCCATTGGGATTGGATCTATTGAATTCAACCCCCCTCTTTTAAATGTAATGTGCATGAGAAGTTGAAGGGAATCCTTTGTGAAACTTTCACTCCTTTCTTGAGGAGGGTACATCTTTCCACTTGATCTCCCCTCATCATTTTTCACCACATTATAGATAGTGGAATTTTATAATGGTGAATTTTATCACAATGTAAATTTCTCATTATGAAACCTAATGTGAATGATGTAGTTGTTGTGGTATATGAAATTTCATGATTCAACTCTATATTCAACTTTGTGTGACTAGTCAATCTTATTATAATAGATACAATTTTCTTAACTCAACTTGAATTGCCGCAACAGGCAAAGGAGTTTGCAACTTCTAGAAAAAATAAATAATGGATTCAAGCTTTATACTTGATGTATCGGTTAGCCATTTTCTTTGTATGTTTTCATCCTTTCATTAATTTGATATATATAACAAAATGTAAATTTTGTTCAACAATTTGTGCTATCCATGAGCACAAAAAAAATTCTCTACAATCTTCTTCAAAATTTTGTTCACTTGAAAAAATAAATAAATCAAAAAATCTTTAAATAAGATACTAAATATTGTTTCGTCTTAAGCCCACTGCAAAAGAAAAGAAAATTAAATTGCATTGCATGTTTGTCTTTCCACAACTTGCCAAAGCCCACAAATCAAGACTTGTGAATACCATAAATTTTGTATAAACTTTCTTTGCTTTTTAACAAGGGAAGCTACCCTCCAAACATAGAGATGAATTACATTGTTCTGATTGATTCCCACTTTAATAACAACAATTCGTGATGTCCATTGGGCTAGTAATGATGTTGTATTAGGACACAAATTAAAATGTTAACTAAGCGCATAAGGGGTGTCTATCAATTACACTCAAACAAATTGTATCTTTCTTGAAACATCAAATGGTTTTTCAAGCTTATCCTAGGAAGAGACTCCAATTTCCCTTATACTTGATAGCTTAGTACTTGTTCAGAGAGTTCTTCAACATCAACAATATATCCATTAGGCACTCACAAACCAATTCATCTTTAAATGCAGCATGGGGTGTAACACATTGTATACCAAGTCATAACAACATACTTGGCAGTATTAGTTTTGTTAGTTTAAAGGAAATCTTAAAATATTAAAATTGATTTCAATTTTTTTTGCACCAAATTGGAGTATTTGTCTTGACATCGCTTTCTTTGAGAGCTTATAGAACAAATTTCTACTCTTCGTAGGTGGGTTCGTTGAATTAAATCTCTCGTGCAAGGAGAAAAATAAATAGATTGTACATTCTTTCTCCAAATTCAGTGATTTTGATTTGTTTAAATTTCCAAATCCAAGGCTTATGTGAAGATAACCTCCCATGGTCTCAAAAGGGTCTATAAACCTTCACATTTCTTATGCATGCTTAAAAAATAGTTCTTGATTGAAGTACAACTTAACTGAATTCATTCTATATAATAAACTTTAATGACACAAAGCCAATGGTAATTACCTTTTGTAGCTTTGTACTCTTTTCAAAACAAAAAAAACAAATTGAGACCCTTAATGTCATGATCTTGCCATGATGGTATTTAATATACAAAGGAAGTAGTAAAAAAATTACAAGGGTCCGATTGAGTTTATCCAAACTAGTCAATCTGTTGAAATTCAAAACAAAATAAATCTAATTTTGAAGGGCCAACTTGTTTGAATAAGGTGCAACCACCAATGAAGTGGCGTGTGAAAGGTTTTTAAATTATTAATTAATATTTTGTCTGACCCTCCATGTTCAAACACCCATCTTGGGCAAGGAAATTAATACAATAAATTATGTCTATTGTTGTTGGGCCAACCTCCTTGAAAGGATACGATCTTTGGGGGATTAATCATCTATGGCATATATAATGAGAGTTTTAGGAGGTCAATTGGGGGGATTCATTCAAGGAATATCTATCCAACTAAGAGCAAAAATCAAAGTAGACACAAATTATAGGAGATATAAATACATCACTACAACAGACCTAAATATACCCTTATAAAGACATGGATATATTGTTGTAATAGACATAAAAATATTATTGAGTAGACCTGAAAGGACAAACTAGGGCATTGGAAAGGGGGTACTACAAATGGCATCAAAGCACCATTCCTACCAGCCTAAGGGAACAAAGAGCAGATTGTAGTTAGAATAAAGAGTCCAAATTACATAGGTATTTGCATTAAGGCATGTTTTGCAAGAAGGTTAACTTAATGAAACAATAAAATCAGAATGAAGATAGTTGACTTCTTTAGGTTCATAATGCAGTGACTTTGTGGGTAGATTGTGATTAATAATGATTGAGTTTTTGGTTTACAGTTTGAATACATACAACAACAGTTAATATGGTACAAAAATTAGTAGTTCAAAGCTCTTTTAGGAAGGTTGATTCTAAAAAGTTATTCTAAACACATGATTGACTTTATGAGACAAACAACCTATTTGATTATGGTTTAAGAGATTTGATTTGGTTATGAATAGTGATATAATATGCACAACAAAGTGGAAGATTAGTGTTTAAAGAAATGTATTACCAATGCAAAGATAATGTAGTGATCCTCAACCAAGAAACAATTGACAATAAACAATGATTAAATGGATAATTGTTGATCTCTTATATGATCAACTCTTCAATGTAGTTGATTTTCCAAGAAAAATATAAGGTGAAAATATTAATTAATATATACAATGATATATTAAGGAACAACTAAAGGTAATGATTACAGTTACACAACAATAATAAAATAATGCTTTATCTATATGCTCACATGGTGTTATTCTAGTAAGTAAATAATGATTAATGTGACTTAATAAAAAAGGGTGTGATTTCATTAAAGCAAGGAAGAGTGTGATGATGTTTAGAAGAGAACTACAATTTGAAAGGATGCAAAACAACAATAGAAGATTTGTTTAATGACTATAAGCAATGATCTTTTATAAGAAACAAAGTCTTATGTTAGTAAACGTTAAAAATTGAAGAAGCAACAATCGAGGAAAGATGCAATCTATTTAGAGAAAATGATAATTACTCTAAAAGACATAACTCTTGAAAGGTTATCACTTCATAAAGTTGCCTATTTTTGAAGAGTCATCTCCATTCTTAAAGACATACAATGGGATGAAACTAGTCATAGTTGGGCGTTCTTACCACTTGTGGAATAATGATTATCCCAAGGGATAGAACTGGTCATAGTTGGACATTCCTACCTCTTTTGGGCCAATTTATTAGTTGATTACCCTAAGAGATGGAACTGGTCATAGTTGAATGTGATGGTCTTGAAAAGCACTAAGAGGGGGGCGGGGCGTGGGGGGGGGGGGGTGAATCAGTGACACCAAAACAAGCACAACTTTAAACACTAACCGATAGATGAACTTAACCAAGAATTTGAACAAAATACATGGTATCCAAAATGAAATAACAACATCCACATAAAGTAGAACATCCACCATAACACAATTGTTTATATGTGGAAAACCCAAATAGGTAAAAACCACGGTGAGATGGAACTCACAAGTTAACTATTTGTGGTAATAGATAACTGACCAGTAAGGTCTTACAAAATGCTCTGCTAGGAGGGAATCTTGTTAGAGCTCCCAAGCTTGATTAGAAGCTTATACCTTGCTAAGAGTACTACCTTGTTAAGAGTAACCTTGCTGGAGGATTTTAGAATCCAAACTAATGGATCACCTTGTTAGAGGATTTGTACAATGAAGCTTGTTAAAGCTTACCAAGTTAGGGGATTTGATTTCGTTGTAATGATTAGAAAATAACAAGAAAGGTTTGATCCATTCTGAGTAGCACAAGACTTTCTTGATCAGATCATTCTAAGTGCATTCAACACTACTCTTCATCTTAACACTTATCACTCTTCAACAAAAAACTCACTCGAGATGCATATCAGTATTCACATACCATCATTCTCTATTAGTTTTAAATGATTCACTAAGATGTCTTTGAGTAGACATTCAAATCTTATGTCGGCCATAGGAAATCAAAACACAATTTCCTAGGTGCAGTGTATCTAGATAAGCAAACATAAGTCATCACAAAAATGACTGCCAATAAAATGGTGCAGGTAACTCATCACAAAATCAGATACCAGTTAAAACAGTCAATACTGGTTGGAACAAAATATGTGAACCATTGGCCTGGAATCTTTCGCTTGATCTTCATCTTCATCTTCATCTTCATTTTGATGCCGACTTAATGTAACCACTGGTTATCTCTTAGGCACATACCAGTTGACACAGAGTACCAGTTAGAGATAGACCTTAAACATACCATTTAATAGTGTAAATCAATGAATTTACACCAGTAGTCAATGTAATCATATGTGTGTGAGAGTGTTTCATCAATGACAACAAGTGATGAATACATGATAATCATCATCAAGCCAATAGGGTGTTCTTGCTTCTTGTGGGTCAAGTGATGAATTCATTACCCCAAGGGATAAAACTATCCATAGTTGGACATTTGTGCCTCTTATGGGCCATGTGATTAATTAATTACCCCAAGAGATGGAACTAGTCATAGCTAGATGTTCCTATCTCTTATGGTCCAAGTGATGAATTCATTACCCCAAGGAATGAAATGGTTCATAGTTAGATGTTCTTACCTCTTGTTGACCAAGTGATGAATTTATTAACCTAAGGGATATAATTGGTCATAGTTGGATGTTCCTACCTCTTGTGGTCCAAGTGATGAATTGATTACCCCAAGGGATGAAACTGGTCATAACTAGACTTTATTGCCTCTTGTGGGAAAAGTGATAAATTGATTACCCCAAGGGATGGAATTGGTCATAGTTGGACATTCCTGACTCTTGTGGGCTAAGCGATGACTTGATTACCCCAAGGGATGGAATTGGTAATAGTTGGATGTTCTCGCCTCTTGTGGGCTAAGTGATGAGTTGATTACCCCAAGGGATGGAATTGGTCATAGTTGGTCCCTTTCGATTTTTTTATTGAACTAAGCAATGATTGGTTATAGGTTAATTATCTAGTCATAATGTTTATTTTAATCTTCTTGTTCACTATGTCTACATATATTCATGTGTATGCTCTATATTTTTTTGTATACTTTGTGTTTAGTTCATGTCTGATGTGTTTCTAGCATGTCTATTCCAAAGTCTCTATGGTTATTGCCTTGGGTTGATTTATTCAGTTCATAGAAACCTTCATTACTTGAGAACAAAAAATCTTGGAAAGGGCAAACTGTCATGCTCTCACCATGATGACATTTTATATACAAAGTATTAAAAAAATTACAAGGGGTTGACTGAGTTTATCCAGGATAGTCGACTTGTTGATATTTAAAATGAATTAAATCTAATTTTGATAAGGGTCGACCTATTTGAATAAGGTGCAAGCACCAATAAAGGGGCATGTGAAAGGTTTTTAAATTGTTTTCAAAATATCAATTATATTGGCCGACCCTCCATGTTGAAACACCCATCTTGGGGAACGAAATTAATATGATAAATTATGTTTATTATTGTTGGGATGACCTCCTTGAAAGGATGTGATCTTTGGGGGAAGATTCATGTATGACATATATAATGAGAGTTTTAGGGCGTCAACTAGGGGGATTCATTTAGGGAATATCTATCCAAGTAAGAGAAAAAAATTAGAGAAAACATAAATTGCAACAAATATAAATACATCATTACAATAGAACTGAATATACCCTTACAACAGATATGGATATATTGTTGTACAAACATAAAAAATATTATTGAGCATATTTGAAAGGGAAAAAAATAGGACACTGTAAAAGGGAACACTACACATAAATGATATGTGGGTTACAAAATTTGGTGTTTGAAATTAAACTTATCACAACCTTTCTACTAAAAATACATTTATGTTGGCTATTATTTTATGTTTGACGAACAAAAATTATTTTTTCAAGGGATTTTTATTTTTTGAAATAAGTATTTCAATAGAACAAAGATGACTTCTTTTTTTACACTCAAGCATGTCCATATTTCCACACTCTAGCCAACTATTTCTGTAGATATACAAAATTCCTTTAGCTACAATAAATGCCAAAGTGTTCTCTTTAGAATAACAAGTAGGTTACAAATGGCTTCATCTATATGCAACATGCATCACTTAATATCGGATTTGGGATCCTCCACCCATCACCATAGGAATCTTGTCCCAAATAAAATGGGTGACTCTATCTTGCCTAGTGATGTACAATCCCATTATATGATTCATGAACAACAATATCATAATGAGGACTCCATAACCCACACCTGGTAACAACCATCTTTTTTATGATATAAAAATTTTTAGAGTCCAATCATAAGAAACTGTGAGGAGTAGAAAATTGTAATTGGAATAGATTGGACATTACTTCCTATCCAATGATAGAGAAGTATCATCTTTTAAGTGCCCTCATTGTCTATTCCCAATATATTTCATTTATCAACTTAGCCAATTCAAACCCCTACGTTCTAGTGATCTAATTTGTGATAATTGGGGCCCAATAAATATTTCTTTAGCCTATCATGGCTAAATCCAATATAAACACCCAAAATGTAACCACTGTGGTACAAAAAAGTATATCGCAATCTACCCTGATCTCTAAGGTTCACAAATCTTCCTATGCATGGAGAAGAGTGTTAACAAATAAAAAGGATCTTAAACAACTCCAATTTCTCAAAATATTTGTTCTGATTAATTAAAAAATAGGTTTTCAAGACTCAAAACCTTTACATCATAGATAGAGAAAAAGCACCAAGAAGAACAGAACAAAAGAGTCTGCAGACAAAAAGACTGGCCAAAAGACTAGCGAACAAAAAGAATAGCTTAACAAAAAAACAACAAAGAAACAGGGAATGCGCTACACAATGATTTTCTTTAGCAGATCCTCCGCCTTTGTCACCAGCTCATCATAGGTGGCCTCGATAGCTTTCAGGTCTTCCAGATCCTTGTTCGGTTTCTTTTCCTTCCTCTTGCCACTAGTGCGGGTTCTAGGACCTTGAGCTTCCCCTGTTCCTTCAGCTTCTAGTTCTAAGTCCTGGATTTCCTTTTTGTCATCCATCTTGTTGATGAGGGTGTGGGTGTTGTTGGCCGAGATCTTCAAAATACTTAGGCTCTGTTCAGTGATGTTCTTCAGGCACTCCTCAATTTTATCAACTTTGGTGACAGTGTCCAAGAGGGTTTTTTCACTAGTGTCCGCAAGACTTTTTCTGTCTAGCATCTCCTTTTCAATCTTCTCAAACCTGGGGTTGAAAGCATCTCTGATGTCTTTAGCTTTGGCAATGGTGTTTTTCAAGTCCTCAATATAGTCGGCCATTGTATTTCCCTCCCCAATATTAATGGTTTCCATAATCAAAATATTTGTTACGCCATAAGCTAGGCAAAATAAAAATGAAGGGGTCATGGATGGAAACAATCGAAAATTGGGTTTGGAGAAATTCCAGGTGTGCAGTTATCATCTTTCCAGAGAACTCCCTAAGCCATGAAAACTCTCTACCACCTTGAACAACAACATATTTTGCACTCTCAAGGTGCTTTCTTACAAGGGTTACCTAGTATCTGGCCATTAGAGCCTCCAAATCCCACTCATCCTTCCTATAGGAAACTATTTTCAAAATGAAAAAATTATTTCCCCACCTCTTTATTAGCATCACTCATGGGTAAGGAAGATTAGAGAAAGAAGCTCTTAGGTATTTTAATCAAGATACTGAGGTTATGGGCAATCTCAATTATGCACTTCAAGTATGTGCCTCTAAAACTCTAATTTAATGCCAATAAACCATTACAAGGGTAATAAAGAGCATAAAAAAGGAATCCATTCTATCCAAACAACTTTCTATGTGAGATTCCAACAAGGAACTTCACAAACTCTTTCTATAGTGTCTCCACAAGCTCCTCCCCAAAGTCTAGTGGTTGTTCTAGTAGGATCCCCACCTATGCAAGGAACCAAAAGAGCCACTTACACTTCCCCGTTGTCCTTCCCTCTTGTAATCACCACAAGGAATCACCCTAGGTGACAAATGCTTTTGGTGACACCTTTGGGCCATTGAAAATGACAAATGTGCACTGGGGAGAGCTCCTCCCATAAACATAATGGGATTTTTCTCACATTAACTCTAGACAAGAGTGATGATTGATGGAGTTGAATAAGTGGCGTCTTATTAATGTTTGTCCTAGGAAATCTCTCTACATAGAATATAAGTGTTAAGACCGGGCACTCACATTTTTATTAATCCATCAAACTATATTGCTATAATGTTGTTATACAGTACTAATAGATCTTACTTAACCTAAGAATTCCCATATCCTCTAAAACTATTTGCTGTAAAAAATTTATATATTAAATATATATCTATTTTACAGATAAAAAGATAATGCTAACCATTAAAAACCCTAGATTAATAAAAAAAGGTGAAACTAAGAGTCAAGGTCAAGAAAGGTTGCATATAATAGTGATCTCCTCTTTTTTCAAGACAACAAAGAATCCATAAGGAGATGATAGAAATAAAAGGTATGATCAACAAAATTCTCACACACAATAATGGACAATATATTAGGTCGAACTTGTGAATCAAGAAAGTAACTATTATGCTCCTTAGCCCTTTACAATCTCAAACCTTATTAAATAAGGTTTGAAAGGAAGCTTACAATTTTATTGTTGGGTCGACATAGGGAGGTGTTTCATATAAATTCATGTGGAAGGCATTGAAGAAGTATCATTAGTTGAAGTTAAACTACCTACTTGGCATGATAGTTCATTGGGGTGGTAATCTCAGGGAGCAAACCGGAGGTGGGACAAAACCCTCAGTTGCATACATCCTTTATCCATTACTTTTTGTTGGTGGTGTGAAGAGAAATAGGAGTTTTAGGTTTGTGTTGGGTTATCTCGAAACTAGCACCAACTATGAGGAAGACATCACCTAGCACTCAACAACAAATAAAGACTTGTTGCATATCCCAAACAACAACAAGCCTATAAGGCTCTATCACAATGCATTTATGGAGAGGAGTACTTTATCAAAATTCACAAGAAGGTACCAAAACTCATAATATCTCCAACAAATGATTCATACAAGTCAATTGGCCTATTTTACATAGATATTCATAAATTCTATTTTTGTTTGCCAATGGATAAATGCATTCTAATAAAGGGTTTATGTAAATGAATGCTTTCTTGAATCTAGGAAATATGATTATGCTATGTTATGAGAGTGAGTGGGATACCAATTTTTACCTTTCAAGGTTAAAAATGCCTCACATAGGGTCTTTTGTCATCTTGGTGAGTTTTTTGACAGTTTTTGGAATGTGGAAAAGGGAAAAGACCACTTTTAAATCCTTATTATTATTATATTGTCAAGATAAATAAAAGAAATGTTATATTTTATTTATTAGTTTAACAAAAACTTCTAAAAAATTTCAAAAGAATTAATATTCCCAACATTAATAAGTCAAAAGAAAAGCTAGAAAGGACCATGCATTGGAGGGAAAGTGCACTTTCAATTTGAACAAGACTAACTATATATTCATGATCCGAAAAATGAAGTTGAACCATTGTCGAGGAGTTTGAGTTAATAGAGAATGTAGTGTCATAAAATTGTGACCCTAGCAATTTTTTACTGCTTTAGGGTCCTCATGCACATGAGATCGAATCCTCTAGCCTGATCGGAGACCGTAGACTGCTCAACCCTCAGAATCTTCTTCTTCTTTGGCCTCTGCACCACCTTGTCTATAGTTTGCCTTGAAGAAAGGGGTAGGACAGGGGTGCCACGCCCCTGTCCCTACCCTATTTTGGGGTAGGACCTTTCCTAAAACATACATTGTAGATTGTGCAATGAGCGGGAAACTTCCCCTATGTCAGCATGTGATGAAAATCAGTTTTATTAACCCTAATTGACATGTATTTAAGTGGCATTTTCCCTCTTATTTGCATAAGTTCAATAAGGTGAAAATTGGAGATCAAGCATTCAAGAGCATTCAAGCATCTCTTTCAAGCATTGAGCATCTCAAGTCTCCCTTCAAGGATAGGTGTTGCATTCAAGTCAAGGATTCAACCATTGAAGTGGAGGTTACTTCCAACATTCAATTCCACACAAGCATTCTATCAACATTGTTATCACAACCTCCCTTGAGGTGATTTACATTTCAGTCTTTCATTTACATCTACTTGCAAGTACTTTCTTTCATTACTTGGTTAATTCCAAAATTGGAGTTTGACCTAAAGGAAAACCCCCAATCCCAACCCATTTTCCTCTCTTTTCTATGTGTAGGTTGCAGGTGCGCAGTTGTACTTTCAGATTCGGTCTCCATTTGCAGAGGCGGAAGAACCCTTTTCATTTCATGGATTTTTCGGAGGACCGTGTACATTCCCGCCATGGTCCGAGTGACTTTTCCTCAAATTTGCAGGGCGACTTTGTCTCGACATATTACTCCCAGATCCAGGTGCATAACTTTACCCCATACTCTGATCTCAAGTTATAATTAGTTCTTTGTCACTTTTGCACTACATAATTCAATCAATTCCTTTCCATTTCAAATAGGAAGAGGGGGATTAGCTTATCATTCTCATTTCACTCATAATTCTATCTTCTGCTTTGAAGGTTGAATCTAGTGAATTCTCCTCTCCTCTTCCAATGTAATTGGGTGAAAGTGTTTGAAGGGAAATCCATAGTGAAACTCTCATCTCTCCTTGGAGGGAAAGGGTAGTTTTCCTCTTGATCTCTCATTCACACATGTTTCACCCACCAATACACATTTGCCACATTACATTTTGGTGAACCCGACATCTTGCATGCTTTCCTTTGAACAAAATTGCATATTTTTCATTTGCAAGTTTAAATTTTTTGCAAACTTAGTGGTTAAATCATTAAAAACCCTAGTTTTTTAAATTAAAATTGAACTTGTGATTTGTAAAACTTGCTTGTGGTTATCTTAGATCTAAAAATTGTTTTGTTTATCAAATTCAATTTCCTCATTATCTTGTTAAATTTGCAATTCAAATTTACAAAATTAAGAGGTTACTTGTTAAGACCCTAATTTTCAAAAATCATCTTGATCTTGTGCAAAAATTGGATTTTCATTTAATTTTCAGATTTCTAATTATTCTCGGACTTGTTTTCATTCCTACAATTCAAATTTTCAATTTCCCTCCTTTTTTCCCAAAATTTAAATTTCAAAATTAAGTGGTTAAGTCATAAAACCCTAATTTTTTTCAAATTTAATTGGATTTTGTGCAAATTTCAAATCAATTTCATTCACATTCAGATTTCTAAACTTTTTCCAAGGTGTCCCTATCCATTAGGTTTGACCTTTTTCAAATTTGCAATTCAATTCCTCCTTTTCTTCAAAACCCTAATAAGGTCCTATTTTTACATTTGAACCTTCATTTTGCCCATCTAGAGGTTGTAAAATTCGCTAATTTTTTGGGATTAGCTTTAAAATCATCATAATATTCATCCTTGAAAATTTTGAAAAAAGTTGGTCGGACCATGTGCATTCCTGCCACAGTCCTTGGCTTTTTTCCCGAAATTTTGGGAGACTGTTATGATTGTATTTAATAGCCTAAATCCAGAAGATTGGATGATTTTGTTGATTTTTTATCCCTCTAAAATCGAAAATACCTCCAAAATTCAACATTTCAAAATTCAAGAAATTTTTTAAAATTAAGAGGTTAATTATAGTCTACCTTGATTTTAAAATTAAGTGGTATTCCCTTGGCCCTAATTTTAAAATTCCAATTTCCTTTTATTTTTGGAAATTGTGTCATTCTCTTCTTCCAACAACGTTCAAATTGTTTAATCAGTATTTTCTTAAATTTTACATTAATCAATTTTGTAAGCTTTGTTCCAAACTTCAAAATTCAAATTTTCCCTCTAGTGCATGAGTTTCACCACTATTAGTCCTACCTATCCTATCCTCGTTAGACGAAGCAGTAGAATTAAGGTCTCCAAAGGTTTAATTACTGAGGAGATGGAGCCTAATTTGGGTGACTTTTTTAATGAGGATCATGCTAATTCTTCCCATCTTAATCATGTGCCTATTCACCCCATTGATGAACCCCATGATGAAGAAGAAACTTTAACTAGGGTCTCTATAGATCAACTTTCCAAATTGGACAATCAATTTGATAACTTTCAACAATGGATGTCCCAAGAATACCCTAATAGTGAAGTTCTTCCATTAATTGAAGGCCTTAACTGCATGATTCAAAGTGATAAGAATGGAATTGATATATTGTGTGGAATTGCATATATTGTTGATTCTAATGTCATGCCTATAAAGGGTTGTGCCAAAACCCTAGGTTATTCACAACCTTCAACGCAAGTCAATCCTTCAATTCCTTTGACTACTCTAATGACTAGTATTCCTACTTTTACCTCCAACATCATGGCTACATCAACTCAAAATGTCATCCCTACAACAATTAGTCATGGGGGAAACCCCTCTTCTTCATTTAATCCTCCATCTTTACCTATGTCTTCCATAAGTATTCCTATTATTCCTCAACCAATTAAGTGACACAAGGGGGGCAATTCATTCAACAACTTTGTTCCTCCTTTAAGTGTCCCTTTTCCTACCCAATCATCACCTATGCCTACTTATCATAATGTCCCACCACCTTATTCTCAGTCCATGCCTACTTTCAATAACATCACACCACCTTCTCAATCAACTATGTCTAACATCCATTCTTCTACCGAAGCGACAATTAATAATCTTTCTCAAGCAATGTCTTCCTTACAACAACAAATTGCTTCTATGAGTCAATCCAAGTTTAGTGTGCCCACCTTTGATGTTGCAAGCCCACTTTTTCTTGATATTATTAAAGTCGTGCCACCTAAATATGTTGAGATCCCTCAATTAGAACTCTATAATGGAAAAGGTGATTCTCTTATGCATGTCAAAACATTTCAAACCTTGTGTACCAATTTTGCTTATGATCAAAGATTTCTTGCAAAATTGTTTACAAGAACACTAAGAGATAAGGCTTTACAATGGTATTGCTCTTATGCATGTCAAAACATTCTCTTATGCATGTCAAAACATTTCAAACCTTGTGTACCAATTTTGCTTATGATCAAAGATTTCTTGCAAAATTGTTTACAAGAACACTAAGAGATAAGGCTTTACAATGGTATTGCTCTTTGTCTTCTTATTCTATCACTTCTTTTTAGCAACTGGAAAATGCTTTCATCCAACAATTTAGAAACAACATTGGACCTAAAATCACTTTGACTAATTTAATGCATTGTAAACAAGGTGTTAAAGAAAAAGTGACTGATTTCATTGGTAGATATAAGCATATGTGTGCTCAAAATTCTTTTCATGTACCTGATAATGATATTCAAAGAATTTTCATTTCTAATTTACAAAAAAATATCAAGGAAAAGCTTCTTTTGTCCGAGTTTACTTTATTTCCGCAGTTGTGCACAACACTCCACAGTTATCAACTGGTTGTGAGTCAAATGGAGCAATCCACTCATATAGCTCTGAGTGATAAGGGGGATAGTGTTCAACAACCATTTGCAAAGTTCAAACAAACAAAAAGATTCATCAAGTTTAATGATACAATCAACAACCACAATGTGAATGCTACAATAGGTGTGCCTTCTATTTCTAAATTTTTCCAAAGAGAAAGATAGTTTACTTATTTGAATGAATATTTACATAGTATTATGTCTCATTTGTTGCACAAAAATGTTATCAAACATCCTCCTATAAAAACAGTTGATCCTTCTAAACTTGCATCCCCTTATTTTGATAACAATTCATTTTGTCAATTTCATTGTCAGCCTGGTCATGATACTGAGAAATGTTTCGCATTGAAAAATAAGATTCAAGATTTGATTGAAAATAATACTATATATGTGGCGGGTGTGAATGATAAAGGGAATAAATTAGCAGCTCCTCCTAATCAAAATCTTAATATTTTCACTGATCCCTTGCCTTCTCATACCTCTAACGTTATTGAGATTGTACCTAATTCTTTCTCTTCTGATGAATTCACCTCTATGGCTCTAAACTTGGTTAATATGGTTGAAAGACAAGACACACCTAAGGATCCTAGTATTACATCTGACCCTAGTGAAACCATTAGAGCACCCGATGGCCCTTTATACATATTTGCAAAGGTTAAGGATGTCCCTTTCCGTGGTGCCCTTATTGATCCCTCTTGCTTGGTTAATGTCATAACTGAAGAGTATCTTTTCCTTTTACAATTGCATAAACCAATATATGATGCTTCTAATGTGATTGTGAAGTTATTTAATGGCTTCTCTTGTCCTACCATTGGCTCTATTACCCATCCTGTTGACTTTGTTATCATACCCTCCTCTGAGCAATTCCGTGTGAAGTTGGTCTATCCTTGGCTATCTTCCATGAAGGCTATTGCTTTTCCAGTCCACAAGTATCTGAAATTTCCTCACAATGGAGAAATCATAACCGTGAACCATATCTTATTTTGTCCATCCGAAAGAAGCTCCAGTCTTCCTATTGATTTCTTTTGGCCTAAACAATTTCAATCTCTTCCATCAAGGAGCGATGCTCTTTTTCAATCTTATCAAAAATGGAAGAAAGATATGATCTTATCCTTAAGTCAACCTAGATCCCCAACATTTGACATTCCTATTATTCTTCAAGATGAGGTTCTTCCCCTCATGGATAGAACTAATCTCCCTCCTAAGGAAGATCGTCAACCTATTCCTATGGATATGACTATACCTTCTCCTAAGAAGAACAACAATATTCCTCCTAAGGTTAGACCTATACCTCCTCCTCATGATGGACTTGGTCTCCTTCCTACACCTACTATTCCTCCTTTCTATAGCGCAGTTCCACCTCCTTCCTCTTATTGAAAGAAGAGGCATGCTTCTCCTCTTGTTCAAACAAAAAGACCTCAACCTAAACCTTCAACTATCAAGGAGATAATACTTTTTCAAGAGGTTGGACTTACGTATGATGTGGAGGAGATGGCTTCTCTATTGTTGGGAATGGTAATCTCTGGTTGATGACTGATATTATGACAATATGCAAAGGGGTTTGCATTGCCCAGGATTGTGATTTCTACACCTTTATGCGGGAACTTGATACACCAATGATAGGTGGATGGAACGGCTTGCATGGCGTGTATCCAAGGTCTTCCTAACAATAAATTGTATGGCAGAGGAAGGTCCAGAACTTGACAGATGATGTATTTCACCACAGGGACCACTCAGATTGGTAGCACAATAGCTCCTTTGGATGAACGCTCTGCATCATCATAGGCTTTGATTGTGATCTTCTTGCCGGGATCCACTGATTCAATTGCATATCCCAAAGTTGTGACTAATTCTAGTGTACAAATATTCAGGCCTGCTCCATTATCGATCAAGACTCGCTTGATCCTATGTTGGTTGATAAACCCTTCAATGTGGAGTGAGACATTATGAGGTTGTTGGAAGGATGAGTTGTCACTTTTAGAGAAAGTGAGACAAGGTGATGATCTTAGGTTTCTAACCATAGCTTGGAACTGATCTATATTTAGGTTTGTAGGGACTGACACCTCTTGGAGAGCTTGATCCAAGATTGTTTTATGGGATGGAGATAGGCGCAATAACTCTAAGATAGATATTAGTGCGGGTGTTTTGTCTAATTGGTCCATAAGGTTATACTACTTTGGGATAGATGGGGTGCCTTGTGGAGCTGCTTTTATGGTAATCTTGTTGCGATGTGTAACAACATTGCAAGTGGAGCTGGGATTTTTAATGGTAATAGTTGCAATTTGTTCATCGGCATCGTATAGGTGATTCACAGTGTAATTATACGCGGCCTACGTATAATCGGTAGTATTTGTGTTTCTCCCTGAAGTCGAAGGACCCCTTTGATCATGTGATGGAAGTGGATTTTTAAACATGAGATGATCATTGTTTGTTGTCTTTGGGTCATGTCCTTCAATTTTGATTTCCCCTCGATCAATAAGATCCTGAATAAGATCTTTCAATCTGTGACAATTGCTTGTCTTATGCCCTTTCCCTTGATGGAAATCACAATGTTCAGTATCCCTCCACCATGAAGGTTTGACTTGGGGTTCATAATTTGATGTTTTGGGTAAGGTAACCAGATTTTGAGAAACCAATTGATGTAACAATGTTTTGATGGGTTCCCCTAAGGGAGTGTATGTTTGTTTTGGTTTAAAGTTTTGTTGACATTGTATGGGTTCCTCTTGAGACATGTTGCATCCTTGATTTGGGGAAGCAACTGTGTTATTCTTGGGTGGGGGGTTCTGTCCTGTGAATTGTACCATAGGTTGTGCACTTTTGATAGTTCTTGCATCCACAACCCCGTCGTTAATGATGTTTTTGTTTTTTTTCCAGAAGTTAGGCTTGTTACTATTGAAGTGTGGGCATGGACCATCCTTTGGTTCATTATATATTTTGATAAGCCCTTTTTTGATGAGAGCCTACTCACATTTTAAGCCTTTGGTGATCATGTCATTGAAAGAGTCTATGTCTTCTACGTCTAGGTGAAATTCCATCATCATTTAAGTTGGAAATAAATATTTCCACTAATTCTTGTTCAAGTAACTGAAGAGAACGTCTGCTATACATTTGATGCCATCGTTGCAGAAAGACTGAAAATAGCTCACCTGGTTTTTGTTTAGTGTTACATAGATTAGCCATGGTGATATCACATTCAATGTTGTGTGAGTAATGTGCCAAGAATTTCTAGATGAGTTCTTCAAATGTCCTAATGCCACTTGGTAATTGGGAAAACCATGATGTGGTTGTTCCTCCCAAGCTTTGGGGAAAAAGTCACATTAGGTACGTGTCCTCGTATGCCACTTCGAGGCAAGCTGAATGGAATTCTCTAACATGATCGCGAGGATCTCCTTTTCCTTGATACTTTTCAAACTTGGGTGTTTCAAACCCTCATGGAAAAGGTGGCGTATGAAGATTCCTATCAAAGGGATAGGGGCAAATGTCATTAAGTGAAAATTGATTAGTTTTTACACCACTATGAAGTTGTTGGGCGAGATTTTTGACTTGTTGCCGCAACATGTCTATTTCATTTGGAGGAGGAGGTGGTGGGGAATTACCTTGATGAAGGTTATATCTGTTGTGATCTCGACCTCTTTCATCCTCATTATGACTTTGGGATTCTAATGCTTGTCTTAGTTGCGCAACATCAAAGCCAGAGGGTATTTTAGCCCCTTCTTGAGCAAGTCTTTCTTGAATTGCTTGTTGTGTTTGTTTTGACAAAGTTTGATGTGATAAGGTTTAGAGAAATCTAAGATGTATTACAGACTCAACTACCTAGTAATGAGAGGATGCACTCGTAGACTAGTTTTAACCTACGTAGAAATGTCTCTTAGGATGAGTTTATCCTAGATGTAGAGACACTCTAAAAAGTGATGTGTTTGTGTTTGATTCAAGCAATATTGAAAATAGAAATTAGGAAAAAAACCTCTTGATGCTTTGAGAGTTGGAATGGATTGATGATTTTTGAATATGATAATGGATGAAAAGTGAACTTCAATAAAAGTTTCATGTTACATAAGGAACAAACTCTTCTTCTTCCCTCTCGGGGGTTGGTGATTCTTCTCGAGCTACGTTATATGTGATGCAAGTGTCGGGAAAGAAATCAGGATTGATTTTGCCTCCTTTGTTCTTGTGATAACTCAAAGCTCAATATTGCATAAAAGCTTTGCGGTTCAATGACTCTTGATCAAATTCGTTTGATTTCCCTTGAAGATAAAGATGCATGTGACGTAAGAAGGCTCTATGAGAGACAAAGATTTGTCTATTAAGATAGAAGAATTTCCTCCTTTTGATTAAAGCCTTTGAGCTCAATGGTCTTTTCTTCAAGTTGACGTGTTGATGAAGATTCTTCCTTCTCAAGATGTGAAGAATGGTCATATAGTTTGATGCTTTTGTTGTTGCTCTTTGTTTTTTATCTTTTATTTTTGAAAATGTTTGTGTTGGATGAATACTTGTTTTGGATTTTTGGATTTTATGATGTTTCTTTGACAAGAAAACAAAGCAAGCACACAAACACAAGAATGTTGCCTCAAAAGGCACAAGTAAGTATGGGTATAGATCAACCCAATCTTTTGAACTTTTTATGACCCTTTCCTTCAAATGTATTTTAGGTGTTTTTCCAAAGCCTGAAGTCGGCTCAATTTGCACTTGGTTTTGACTAAAATGAAAACACTTCAAACACTCTTTATTCCTGAGGTCAAATGGCCAGTTGCAATAATTTCAACCCACATCTTGATATTTCTTCGACTTTGGTACTACATACCTTATGAATCCCATCATAGCAAGTAAGGATGTGATATACTAAGTCTTGCACGAGCATAACAAATAGATGATCCCTATGATGGGGGAGTCATCACTTTCATCAAGCCACAAGTGACTTTTGAAAAAGTTATGTTTCTACTCAAGGAAATATGTATGGTGAGTATCTTGGGAGCAAAACCATCTATGCTCTTGCACTGAATTTATCACAAATATCCTCAATCAATAGAATGGGTGGGCTACTACTTAAAAATGTTTAGTAATTTTTTATGTCTTTGGACATAAGTTCATTCTACAGTGACTCACTTAAGAGCCTTATAACTTGTGGTGGGGCCCATTTGTCCATTCGGCAAGTTACATTGTAGGAACAACTATACCCAAGGCTACAGCTTTCGCTCTCACCTGATTTCTATAGCAGCTCGAAGGATTTACCGTGCGAGGTCGTTCCCAAGAGTGATGTGTCTCTTGGCAAGCCTCTCTTAAAAAAATAAAACTTGAGTGTTACAAACACTTTTCTCTTGCACCTAGGACCACGAAAGCCAAGGGAGAGGATAGTGTGTGTTAGAAGTAGGACCACTCGACCAACTCTTTTGCACAAGCATGCCAATCACAAAATACACTTGTTCTTTTTAACTTGTCATTGCAATGATGCTCTATCTAATTGGATATGTTGCTCCAACAACCATGATGTTCTTTTTAACTTTAAAGGCAAAATGTTGAGTAAACTAGAATTTGAAATCTTGGTCAACTTAATGAAAAACACGTTTGCATGAAGTAAAATCATTTTTGCAAAATTGAGACAAGTTGATTATTCTTTTTACTTGCACAATAAGTTGAAGTGTTGATTGTGATTTTTTTTTAGTTTGATGCAAGAAAGAAAATTCTTCTTGTCTTGTTTTAAGCACCAAAATAGAGTGTATCCCTAACTTGCAATGAAAGCAAATTTGTGTTGTGAATTTTAGAGCACCAAATGAAATGGATCCTAACTTGCAAGAAATAGAATTTATGTTGTGAATTTTAGAGCACCAAATGAAATGGATTTTAACTTGAAACAACAAAAGGAGTTAGTTTAAACCTGCACATGAAACAAACAGTTAGGAAAATCCAAACATATGGTGGGCTTCTACAAGCCTAAGAAAATTTATTTTCTCGGTTACACGGCCTTTTTTACAATGTTCTATTACAATAGCGCTACCCTGTGTGAAAACAGAAGCGCTACTTAACACAAATGCGCTAAAGTAAAAACACAAATGCGCTAAACTAAAATTTTAAACAGCAATAACAAGTGTGCTATCACATGGGCAAAAGCGCTAGTTAATAAGCAAATGTGCTATAATATGAGCAATAGCACCAAATTTGAGACAATAGTGCCATTGTAAGAACAATAGCGCTAAAATGTCATATTGCAATAGCGCTAAAGCACGGGAAAAAGCACCAAAGCGCGACCTGTGTGTCAAGCTAAACAGTCAAAAAAGTTAGTTTTTGTTATAAAAAAAAAAGATTGTTGTTGGGTGTTGGATTCACGTCGAGTTCACCAAATGATGCTCTGTGAAATGGACAAGTGTTAGATTAAAATATGTGGTCATATAACACACAAAAACAACAAGAAACAAGATTCAAAGTTAGTGTTATTCAACCAAAAAATAATCTAAGCAGGCATATCAAAAGAGACACTAAAAACATGCTAAAGTATTTAACTAGGGAAACAAATATCACAAGGCATCTCCAAATGCCTTCTAACATGCTCTTAGCTCCTTCTCCTTTGTTCCTCTCCTCTCCAAGTTCCAAATTAGTGTAGCTCTCAATAGCTTTTTGCACTATGGATGCTTATGGAGGTTCAAGATTGAAATATTTTCACTATGTTATGCAAGTGTAAAACAAACTAATTAGACATATTATGAAATGAACCAAGATTTATTTTAGTCCAAAATGACAATATATGTGATTTCTGCTAAATGCTCTCTCTAAAATTCACTATAGATTAAATGCATACAAGTTTTCTGGATCTAGATTATGAAGAAATGGGCTCTATTTATAGGAAAAAAGGAGCAATGGATAGTTGAGATTGAGTAATCTCAACAAGGGTCAGGATTGAATGATATTAAATCCATGTGAGGGCTTTCAACCCAATCCTAGGATGACAAGTGTCAATGTGAGATAGGATGAGAGTAGAGGGAATAAGCATTAAATGCTTGACATGACATGAAGGTTAACTTGGGAGTTAAGGTCAAGGTTGGGTTGAGTGAATAAATCCTTTATTCAAAGAATAAAGCTTTTATCCAATGGATAAACTCTTGTGCAAAGGTAAAAGGGATAACCATGGTCAAAGCAATAAATGCTTGAGGAGACACATGAGTCACATGAGGGTTAAGTTAGGGGTCAAAGTCCCTAACCATGGGTGCAAGTGGAATTAACCATGGTCATGTAAGAGCCATTAGTGGTTTGGAAGACTTTAGGGGTTAAATTGTTGAACACACAAAGCATTAAATGCTTTTCAAAGACTTTGAAGTCTTTGAGAAGTGACTCCAAGTTGCTTAGGAATGTGACAATAATTAGTGGATGGATTAGGCTAATTAGAAAGGGTTTAGAAGAATCTAGAAGGGGGTTTAGGAGTGCAAGTGGATTTGGTGGGTGAGGAAAAATAGGATTTTAATTAAAATAAAATTAATTTATTTCAATTTGTGGTTGCAACTTGCATTTGTAGGAAAATGCAAGTGGGGGGGGGATAATAATTTAAATAAATGTTTTATTTTATTTATTTAAAAGAGGAAAGAGGACTAAATTGAATAAATAGGATTTATTCATTTAATTGAATGTGAATTTGGTTGAATTAATTAATTAAAATAAATTAAATAATTTATTTAATTAATAGGAGAATGTTGAAGATGAATTAATTAAATATTAATTTAATTAACTGTTGGCTAGTGGATTTTTAATCAAATAAATATGAAATATTCATTTAATTAAAATGGACAGATTTATGTGACTACATAAAGTACATTAATAATTATGACTCCTTCATCAAATTCCTTCATATATAGTTTGGGTCATGAGGACTACTATGGAAGCCTTGAGTTTTAAAACGTTCATCAATCTTAGTATACCAATCCCTTGACGCTTGCTTCAAGCCATATAGAGACTTCCTTAACTTACAAACTAAGTGTTCTTATCGTAAACTTTCAAATCCCCATGGTTGAGTCCTATAGATCTCTTCATCAATTTCACTATTAGAAAATACATTCTTAGCATCGATTTGGTGATATATCACTTGAAATGAGCTACCAACGATTTAATAGTCCTAACAATATCGATCTTTAATAATGAAGAAATAGTTTTTGTGTGGTCAATTCCCTCCTTTTATGAAAACCCTTCAACCACTAGTCTTGCCTTTTGGCTTTCAATGCTTCCATCAAACTTGAACTTACTATTATCCACCCACTTATTTTAGAACACATTATTTCCCTTGGACAAGTCCACTAATTTCCAATTTTTATTCTTTATCAAATACTCATATTGTATTTGCATAGCTTATTCTCATTCATATTTTCCCTTACCAGGTCATCATAGGTTTGAGGATCATTAGCTTTCAGTATTGTGGTCATAATCTGAGCATAATTGATTTGTTGAGTCTTTTGATACATATATTAAAAACTCTTGGTCTTTTGAGGAGGACTAGATTCTTAAACTATATTGGAAGTTGCTTGAGTACTTTCATTAGTTTCAAAAGTATTGTTGAATTCATCATTACCTCTATCCACTTGTGGAATAGAAAACAATTTTATTATATCCTTAAATCTTTCATTAAACTTGACTTCTCTAATACAACCTATACCCTTTCGTTTGATCATCGTAGCCAACAAAGATGCAATTAATAATTTTGTTTATCTAATCTATTTTTCTAATCTCATCATATATATGAGAAAATACTTCACATCAAGTATGTGAGAAAATGCTTCACATCAAATATGTGCAAATACTTCACACCCAAATACTCTAAAATACTTAACATTTGGTTTCTTTCAATTTCATTATTTTTTAGGAATGATTTTTGCAGACAAGTTGAAAGAGATCTATTTAAGACATGAATTAAATTTAAATGTATTTAAATTAGACATAAATAGTATCTAGTGGAGGCAGTTTTCCTTAACAATTTCACCACTTGAATTTAATTGTTAACTATAAATCTCTCTAAATATAAATACATTAAACCATGACTTATCTCAATTCAATTCTATTTTTCTCTTTGATTTGAACACCCTATTCATACACCTATGGATGTTAATTGCTCTACAACTCTGAGATCAACATTTTTAAAAACTTGAGATAAAAGAAAATCAATTTATAAATAAATATAATATGGGTTCTAAGTGATAGGAAAAATAGGGTCTATTATTATTTTTAAAAGGCCTAAATCTAAGTTAGTGAGTTTTTGGAAGAATTATCGAAAAATCCATATCTTATAAATATGCCATTATTTAAAATAAGTCCAAAAGAATTTATCAAAGTTGTTGAAATTCATGTCTTCTCAATTCACTATAAATTAGGTTAGTGAATTGAGAACACTTATGAATTTAAGATTGCAAGAGAATTAGATTTGGGAATACCAAACTATCTTTTCCATGTAAATCGTGAATTGGAATGTATTTATAGATTTTCCTTGACTTCACCCTTGATGATGATGGTTTTTTTAATATAATTTTGATAAAATAAAAAGAGCATAACCAATAAATTTTCAAGATTCTAGAATATAATATATGCATCACTATAAAAAAAAAATTGATCGGTAAAGGCAAAGCCATATTTGTATTAATTTGCTTAAATACATAGGTTAATCACTGAATTCCAAGACATTCAAAAAACTCCTGTTCTTAGAGGGCACAAAGATCCCACCAAGAACTGAAGACCTTTAAGCTTATGGTTTAGCCATTTTTTCTAAGCCATCAAAAGTTTAATATATGTTTTTTATTAATTTTTTGCATAGATTATGTCTAATTTTTTAATAGATATACACATTGAAAAATGTTGATGCATTCAAAAAAATTAACCAATTTTCAAATCAAAAAGATGTGTCATACTCTAAGTTTTATAAAATTCAAAATTCATTTTTTAATAAAATTAGGTTTGATAGAAAAATATAATTTAAAAAAAAAATCACAACTAATTATTTTCTTGCAAAAAGAATCATAATAATATGCCTCACCTATGATTGTGTATCATTCACTTATATCAAAAAAAAAAAAAAAAAAGAAAGTTTTTGCTCATACTTAAACTAGCTGGAATGGCATGATTTTTTTGGGGGGTTAATTTTAGTAGTCTCTTTAAAAAATCTTTTTTTAAAACTAATATAATATATTTTAAAGAATAGTAGTTTATAAATTAAATTCAATTTCTTACAACTCTTATTATTACATATATTTAGATGGTATAAATAGTCCATTCAATTTTTTACGTGAAATAGTTTAAGTTTATTTTTTAGCATTTTTGCTGCCACTTAAATAATATTATTTGACCCATCATTATTTCACACTCAACCAAAATAATAACTTAAAAGTGATTTTTATTATAACATTATTATTATTATATTATTTTCATAATTGTCACATAATCAAAAGTGAGAATGCTTAAATAAGATCAATTACACAATTAAAAATTACTACATTATAACATTAGTATTAATATATTATTTGCATGATCATAATAAAATGAAAGTGATAAATATATCATTCATTCATAAGGGAGATACTTTAATTCAATTTTTGTATGACCTTGGTACAAAGATGTAGCTTATCAATATAAACTATGGACTATACTGCTCCATGCTCACTCCGACGAGGGTTATCACGACGAAACAATTTGTCTATATGTTTATCGATACGTCTTTTTCTGATGATAGTGCATGTTCTTTTTTCACAATAGGATCTCCTATTGGTGTAACACGATGATGCATTCCCTAAAGGTGCATGTGATGCCAGTTTTAAGAGTAGTAGTATGGTCAGTATGACTTGGTGGGGTCTTGCCGACATATTGTTTTGAGGTGTTTTGCTAAAATGAAATGTTGAGCTTTGTTTATTAGAAAAGTTGCTTGTATTTTGACAACTTTTGTTGGATTTTGCCAAGATCAAGAGGTCAATGAAATGTACAAGATAGAGACATAATATGGGACAAGAATAAACTGTATTCTCATCAATAGAAAATGATCAACAATCAACTGGATTATCTCTATTCCATACAATGTAGATGAGCCTGCTTATATAGGCAAGGCTAGGGATATGTATGAGCACACAAACATGACATGTGGCTCAATAAGAAACAAGGGTAGGTAGGAAATAGGTGTGGGTAGGTAGGAGAAATAATATAATATTCCACATGAGGTGGATCACCCACCGAAGGTGGAATTATCACTCCACAATAAGTGGATATGATAGTGTAATAACAAGATCAACACCATAAGAGGTGGAATTTCTCCTACACACACTATCCCAATGTGGCACAAACACCCAAGTGTCTCATATCCAAACTACTATGAAATGCATTATCCTAAGTAAACTTAAGTAAGTGTAATAATATCCATGATGAATAATTATTTACACCAACACCCCCCCTTAAGTGCAACTTAGGGGAATGCACTTAAGTCTACAATGCAACTAAGCAATGCAAGATGGGTCCCGGCTACGAGGCCATGTTAGGTACCCATGCACAAATGCAAATGCATGCAAACCAATGCAATGAAATCTCTCACAAAGTGGGGAAAGAGAGAAAAACCCAATGGGAAAAAACCCTCCCCCAAAAAGAGAGATGAAAGCTATACAAAAGAACTCTCAAAGAAGTATGTGAGGAACAAAACCCCATGTGACGAAAAAGTCCCCCCCATATGAGAGAAGAAGAGAAGTCAAACTGTGATCCTCCCTCAATGAAGAATCTGCACCAATGATAGAAGCTCGATGTATGAAGAAACTGCTCCACGAACGTCGAACAACATTCCTCCCCTTAGGAAGAAACAAAACCAAAGGTGTATCCATGAAGTCTCCCCAATCATGAAGGGAAGATGTATGAAGAAAACTCATGATGAATGGAATCTCTGAAAACTGCTCAAGTGTCCCCATGTCGATGCTGAAAGATACCCCTTCCAAAGGTGGTGAACTGCTCCACACTACTGAAAAAGGAACTCCAACATCTAGTGAAGATGAATGTAGAACAATATCCAAAGACTCATGTGTCTCCTCAAAGAATAAAGAGACCTCCTCCAACTGCTGTACATAAGTATCCACAATCATGTCAACCTCGAAAGAATGATCATGTAGAGAATGAACAAGAGGGTCAGAGTGTGCCTTCGCAACAATCGAAGAAGGATCATCTTCATCAAAGAGAAGATGTATGTCATCAATGATGTCTCCCAAATCTGCAATGTAGGATTCCACAAACAAACCTGCAATATCTGTCAAGTAATCATCCCATGAATCTGAAGCTGGAAGACAATGTATATCCTGCTGCACTGAATCACATGAAGGCAAAACTGTCGCACTATCTGCATCATCAGGTGCAATAGGTGATGTGATATCAATATGAGGAGATGAAGTACAACACTCAAGAATGGGGTTACGTGTGAGAATCCCCATGTTCAAGTGTCCAAAGTTCTCCTCAAAATCTGAATCATCACAATAAGTGTGATCATCATGTGTAGAATCATCAAATGTGAAATCATCATCATCAACAAAATCTGAAAAGGAGTATAACCGAGATGCATGATCAACCACCCCAGTTGCAATGATAGCTCTAGTCTCCATGTCTCTAATAAAAACTGAGTCAGGTGTGAACTCCACAACTCTCTTAGTTGCGCCATGTGTGATTTGATAGATAGAAAGGAGATTGTTTGTCAAGTGGGGTACACACAACACATCATTGAAGGAGTTATCCCCAATGTCAATAGATCCTTTCCCAATCACATCCATGTATGTATGATTGCCCATCAAAATCTGTGGCATGGTGCAAGGCTCAAATGTAGAGAACATAGATTGTGAAGATGCCATATGATGAGAAGCCCCTGAATCTAGAAGCCATCTCTCTGAAGTATGATTTGTTGTAGCACATAGAGCTTTTCCTTTTCTTGTTCCAAAAGAGTGAGTCTTTCCACTTGTAGAAGCCATGAATGCTTGCCCTTTTCCTTTTGAATGTGAGGAAGTAGAAGTTGATGAATCATCCTTCTTGTAGACTTTAGGCAAATCAATGTTATGCTTTTTGATGATATGTGTGAGCTCATCAATCTTCTTAGTATGGCAACGATGTTCCTCATGACCAACCTTTTTACAATAAGCACAAGTAGGTCTCTCTCTCTTTGGTGAATTATCTTTCTTGGAAGAAGATGAATCTCCTTGTTGTGGAGAAGATGATGCTTTGTCTTTAGACTTTGATTGCCATTTCTTCTTGTTTGAGTTGTCCTTTCCTTGATTTCCTTTGTTTCCTTGATTTGCCACTAATGCTTGAGACTTAGAAGAAGCCTTAAGAATGCCCATGCTTATCAACTTAGTTTGTTCCATCATCAACATTTCATTGAAAGCATCAAATGTAGGCATTTTGTAGCTTGAACGCATTGTCATCCTATGAGTTTGGAAACTAGAAACAAATGCTGCATATTCTTGTGGAAGCTTCCCTATCAAGTTGAATATCAATTGAGTATCTTTTTTATCAATGCCACAATCTTTGAGTTGTGCCCTCAACTCATTTGCCTTAGTGACATAATCTTGTATAGTATCAAATTTCTTGGGATCTAACATGGTGAGATCACTATCAATTTGATATCCCCTAATCTCATCAACTTGACCATACAAGTCTTGAAACTTTTGCCAAGCATCCTTGATTAGAGTACATTTCTCAATATGAAAAATGAGATCCTTTGATACATACTTTCTTAAGGTACCAATTGCCATGATATTTTTAGTGAGCCAATTTAAGTGACCAACTGGATCAGCCTTAAGATCAGCTGGAGCAACAATAGTTCCATCAATGTAATGAGTGAGTTCTTTTTCCATAAGTTTACTCCATGCATCAATTTTCCAAGTAGCATAATTATGTGGAGTTAAGAGAGGAAACTTAGAAGAACCCATAGCAGCAAAAAGGAAAGAACACAAGAGAAAAAAAAGCACAAGAGACACCCCCCAAATTCAATCAATCAAAGTACCCCCCCAAAAGTGATGATTTTGGCACTTTATACTTAGTGCGATTACAATGAGCCACTTGCAAAACAAGGCAAAGTGGGCTTATGATGCAAATTTTACAACTTCTCAAATGAGATACAAGAGACTTCAATCAATAGTGCAATGAATCTAACTGAGATTCAAGCAAATATACAAGTACCAAGAGAGCCAAAAATGGCCAAGATCTGAAAGTACAATTTCTACTTACAATGACATCAATCTGATAGCATCATGTGAAAGTAGACAAAAAAATGCGCACTTTAAAAAAAAACGGCACCTAAAAAGGAGGTCGGATGACCCCAAACGAAGCCTCTGAAGTTGCAAAAACTGGGATTACTCAGGGACAGTCACGAAAAACTGCATTTTCTGAAAAATCTGTGCATCAAAATCAAAAAATTCTTTCACCACTATGGAGAGCACGAAATTCTAGCCCATTTCAAAAAAAATTGCACCCAAAAAGGAGCAAAAATGAGCAAGTTATGGCCATTTGAAGTTGAACTGCAAAATCAAAAATGCAAATGAGAGGGGGTCAAAAAATTTTCAAACCCTGCTGATGTGGCGCTGATGTCAGAAAATCACTGGGTTAAATTTGACAGCCGTATGACCGTCGCCAAAACTTCGCTGCCTGGCTGACCGAGCGTCCGTCCCGTACGAACGGATTACGTGGCAAGCTGACTGGGTATTCCGTATTGTACGGAATGCTGACTGTGCAGGGTGATGCGGCTGCTGATTTGGCAGTTCGTACCGATCGACGTGGCGTACGGTTTGATCTGCGTGTCTGTACGGTTTTCCAGGTGGCAGTACGGAAAAGATGACGTGTTCGTACGGAAGTTCCGGGTTTGTTGACCTGTCAGACGGCCGGAATCGGAGGTTGTGGTTGCCGGGCGGAGGAGCCGGCTAGGCGGGGGCAGCCGGCGGGCGGAGCACCGGAAGCGGAGGGAGCCGCAGGCGCTGGCGGAGGAGGCTGTACAGGAAGCTGCCGGGAGGAGCCTGTGGTGCGGCGCGGGCGGCGCCGCCCAGGAGGAGGCAGAGCTGCTGCGGTGACTGGGGGTGGCGCCGGGAAGTGAGGTGGCGGCGTCGGACGGTCGCTCGGGGTCGATACGGGCTCTGCGGCAAGGACGATGCTGCAGACGGCGGGAGGCGCCGTCAGGTATGGACGCGGCTGCGGGGACCTGCTGAAACCTGCAGACAGGTACGGCGCTGGCGGTTCACGGTCTGCGGCACCCTGCAAAATGGTACCGCGGGTACAGCACGGGGGGGGGTCTGCGGACCCCCCAAAAAATGATTTTTTTTTTTATTATTTCTTTTTTTTTGATCTTTCAATTTTTTTCAATTTTTTTGATTTTTTGAATTTTTCGAAAACAATTTTTCAGAACAATAAAATTTTTTTTTTTTGAAAAATATATATAAAATTCAAAAATCCGTACGAATAGCAAAATTGGGGAAAAAAAATTTTCTCACCAAAATAGGCCAACTTTATAACCAAAATTCATGGAAATGGCCTTCCGGACGCAATGGCGAGGTCGGATCTGGTCTAGGACGCCTCCAAATGATGATGCTCCTCAGATCTGCCTCTTGACGTCACAATAATGCCTCTTCAAGACGAATCAATGAGACTCCAATAGCTTTGATACCATGTTGGATTTTGCCAAGATCAAGAGGTCAATGAAATGTACAAGATAGAGACATAATATGGGACAAGAATAAACTGTATTCTCATCAATAGAAAATGATCAACAATCAACTGGATTATCTCTATTCCATACAATGTAGATGAGCCTGCTTATATAGGCAAGGCTAGGGATATGTATGAGCACACAAACATGACATGTGGCTCAATAAGAAACAAGGGTAGGTAGGAAATAGGTGTGGGTAGGTAGGAGAAATAATATAATATTCCACATGAGGTGGATCACCCACCGAAGGTGGAATTATCACTCCACAATAAGTGGATATGATAGTGTAATAACAAGATCAACACCATAAGAGGTGGAATTTCTCCTACACACACTATCCCAATGTGGCACAAACACCCAAGTGTCTCATATCCAAACTACTATGAAATGCATTATCCTAAGTAAACTTAAGTAAGTGTAATAATATCCATGATGAATAATTATTTACACCAACAACTTTAAATGTATCTAGGTAGTACTACTAAGGTCTATGGGGACCAAAATGCATAATAATGGGGATTGTAAGCCTATATGACAGCCTTACATAGGAAGATCACTTCATTTTTTCTAGGTGCTAACAAATACAACTCCCTCACTTTTCCAACCTCCATGCATTTTTCTTTACCAGGATGCATCCCTTTGCATCCTACTTGAGGTACTCAATAGCACCTCTTTTTGAAGATCTGACATTTTTGTCAAGGATGACATCCTCTAGAAGCTCTAACATATACTCAGGTGAAAGGTCATCAACTGATGGGACCTGAACATCAGCCTCTTCATCCAAAATCATTGGAGACTCATACAATTTCAGATTTTCTACATTTACAACTGAGTAAATTTGAATATATGGAGGAAGATTCAGGCAAAAGGCATTGGTACCAATCTTTTCCAAGATCTCAAAGGGACCATATCTGATAGGCTTAATCTTTCTACCTTCACCTTGCATCCTTTCCTTCCTGATATGTAACCAAACACGGTTGCCAACCTAAAAATGATGATATGAGCGGTGCTTGTCATGTCGAGCCTTGTATTTGGCTTGGCTCTTCTCCAACTGAGCTTCTATTGCCTAATGAATAGCTTGAACTTTCTGAATTAAGTTCAAAGCCTTCTCTACATCATGATACTTGTCTTCAAGATCATCTTTTTCAAAGGCAAAATCCATTGGAGTTCGCGGAAGATATCCAAAACATCTCAAATGGAGACCTTTTTGTAAAAGAAAGTGTTGCATGGTTGTAGGCATGCTACACATAGTGTAAACTCTCATCCCATTTCTTGGGATGTTTGTTGTAGTAGCCTCGAAGAAAGTTTACAACTTTCCTATTTACAACTTATGTTTGTCCATCTATTTGAGGATGGAAATCTATACTTTTCTTTATCTTTGTGTCCATGAGATCCCACGATTTAGACCAAAATTCTCCTAGGAATCGAGAATCTCGATATGATACAATAGAAATAGGGATCCCAAAATGGACCCATACATTTTGGAAGTACATATGAGTTGTGAATTCAGTTGTGACTTGTTTCTTACAAGGCATTATAACACACATTTTATTGAACCTGTCAACTACTACAAACAGATAGTCATGTCCCTTTTTAGACATGGGAAGTCCTCCAACAAAATCCATCAAAACACTTTCCCAAGATTGAGATGAGACAAGAAGAGGTGTGTACAACCCCAACTTCTTGTTATTGGGTTTACTGGTTGCACACATTATACATCCTTTGATATATTTAGTTACAGTTTCCTACATGTGAGGCCAATAACAATATTTCTACACCTGAGTCAATGTTTTTTTGATGCCAAAGTGTCCAGCAATCAATGATGTGTGAGATTCTCTAACTACTTGTGCTTGTTCACCTTTAGGAATGCATAACTTTTCTAAATGATACAATAGCTTACTCTGCACATAGTAGTTTTTTTCTTCTACTTATTTTCCCGCAATTAGAGTTGCATAAATATCCTTAAATTTTAATTCCATGGCATATTGTTCCTGGAAACTTTCGGGAACCATGGAACTTCCCTGAAGGATAACCAAAGCATTCATGACAGGAGGCCTGCAAAGCATATCTGCTACCTTATTATGGACACCCTTCTAGTGCTTAATTACTAAGTGAAATTGTTGAAGGAATCCCATCCACCTAAAGTGCCTACTTTGCTGCAATTTTGATTGTGAATGCAATATTTGTAGTGGTTGGTGGTCAGTGTGGATGATTGTTTCTTTGCCCATTAGATAGTGTTTCCATTATTAAACACTCTGCACTAGTGTACATAAATTTCCTTATCATAAGTAGGATAGTTATCGACTGCAAATGTGAAAGTTTTAGAGTGATAAACTACCAGCTTACCTCCTTACATAAGAATGACTCCCACGGCAAACCCACTTGCATTGGTTTCGATCTTGAACGGTTTTTGCAAGTCTGACAAAGTCAAGATAGGCGTGGTGCTCAAATTCTCCTTCAAAGTGTTGATGGCCTTCTGCTAAGGTCCTCCCCACTAAAAAGTTGTCTTTGTACTTGTCAAAGCATGCAACGACGATGTAATATAGAAGAAATTGGCGATGAACTTTCTCTAGTATTGAACTAGACCTAGGAAACTTCTAACTTTTGTGACAATACTTGGCTTAGGCCATTTTACAATAACTTCGACCTTTGTAGGGTCTACTTTCAGTTGACTACCTCCTATGACATAGCCTAAGTATACTAAGGATGTCTTAGCGAGTTCACATTTCGACATCTGTACAAAAAGTTTTTCTTTTCTCAAAACATCAAAAACTTTTTTTACATGATTTACATGATCATCCCAATACTTACTGAATACAAGGATATCATCTAGGTAGGCTATTACAAATTCATTAATAAATGGATGAAATACATCATTCATTACATGCAAGAAAGTGGTTGGTGCATTGCACAACCCAAAAGGCATAAACAACCATTCATATAAACCTTTCTTAGTCTTGAATACAATCTTCCATACAATGTTCTTTGCAATCCTAATTTGATGATACCCACTTTTCAAATCCAACTTAGTAAAAAAAACCTCATGTTTTAGTTGATCAAGTAAATCATCAATACGAGGAAGAGGATACCTATTCTTTACCATGATTTTGTTCAAGGCTAGGTTGTCAATACACATCCTCCATGACCCATCCTTCTTTGGCACTAGGACAATTGACGAGCCACGTGGAGATGTGCTTGGGTGAAATACCCCTTTTTCAACCAACTCTTGCACTTGTTTCTTAATCTCCTCATTCTGTAGAATAGACAAACGATACATCTCGATATTAGGAAGAGGCACGTCTCGCTACAAATCTATCTCATGCTAGATCCCCCTCTTGGGGGGCAACCCCTTTGGTTCTTGAAAAAGGTCATCATATGTAGATACAATTTTGACGAACTCAAACTTATGTACTGGTTTACACCCCTTAAATGCCTCGGATTTATCATCATCCTTGGATTTTACAAGCATTAGTACAAAGTTCTTACTCGCATTCACTAATCTTTTCATTTGACCAGCATTTACTAGTGCAAGATTAGTTTTGACTTTATGCAATCTAACTATGTACTCTTTACCATCTTTGAACAAATTATACTTATTCTCCCCCTATAAAAGATTGTTTGTCTATCAAAAAGATATGGACTTCCTAACGCAAGCCCACAAATATCTAGAGGTACAACATCTACTTCTACTTCATCAATGAAATTAATAGTGATGGCAAAACGAAGTTTGCACTGTTTTGTCACTTGCAATTGTGCATCATTACATACCCATACAAGTAGATAGGGCTTAGGATGAGTAGTAGTTAGAATCAATTTCTTCACAAACTCTTTAGAAATTAAGTTAACTTGTGAACTAGTATCAAATAGAGTAGCAATCTTAGTGTGTTTAGTTACCACATGAATGTGAAAAAGTTCATTCCTTTGTTTATCCACATTAGGAAGAGAATTTGCTTTGCTTGTACTTGCATTAGAAACAATTGCATCTGATAAGAGAGTTTTACCTTTCACTGTACCTTGGATCTCAGTAGCAACTATTTGAGTTTCATCTCTAGAATCAAATCCAAGAACTTGTTGGATCACCACAGTAGTCTTCTTTGGACCTTTGCTACCTCCGTATCACTTCGGCCTTAGTTCCGGATGCAACTTCTAGCACTTAGCATCTTCATGCCCTTGTTTCTTACAATGAGAGCATGCAGGCTTAGCATCCTCTTTCTTTACTACAGTCATCTTCTTCCCTTTACCTTTATCCATTGATTTTCCCTCAGGTGGTTTCTTGGATGATTTCTTAGAAAAGTTTTCACTAAAAGTGTTCTTATTCCTAGACTCAATATGAGTAGCTTAGACACATACTTGATCCAGATTAGTAGGATTCAACATGAGGATAGTGTGTCAGAGGTAGGAATGTAAACCACCTATATATTTAAGGAGGGTATCTTGGGTATACAAAGGTACATTCAATGCTATTGTCTATTTTCTAAACTCGTGGGTGTACTCTTGTATTGATTGGCCTTTTGCTTGCCTAAAGGTTTGCCAACTCATAGTTAGTTGTTGCATGTGTCCTAAAGAATAGAATTGCTCTTTTAGAGCGGCAAAAAACTCCATTCAGGTCATCCTAACTCTAACATGATGGTCAATCTCCTCTTGGGTCCTACTCTCCCACCAGGTGAGAGCAGTACCTCCTAAACAAAGAGTAGCCAACTATATCCTAGAGGCATCTTCTAGCAGGCCCTGCATTCTATAGTAAACCTTTACTTGTTGTATCCAGTCATCAAGTTTTTCAGCACTTAGTTCCCCACTATATTTAGGTAATTTAAATTTTACATCAATTTTGATTACAGGCTTACATGTGCTCTTATGAGGATTAGCAGAAGTAGAAGAAGAAGAAGAAGAAGGGGAAGAAGGAGGAGAAGGAGGTGGAGGAGTTTTTGGTGGTGATTCACCACCTCCTGATCCTTTCTTCTTATATTCATGTCTTGAGGGACTACCTCCTTCAGATTTCCTTCACTCTTGCCTTTCTTTGTAGAGCACATCCACCATGGTCTTCATGTCAAGAAAGGCTTGATGAAATATTCTCTAATCCATCTCAGGGTTTTCATGCTCAGTTGCGATTTATGACATCTTTGGTGGAAAGGTTCTTATTTTGCTAATCTTGAGATTGTACTGTGCAAGAGTGTCTTCACCTCATTGGCTTTTGTCTCTTGTTATCATTCACCTCTCTAAACACTAGTCACAACAAGCTCTGATACCACTTGATCCGATTATAGTAGGATCTATGATTGTTGCATGTGTATGATTAACCAACACAACGATTAAATTGAAGGTCTTGAAAACGTAATTGAGATGCTTAAATAAACACAAAAATAATTAGGTGAAGAATTTAATAAAGAGAGAAATAAGAGAGAAGACAAGAATATGAGTTGATAACGGAGTTCACCAATATGGCTATGTCTTTGAGCCCCTCTCCAACAGAGTGACTGAACCTTGATTATTCTCCAACAACGGTTACAAGTTCTTCAACTTGGACAAGTTTCAAGTCTCCTAATTACAATGAGTACAAAGTCCTTCTCTTTCAAATGCAATAGAAAGACACTAGTCCTCCAGTGCATAGAGATGAACACTCAAGCTCTCTGATTTATTCTCTCACAAATCACCACTATTCTCATTCACAACTTGCCTTCTTTTTATACACAATTATTACCTAATATGGTTCATAACCATATGATTCTACAAAACCACCATATTTCCCATCTTTAAAAATCCCCCTTAAATAACATTAAAATCTTTTTAACCATTTAAAATATCCCTTTTAATCTTTTTAGGTTTATAGTTTTGATTTTATGTTTTATTTTGGGGGGCTCGGGCTTGACTTGAGCCCTCCAATCTCGGCCTTATCCCGACAAGCGTCATTGTCTTCTAATCATCTCAGCATTTGTATAAGCAACAAAGTGGAGAATGATAAATATGCTTTCCCATTGTAGAATGAGATAAAATATTGGATTCTTAGATTAAAAATTAGTATTTTGATTGTCATAATGAAGTTAAAAAAGTTTGAGTTGATATTGTTTGAATATTAAAAGAGTAGTCTATAGTCAGTTTATTTCTTTACATACTTCATTTGTTGTTGGATATTCACCTCAAGAGTTGATAAAGCAAAAGTAGATTGCTAACCAACACACACTAAGACAACTTCTATCACAATAATTGAAACAAGCTCAATTGTTGGGTCCTCTTTCCTATGTTCAAATTCTTCCCGCATGGTTATACCATTGTCACAAGCCAAAACAGCTTCGCAACCCTATCTTTTCATTTGTCAATGTAGTCCCTGAGTGAAAATGGGAGCGTTGGAACAGGAGATGAATGTTGATTAAAGCACAATGAAGCTAGGGTTATTCAAAAATGCTTGAGCAGATATGTATGCCAAATGTGAAAGCATAGACAAAACTGTGAATTGTTTGACAGGACACCTCAAAGAAATGTGATCTTATTGAAGGCAATGATTGCAGGATTTACGCCAAAGTGATTTATATAAAAGGCTTCAAAAACTTTCCAGAAAATGTGATTGGTAGAGGTAAACCTAGAGTCCGGAACCTTTGCCAGCATCCTCTGCTTATGCTAAAATGGGAGCTTTGGAACAGGGTATGGACATCCATCAAACCATAAAGGTCAAATTAATTTTGTCATATGCATGGACATCCATTGAAGCTTAATAAAAGGGGGATTTGTGTCAGATATTATCGTTGGAAATGCTCTAGTAGGCATATATGGAAAATATGGAAGCAATAGCAAGGCAGGTTAACTGTTTGACAAAATGCCTCAAATAAATGTGGTCTTTTGGAATCCACCGTTTATGGGATATGCACAAAATTGTAAAGATACTCTCAAAACATTTTAATTAATGGAGCTCTTCGGAAAATGTCTTAAAACAATAAACTTTGATTCTGTTATATGTGCATGGAACCAGTAATGCCCAAAATTTAACATGCTAATTGGACATTACACAATCTATTTATCCCACTCCAAACTTATCTAATTTGCTATATTTTTTTTAATCATAACCAAATGCATTTGTAAAATAAAAAGTGATAGTATCAAGCAACATGTACCCTTTTGAATCAAGAATGAATGTTAGAACAATAACACAATGCTTCATTTAATTTACATCTTAACATACCGCTTCCTTACCAAATTTTCTCTCACATTTGATCATGATGAGCTACCTTCTACTTCATACCTGCATCTTCAAGAAGGATACATGTTTATTCGTTCAGCACAAGGTCAGAGGATAATTAGATACATGATCGTCCTGATAAATCACATCCTCTTTATTTGGATCAATCATACAACAATCACCTTCTAAATTTTCTTAGATGAACAAGGTATGCATAAGATTTGAAGAGGAGAGACATGATAAATTCAAACCTAAAAGAGAAAGACCTAAGGGCCAAATCTAATGTCTCGGGGGCTCATCACAGATGGCCTTGCCTATGTGAAAACACAGAGACTTCGTAGTTCGTAAAACAATTTAAACTCATCTAATATAATGGTATTTGATTGGGTATGCAACCCTTTCTAGGGTCCAACTCCCCAGACAGTTTCCTCATCGGTTGCCACCCACTTAGGTGACACAAAGACAAAAATCCTAGGTAGAGAATATAGACCACCCATAGCCAATAAGAGAAGGCATTGTTTACACCATTAGTTTAAATTGGTTATATATTTTTTTTTGCATCACCCTTATTCACAAGGTATTAAGTTTTCTTGACTCAATTGTAGTCATCTTGATGTTGGGCTTATCAAAGCCTTAATAATTGAAAGACTAGACCCTATTGGGTCTTAAGGGTATCCCATACCTTCCAATACTTGTTAATGGTCCAGGCAAAAAACCAAGGTGTATTACACAATAACTTTGACTAAAATAGCCAAGCAAACTTCTAAGCCTTCTCACGTAGTCACATAAAGAAAACTCTAGATAGTGGTGACTCAACAAGTCTTACAAGGTTGGGTGAAGATTTTTTTTTTAAATTAAAACAAAACTAAATATTACCAACTTTAAAACACATAAACTTGATGGCAATCAAATATCTTTCAGTGAGTCCCATTGATTAAGTGAAGTCGTTTAAAATAGAAATTGAGTTTACCATGGTCCAATGTTTTCTTGATAGGTTTGAGTAGTAGATTTACATGCTCTTTGTTGACACTAGAAAACTCTTATATCTTTGGCTTGTCATGTTTCTCTCAGATTAATCATATAAATATACATAAACTAAATATCCAGTAATACGGGCTCCC
Source organism: Cryptomeria japonica (assembly GCF_030272615.1). Classification (NCBI taxonomy): domain Eukaryota; kingdom Viridiplantae; phylum Streptophyta; class Pinopsida; order Cupressales; family Cupressaceae; genus Cryptomeria; species Cryptomeria japonica. The sequence continues at coordinate 240,193,183 of NC_081410.1, read as the reverse complement.
CTAAAAACCTAGTTTGAACCCACCTTTCTAATATTCAAATTTTAATAATATAAAATTAAAATCAATAACTAATTAACTAGATTTAAAATATTGGGAAAAGTCAAAATTGCAACACAAACTCAACATGATAGTAACATAAAACATTCCTGAATTAAATTATCAGAATAAACATAACTACGCATTTAATAATACTAGTTTGTAATAAAACGGTCATAAAATTCACATTTCTTCACGAATTTTGAAACTTTAAAATGATCTGGAAAGCTAGAAGGTAGAGTATTTAAACCCAGAAAGGACTCTCCCTTATTCATAATGGCGTGAGAGCAGTTTTTTCTGCATTCAGCTGGTAAAATAATCAAACCGTGAAGAAAAATGTTGAACAATGTATAAGTTTTAAAGTCAGAAATTAATGACATAAATATGCATGTATGTTCCCTACAATATTTCAAGTCCAGGTCTAATTTTAAAGTAAAGAATCTTTCATAACATAATAAGAATTCATTTAAATAAATTTAAAACTTATTGAAGTGGTTGTCATTTCATATGAAAACATGTGCCTACAGTGTGCTTATAAAATTCAAAGCTTAATCTTTCCTTTGTTGATATTTGTCTTGGATATGGGCTAATTCAAAACAGCTACACCTAAATATTGTAACTCTAGAACCTATAGAAAATTATAATTTTATAAAAATGTGGAGTCAAAACTAATCCAAGGCAGCCTTTCGTAATTTGCAGCCACACTTCATGGAAAACTCTAGAAGCATAAAAAGAAATCTCAGTTCCAAAATAAACATCTTACCTTCTACTATTATTTCTTTCACAACATTGTTTGGTACACTAGAACCATCATTCTTGGGTCCATTTTGAAAGGTGCAGGGATAGCACGAAAATTCTCAGGAGAACACAATAATAATGTTGGCTCATGGGATGAACTGATTGTAGGATATGTTGATAACATAATTGTTAAAAATCATTTTCGCAACCATGATACTATTTCCTTTCCATTCTTTTTATGTCATGCCTTAGAGTCCATTGTTAAACAGGTTCGTCATTACATGAGTCAAGACAACAATTTCACCATCCTCCATTAGAGTTTAATGTTTCGGCTCTACAATTTCCACAAGGCCTTGTGTCTACCTAAACCCATCTCTGTTCAACCCGCTCCCTCCCTCCACGGCCCCCCTATTGGTACTAAAAATGGTAATAAAAAGACCTCGAAAAAGCCTATTACGCCTTGTCAATCCCCTGGCTACGCCCCTCTCATTTCCCCCAAAATTGGGGAGAAAAACAAAAGCAATCCTTCCGCTACTAAAGCTACCTCCAAGAAACCAAGGAAAGAACCTAAGATCCTGTTAGTTGAGTCTAACGCAAAGGACGGTGTGACCCCTCGGAAGTCCAATAGATTTGCTAGCAAACCTCGTATGAAACAAATTGTTCTAAGGAAGAACAATGTCAATGAGGGTGAGGAAGATTTTGAGAAGGTGGAAAGTGATAAGGCTAGGGATGATATGGAGGCCACAGAGGACTCGAAGTCTTCTAAACTAGATACCAACGCCCCTAACTCTGAGACTGTTAAGGATGATAATAAGAACACCTCCCCTTCTTCTTCCACTTTCCCCCCACATAATCAGATTTCTGAGGAGGACGGGACAAAGTCTGAGGGCGGTCAAACTGTTGTTGAAGGTGGAAAGAAGGAGGTGGTGCATTGTGCGGGATGTAATGTTATCTCTAAGGACCTGAACGGTGTGAAGAAGAAGCTGTAATACCCTAAAATTGGCCATCTAAACCATGGCCCCTAATCTCAACAAACATCACCAAGGTCCTAACCAAAGGCAATTAAATCAATCTTGAGCACACAATTAATTAATTCTTCAATCATCAAATGTTACATGGCAAATCAATAACTCAATATTAATTAAATATTTATTTAATTAATTGAATCATTCCAAGAAAACCATTTTGATCAATTATCCTATTTAATTTATTAAATATCCTAGCATATTTAATTAATTAACAAATTTGTCATTTAATCATAAAAAAGGAATTAATTTATTACAAAAGAGGAATCAATATGCAAAGCAAGAGTTAAATTGAAAATAAAATAAAAGAATTGATTTGAGAAAAATCAAACTTGAGATATTATTTCTTTCTTCTAAATTGAGATTAACTTGAAATCAGAAAATCAATTAAAAGGAATTTAATCAATCTCTAAAATTGGAACTCAAAGCTTTTGAGAAAAAGAAGTTCAGTTGCATTGAAAAGACTCTTTTCTTGACTAAATCAAAGAAATTGCATAGAATCACCTATTTTTATCTCAAGTGCATGGAATTAATTAATTCTTATTTTTAATGCAAACTAAAACTTCTTTTCTGAATGCATTTCAATTAAACTATAATTGGAATCTATCTCAAGGTTAACTGAATCTGATTTCTCAATTATTTCAGTTAATCCTAAATTGTGCTTTTTCTCGATCTCTCTTGTGATTCTCTATAAATTCAGCCTTCAGCTCTCATTCAAAACGCCCTAGAGATTTATTGTTATTATACACTTTTTTCTCTAGAGTCATTGAAGATATTGTGCTTGTTTTTTGAGATTATTGCATCTTAGTTTAATTTCTTTTTGCATATTTCATGATTGCTTGAATCCATATCGCTTGAATTTATTCATCCATCTTGCATCCATTTAGTTTAATATCATGCTCATATAGATTAAATCATTCGTCTTGGTGTAGTCTAGTCACTGGTATTGCTTATACAAATCTGAAAGCAATCTTATACTCGCATCTTTTAGAAGGCAATTGGTCGATTTGTTATGGTTTTCATATTCATGCTTATATCTGTCTAACCATACATGTAATGACTTAATTGAAGTGTTGTGTCTTGCAGCTTATAGACTTATTTCACTTTTTCACACATACATTTATGGCGCCCACCATGGGGCATAAGACTACATTTTTTGTCGGATGACAAACTGCAATTATCGTACGATCCTATATGAATTATTGTACAAGTCGGTGAGAATTGTTGTACGGATCTGTATTTCTGGGTTAAAAAGCATATTTCTTTTGTCAAGTTTTCTCATTCAATTTTTATCATACTGACGCTGACCTTGGCTTGTTCTTCGTCTGTCTGAGAAATTTTCACAGCCTAATCAGGTTTTTGTAGAATGCTTGTCGAAGACTATGCTTGTAGCACAAAGACAATATGACTACTGCTTCGTTGTCTTTGTAGGTTGCTTGAGGAGATTCAAGTAAACATTGTGTATTCATTATATTCATTTTTTTAGGCACCTAACTTGCTATCTGGTTAAAGAAAAAATCTGTATTTCATGTTTTAAGAAAATTCTGAGAGGTAGGAGAATATGCTCTTGTCTGTATAGACAATCAGAAATCCAAACCCTTGAGGCGTTTTCTTTAAGTTTGAGATTTGTATATCTTTAGCAGGTCTGCCCTCCCGAGGAGCTGATAACTCTATAGCCATTACGGTTGGTGAGAGGGAAACGACCCAAGTGGGAATGGCTAAACGCCAAGTACTCCAACCCACTATAAAATAAACGTGATTTGATGAAAATCAAGTCAATAGCAGTGCTCGGGAATAGCTCTCCTTTGTACCTTCGGGTATATTAAACCTTGGTTTTCAAGGCTAGGAGACCTCTTAATTGAGTTTATACCTCGATGCGCCAAACAAATCCCCTACTAGTTCTAATTAAAATTAGAAGCTACCCGGTTCACCTTCGAAAGAGGGGATTTTCTTTGAGCAAGAGAGATAGTAACTCTCCCAAGATACTTGTCATTTCGTGCCCCCATTAGCATTTGGAGTCGGTTAATACGATGTTGAGAATCCATTGCGTGAGACTCAGCGGCCGTATTCTGATTAGCGATTGGGTGTGTACCTGAGTCTACAAGTAAAGGTTTTCTTCTCTCACGAATTTCTGTAGGGTTTGCATGCTGTGATTGGAGTTATTATACATATTGTGTGTTTACTATGTTTTCATCCTTGAAACTTAAACTGAAATACCAAAATTGGAGAAAACAAGAAACAACTCAGTGATCAGAACTCTATCTGTGTCAAAACTAGTCTATCCTAGGAAAAACTCTATCTGTGTCAAAAACTAGTCTATCCTAGTCGAAACTTTGTCTATGTCAAAAACTAGTCTACCCTAGTCAAAACTCTATCTATGTCAAAAATTAGTCTATCCTAGTCGAAACTCAGTCCACCTCAAAACTAGTCATCGTCAGTCAGTGAAAACTTGCTCCATCTCAAAACTGGTCATACTCAGTCATTGAAAACTCAGAATTTTTCCTTTATCCAGTAAACAGTCGTACGAGTCTTCTGATTTATCATCCTGCTTCATATTTGTGTCGTATGAAATTCCATCAATCCTAACAGTTTGTCGTTTGAGCCTACATTATGTGTTGTACGAGACCTGATTATCTGTCGTCCTATTTAGGTAACTGTCATTTGAGCTTGCATCCTGTGTCATACGATAAAACATTGCATTGATCAGTTTGTCATTTCAGACATACCCATTTGTTGTACGGTCTTAAGAAACAACTTGTACGAAACATTATTGTCATCGTCCCGAACCTATTAAACTATCGTCTGGTCCTGTAAAACTTGTCATACAAATCTTTGATTTTGTCAATCCAAAATAGTCAAACTTGCCTAAAATAGTCCACAGCGAGCATTAAACCGGTTATCATCATCCTGAGCATAAACAGATCAAAACAATGTACCTCTGTCATTTGTGTTGCACGATTGTGTCGATCATCTTTCAACTAGTTCAATCAACTACTTATCAAACTTAAGTCACTTAGATAACGTCTTATATAGGATAGATTGTTCTTGAAACTAGACTAAGTCTTAGTCACTTCTCTCGAATCAACTTAGATAAACGTCTTACACATGATAGATCTTTCCTAAAACCAAACTAAATCTTAGCTGGTTCTCTCAATCAATACGTTAAACGAATAACTAGCTCCAATTTGATCTTGCCTTCTGCATCACAAACAACTTTAGGTCACATCAGTCAATAAAAATGCCTATTCAAACTAGAAGTTCTCGTAAGAAAGATACCAAAGGCAAAGGGCAATCCTTTTCATATAAAGATAATCCATTTTACGAAGAGGATCCTCTTAATAATAAACCTTCATCATCAGATATGCCAGTTTTTTTATCAATCTTTATCTCCCACTATACCTAGAATAGAACAAAATACCGAAGACAACCTCAGTATTCATGATACCAATAATGATTCCTCATCAAGTGAATCTAAAGACTCTGAACCTCTAGAAACTGATATTCATAGATGTCAAAAAGATAAAGATTTCCAAAAAATGATGAAGGTTATCATGGCTAGAGAAAAAGAAGACTATTTTCTAGAACTAGCAAAACAAGGCGCTAAACTTCCTACTGGTTATGACATTCAGACTCTCATCACTAAAAAGGAAGAATCACCTATAATAATGGTACACAGAAAATTACAAGCCTTACAGACTGAGATCACAGAATTGAAAAACAAAGATAAATCCCCAAAACAATATTCTCTAGAGACAATATGCCCATTTCCATTTGACAAAAAACTATACATGCCTCCATTTCCTTCACGAGTTCAGATCCCAAAATTTGACAAATATGATGGTACCTCAGATCCTCAAGATCATGTTAGATAATTTTGTGCTTCATGTATGGATTTCATGCATGACCAAACGCATCTCATGTGCTTGTTCCCGAGAAGTTTGGGAGGGCAAGCTATGGAATGGTTCTCAAGTCTACCTAAGGGAATAAAAACTTTTGAAGAATTAATCCAACAGTTTCTACAACAATACTCCTATAACATTCGACACCCTGTTACTATGATCGAGCTTTGCAATACCAAACAGAAAACAGGGGAGGATTTTCTCACTTTCCTCCAATGTTGGAGAAATTCTTTAGATATTCACAACCTATTCTAGATTTTGAGAAAATGGATATATTCGTCAACAATCTGATCCCTGAATTGAAATATAGTATCCAAATGCAAGTACACCCATCATTTAACAAAATGGTAGATAATGCTATCTGAATGGAAGATGTGCTTATAAAGAAAGGAGATATCTCACCTTGGAAAGAAACACAACCAGGATCTAGATCTAAAGAAAAGAACAAGTATTGGAAATATGACAAAGGCAACAACAAGAACGTTGTTAATGACAGAGTGGTAGACACTGTTAAAACCAACTCAAAGCCCACGATATTTAACTTGGCTAGTGGCATGCAAGCACTCAAAGCAATTGAAACCACAACAAAAAATCCTCTGAAGAAAGTAAAAGAGTGGTTCAAAGAGAAACCTTGGCTTTCAAAACCTAGACGTGAATTCACTCCTCTGGAAGAACCATACGAATCTACTTTCTAAACTTTATTGGCAAACGATCTGATAACGTTACCAGATAATTCTACGTCATATGATCCAGAAGTCAAACCAAATTGGTGGAGAGAAAATGAATACTACGATTACCATCGAAATAAAGGTCATAACACAAACAACTGCATGAAGCTTAAGCATGAGATTTAAGATCTCATAGACTCTGGTAAAATTGTTGTCAGGAATCACCCGATAAATGCTTATCACAAAGCTTTTAAAGATCCTTTACCTATTTACGAACAAGGTGATTCCTCAAAAACAAAAGGAGATGCCAAAGTAAATTACACTTATACCAGCAATGACAACGTCATCAACATGATTGTGTCTTCCCAACCTGAATATTGCAATGTGATTATAATCAAAGACAAACAACATGAATCACGACATGCAAATGCTATGACCCGTTCTCAAAAGAAAGTCACTCTCTAAGGAGCTAGTTCTTCAAGTTCGGCTCAAACACCATCAAACCTACCAACCTCGTCAAACAAACAAAAAGAATCAACATTTGATAAATTTAAACAGCTAACTTCATCATCGTCCTCTAGATATAGCATTGTTGACCAACTGAAAAGGACAAATGCTCAAATTTCCATCTTTGAATTGCTCAAAATCTCTTCTGCTCATAAAGAGATCCTGGACAAAGCATTGCTCACAACTAATGTTCCAAAAGATTTAGATATTGATCGGTTTCAATCTATGGTGGGTCATCTGACTTCACCTCACCATCTTACCTTCTCTGAAGAAGATGACAACTCCTTAAATCATCCACATAACAGCCATTGCATATTGAAGTCATGATCCATAAACACAGAGTTAAACGTGTTTTGATAGATGGAGGCACGGGGTCTGTATCTTCAGTCTGCTTACACAACTAGGATTTTCTGAAAATGTCATTGATCCAGCCAAGAAAATAACAATTAAAGCCTATGATGAAGAAGAAAGGACCTCTAAAGGTCTGGTATCATTATCAATCAGGGTGGGACCTGTAGAAAGAGATGTCATTTTCCAGGTACTTGATCTTCCTCTGTCATACAATATCTTACTGGGTAGGCTGTGGATTCATGAAATGAAGGCAATTCCATGTACATACCATCAATGTTTAAAATTTTCTTATAACAGAGTTGAAGTTAGTATCCCTGTTGATACAAATCTCCCCTGTAATGCATTGACAAAAGGTGTTGATACCTTTGTGCCTCATAATAGGGCAGCCTCTACAAATGAAAGTCCAAAAGCTATGATGAAGGAATTAGAAAAGAAATTGAAGATTACTAATACTAGCATGGATGGATACAAGATAGAACTAGTAATTTCATTAGTCTCTCTCCCTCCATCACCAAAATTGTTGGGCAAACCATCAGAGGCTATGAGAACGCAGACTTTAACTCCGAATACCATATATGATGGTCTTTTTGTATAGTAGTCTACTTCCCTGGTAGATGAAATAGAAGAGGATATTGTTCTTAAGTGGCTTTTCAAGGAAGATAGTCAAAACGAGGAAGTACGACATTGTGAAATTTCCCCAACCCAATATGGTCCCGGCTACAAAATGATCCAACGCATGGGATATTCAGGTACTGGTCCCCTGGGCAAACATCAAGAGGGTATTATTGAACCGATTCAGCTACAAATAAAATCTACAAATGATAAGGTTGGACTGGGATACAATCCAAAAAAGACATCAAACCAGAAACATGCTTCTAAGTATAAGTGGAAGAAAAGGATATCGCCTTCAACATCACAGGAAGTCGATGCTCAACAAACTCAAGCAGAGTGTGGAAAAGAACAAGAGGAACTACCAATCAAGAGAAAAGAAACAACCAGTACTCAAGTTCTGATGGTGTCAGCTACAACAATACAAGGAGTTGAAGCTCCAGAAGATATGAGAGATGAAGTAGAAAGAATCAGAGAATTGTTTGCACCCCTAAAAGTTCTAGTCACATACACTGGTAGGCAACAAGTAGACGATTCAGAAACTGACTCAAACGAGTATGAATGGGGTCCAGACCACCTCTCTGATACATCCATTTCAAAAACTCTAGAAGAGTCCAGTGATATCACAGATGACACTCAAGAGCTGATGTGATTAAAGATAGAAAAGGAGATACAGGAAATCAGACTAAAAAGACAAGAAGACTATGAACAAGAGCTGAAAAAAGGAAGAATACCAGAAAAATTCTCATCTATTATATACTCATCTAATAAGACATAACAAATCAAGTATGAGACTACACAAGAAGAATTAGAAGCTACAGAAGCAGAACCAATCATTAGTCCAGAGGAAGCTTAATGGAGTAGATGAAGGCAACTCATAGAACCATCAAGGTTATGTCAACAGGTATGTTAGATACAAATGATAAATGAGCCAAATGTTGAAGGAACTTGCAACATTAAAGATGTTGGTGTTGATAACATACATACATTCACTCAATCACTTGAAGAAGACTCGAAAACTTCATATGACAACTTTGATGACTCTGACAATAGTCCTATTTATGACAATGTTTACTCAGCATCAAACTCTGAATCCTCTGATGTAAATGATGAGAATTTGTCTATTGATCTTGTTACTATCGAACCACGATATGAAGTCCAATTTGGTGTAGAGAATGATGCTACAAATAGGTCTATTGGACTAGGTCAACTAAATATTAACGTGCACTTTAACAATCATGTTTTGACTATTCCTAGTCTCGAGACATTTACACAAGGTAGTCTTCTACAACTCGACTTTTTGATTCGCAGTTGTGATGACAATACCGTGAACTCCCTCGAACCTGTCCACACTCTATCCTTGGTACATCTTGAATTAATTGACTTTGTCTACAAGACCAACCCATGAATGTACCTACTTTTGCCAATGACTACACACTAGCCTATTACCTCAACACAATTGAACCCATGGACTCTTCCACCAACGAACAGAGTGCAAACATGACTGAAACAGATATCAAGTGTCTTAGTCGCAAAAATCAGAAAAATAAAAATAAAAGATATGATAGCGAAAACCACATTGTGGCAGTGTCAAAATCTAAAAAAGAGAAAATAAAGGACATACCTAATGGTGAAAACCTCTCTGAGGCGCTTAAAAGTGAGATACTTGATATACTGCCAATTCATTTTCAGGAAAGGTCTTCTATATTGATTGAGACAACTCAACTAGTGAACATTGGGAGTCAAGAGACACCACACATCATTCACTTAGCTCAATAACTATCAGTAGAGGAATTGAAAGATTTCACTCATCTCTTTTCAGAAAAGAAGATCAATTTTGCATGGACGTACTTTGATATGCCAGGCCTGGATCCTGATCTTATCATGCACCATCTTTCTATCACACCAAGAGTTAAACCAGTCAAGCAAAAACTCTGTAAGATGCACCCTCACATGGCACTACTAGTCAAGGCTAAGCTAGAAAAACTGCTGAAAGATAGATTTATCAGAGCTATAGACTATGTGGAATGGATTTCAAACATAGTACCTATGTCAAGGGCAGACAATTCTATTAGGGTTTTCACGGACTTCAGAGATCTCAACAAATCTTGTCCGAAAGACGACTTTCCATTGCCAAACATTGATATGATAGTCGATATGACTGTCGGGTATGAGATTTACTCACTAATGGATGGATTCTCTGACCATAATCAGATCAAAATGGCTCTTGGAGATCAAGAAAAGACAACTTTCACTTGTGCATGGGGAACCTTTTGCTGGAATGTCATGCCATTTGGGTTAAAGAACACAGGAGCAACTTACCAAAGAGCGGTAACTACTGTCTTTCATGATATGATGCATAAGAATATGGAAGATTATGTTGATGACACTTTAGTAAAGAATATGAAGAGATCCGTGCATATTCAAGAGCTAGGCCCTATACTAGATAGAACGGAAAAATTCAAACTATGGTTAAATGCAAAAAAGTGTGCATTCAGAGTGACATCCGGTAAACTACTTGGCTACATCATTTCAAAGAAGGGAATCGAGGTTGATCCTAAGAAGGTCCAAGCTATAATGGAAATGTCACCTCCGAAGAACATCAGTCAAATGAGAAGTTTACAGGGACGTCTCCAATCAATCAGACGCTTTATTTCTCATTTGGCAGACAAAGCTCAACCTTTCACAAAAGTATTGAGGAAAGGAGTAATATACAACTGGGATCGAGAATGTGAACAACGCCTTCAGCAAATCAAAGAATACCTGTCCAATCCACCAATATTGATGCCAGCAATTCAAGGTAAACCATTGATCTTATACATATCAGTTATTGATTCATCATTGGGGGCACTTCTAGTACAACAAGATGAAAATAAAAAAGAAAGAGCTATATATTACATCAACAGAATATTGGTGTTATGAAATGAACTATACTATAATACAAAAAGCATGCTTGGCATTGGTCTTTGCATCACAAAAATTGAGACACTACATGTTAGCACATTTCATCAAGCTAGTAGCTAAGATTGACCCGCTCAAATATCTTCTCAACAAAACAACACTTACCAGAAGATTGGCAAAATGGGTCATGGTTCTTACAGAGTTTGATATTGAATATGTAGAACGCAAAGCCATCAAAGAACAGGTAATTGCAGATCAACTTGTTGAAGCTCCACTTGAAGACACTCAACTGCTGCATATAGAGTTTCCAGATGAATCAATAATGCACCTTACTCAACAATCCTGGAAGATGTTATTTGATGGGTCTTTCACTCAAAATGGTTTCGATGTTGAATACTTTTTATTACTCCTCAAAAGTACTCAATCTCGAAGGCTTATAAGATTATTTTCCCTTGTACAAACACCATTGTAGAGTATGAAGCTTTGGTAAATGGGATCAAGCTAGCTATCGAATGGAAGGTTCTAGAATTACACATCTATGGATATTCTCAGCTAATCATCAATCAAATCAATGATACATATCAGAATCGAGATGAGAAACTAATGCCTTATAAGAGAATGGTGGATGAACTTGAGAAATATTTTGCTTTTGTATCATTTCAGCAGATTCCTAGATCCACAAACAAGGTAGCAGATGCTATGGCCACCTTGGCATCCATACCAAAGTTACAAAAGTCTATTTTCACTTTGAATTCCTAGTGGAAGAGTTACATTACCCTTCCTATAATTCTCCTGAGTCCCAGATGGTCTGTTCTATTATTGGACACAACTCATTTCGCTACAACCATATTTACTCTTATCTACGAGACCAAATCGTCCCAGAAAATCTTACCCGTAATGAGAAAAGGAACCTAACCCGAAACGCTTCATGGTACGTCATCATTGCTAACAATTTGTTTAGGCGAGGTTTGGATGGTACATTGCTTAGGTGTCTAGAAACTAAAGAGTCTAAACGTGCATTATCGGAAGTCCATGAAGGTATTTGTGAATCTCATTCAAATGGTCTTACTTTAGCTCGAAAACTACTACAAGCTGGCTAATACTAGCCAGACATGGAGAAGGACGCTATAAAGTATTCTAAAACTTGTGAGAAGTGTCAGCTACATCGAAATCTCATACATGCTCTGGCAAGGGATCTCATACCCTTCATTACACATTGGCCTTTTCAGTAATGGGCATTTGATCTCATTGGTCAAATATATCCTACATCATCCAATGGATACAAGTTTATCATAACTGCCACTGAGTATTTCACTAAGTGGGTAGAAGCGGTTCCGCTCATCAAAGCAACCAGTAAACAAGTAGCTTTGTTCATCCTTAACTATATCATCTATAGGTATGGGATACCTTCATCCATCGTGACTGACAATGAAGGACAATTCAAGAATAAAGATCTAGACGAGCTCTGTGAGATTCAAAATTAAACAGCACTGGTCATCTGTATATTACCCTCAAGGTAATGGACAAGTTGAGGCATCTAACAAAAACCTACTGACTATCTTACATAGAACAGTGAACAAATTTGGGAAGTATTGGCATCTGCAACTCAATCCTGCATTATGGGCTTATAGAACAAGTATTAGAACACCTACTGGGGCTACACCGTTTTCTTTGGTGTATGGGTCCGAAGTAGTATTACCTATTGAAGTGGAAATACTATCTCTAAGAGTTTCCTTTCAAGGTCTTGTTACTGATGAAGACTATAGAATATCTAGATTGCAAGAACTCGAGTTGCTGGATGAACATCGACAAGTGGTGTTTAATCATCTGAGAGTGTATCAAAATAGAATGTCCAGAGGATATAACAAGAAGGTTTGAAAACGAGAATTTTAGTTTGGTGACCTAGTTCTGAGAGAAAATCCTAAAAATCAACAGTTTCGAGACAACAAAGGGAAGTTTGAACCCAACTGGTTGGGTCCCTACACCGTTACTGCAGTCTTTGGCTCTAGTGCCTATCATCTCTCAATATCGGAAGGAGAACAACTCTGTGAACTGATTAACACCACCCATTTGAAGAAATTCTTTACTTAACATTCTCTGCTCTAGCAACCTGTACAGCTGAAAATTTTCCTGAAACAAATATAAAAAAAATTCATAAAAAGTCCTAAAAACAAAAAAAGAGAAAAAGAAAAAAAGAAAAAAAAAAGGAAAAAGAGAGAAAATGCTTTGGTGAAAACTTGGTAATTAGGCACCTTGGTAAAAAAAAAAGATCTCTGCCAAGCAGGTGAAAACCTAGCAAACAAGTGCCTCTTGTACTCAAGCGCTCCATCTATCAACGCAATGTTGGCATTTCTTGATTTCCAGCATCTTTGATTTCTCTTGTACATATATTTTAGTCGCTTTTATGACATCTTGGTTCGTTGGTACCCTCATGGCTTGAAATTTATTAATGTCCTAGTCTTAGGTTAATTGACAGAGCACATTACATGTCCTAAGAAGTATCAACCAAGTCAACTTTACGTTAGTGATACCTGGTCATCCAATCTGAGTCAGTCACTTGTCTCCTAACTACTCAAGAGTTTTATCACTGAGTACACAAGTAAAACAACATTACTAAAAACAATCACTAAACAGTTTGAGCTATGCACAAAATTTTCTTTGTGTGTTGTCTTTTATATTGGTTTTCGATTATTATCCCTCTGAGTAACTCGAGGAAGTCTATCTTGACTAAGAGGAGCAAGGATTGGGGGCATAATATTTTCTTTGTTTTCTACTTGTAGGAATGATTTTCATGATCTGGAAACATCTAATCAGTTGGGTGTCTATGATAAGAGCCTTCACATCAAGGTGAAATCGCCACACATACCATGACTCTGCTTATTTGTATGCTACAGGGAGGTTCACATCATTTCTTTGTCTGTTTTGAAGGAATTTATTTATCATGCAATCCAGGTTCCTACGAAATCTGTCCAAGGATATGAACGAAAAAATGGTCATTGCGGACAAGATAATTAATATTGCACATGAAAAGAAAGGAACTCTAATCTGCCTGCTATATTTATTAACGCTCAGTGATGAAACTTAAGCATTTCAAATTCAGCGACTAGGTTTAGGTTGCATCTCATTTTGCATTTCATTCTACATTTTGTGAATTTAGAGTGATTTCGGTATGGTAACAATGATCTCTTTATCTTCTGAATGAGAGTTGGAAGCATCATCATTTCTTAGCTAAGTGGTCTATTTTTCATCATTTCTTCAATCGAGTACTTGTGTATTGAGATGTTAGCTGCATACATAAGCATCTTATATAGATTCATACATTTCATTATCACTCATTTTCATTCATATTATTTCATAGAAAAAATAATTTTTTTGCATTCCTAGATACTCATTTTCATCATTTATTTGCATATGAAAAGAAACAAAAAAATAGACATCTATATTCATTTGCATTACATCCATACTAAAAAGATATGCATACATATAGAATAAATCATATAGAAAGACATCTCATAAATCGATCGACACAAGTACAATAAAGTCAAATCAAGATCTCATATATATAACGATAAAGTCTCAAGGTACAAAATAATGTCAACTGACATATACAAACTCCCATCAGAGAAAGAATCGTAAGGGCTACAAAAAATGAGTGTGTCTACAAAAAATCTAAGAGCTACACAAAAAATCTAGCTCTCTGCCTCTCCCTCATCGCCAGGTGGTGGAGGAGGTGGAGCCTGCTGACCAAGATCCTGCCTAGGTACCCGATCTCCCTTAGATCGAGCCATATACTACGAGTAGGGTACAACCTATTGTGCTATTGAAACTGCTACACTATATGTTCCAACATAGTAGGCTGCCCGACTTGTCTGATGGAGTACCTCCTACCACAAAGCATCTCGCTCTGCCCTCATCTCTTCTAGCTATCAGTCTCACTCCGCTAGCTGAGTCTGTGCCATTGTCAACTATGACTACAGACCCACCAAACGTGCTCTCATCGACCGTGTTGCATCAGTTGCTCCCTGCTCCCTCGCAGGCTCTCCGCCTCCATCGCCGCCTCCATCTCTACCTCCAGCTCCACCCTGCTCATCTCTCCTCTATCTCACCTGTCTGAGAGCTACTCTCTCCTCCTCTCCTCCACCCTTCGTCACCCTAGCTCCACCTAGTCTCACACCAACAGCCCCTAGGGATCCACCCTCTACTCTCTGTTGTTGCCTACCACTAGCTAGCACCTTGTTGCTACTAGTGTTAGGATCGCCACCTATCTGCCTTGGAGCCTCGGCTCTCTATCCCTACCTGTGTCCTTGTCCCTGTCCCTGCACAGGGGCATCATCCTCAACCTCCTCTATACGAGGTGCCTACTCTGATGGATTAGTAAATCTTGGGAAAGGGTGCTACTGGAACCAATCCCTGTACTAGGGCAATACTCTCGCATCTGTAATATCCTCTAAATAATCCCATCTCATTCGCTGTAACCTAGTCAACTCCTGCATACCTAGGGAGTATGATAGCCTCGGCACCCATCCCTGCCTCTACTCATCTGCATAACGCGCATATGCAGTAAACCCCTGTGAGATCCCCTGAGGTGTACCATACTGCCTCATCACTCAAGTAACAACAAACCACTTGACCATTGTCATTGATCTGCCTATGAGAGGTCGGGTCATGAATAGGTCCCTACGAACAGCTCTCCAATCATCACAAGGCTCCAAACCCCTGTACGGTCTCCATATCACGACTATCAAGTCGTCCAGCTATCATCTCCAATAATCTATCTTGCCCAGATGGGGCTATGTAATGTATCCAACGTATCTGTAAACAATCATTTGTTGTGAATCTCTAGCGTCATCTACAATTGATCTACAAACTGAGAGGTGCTCCCAGGCCCATATCTGTAATATCAAAACACCTGCAACCATGATCTTCCCCTCCCGGTAGACAATCTCATGCATCTCACAATACATGTGTACTAGAATACAAGAACCTCATCCTAATCTCTGGGGGTGCTCCACAAGCCTCTCTAGCATCCTGCCCCAGCTGCATAAGAAACCCTGTTGTCCCCTATCTGGCATAAGGAAACAATTGATGAACCCTGCTAGGATGCATGCCAGTGGAAACTGCTCATTGTACCTGGCCATCATGTCATCCCAACTGATAGCCCGCGTAAGAATGTCTGCATTGTGGAATACCTGCCTCAAAGCTAATAGGCCAAGACGTTGTGCTGAATTATAATCCACCTTATCCCTAGCAAATGGAATCTGCAGAATCCTATATACATCCTTAGGAGTGATAGTCATCTCCTCAACTGGCAAATGAAACGTGTTATGCTCATAATGGAATCTCTCTACAAGTGCAATGAGCATCCCGTGATTTACACTAATATCTGGCATCTGTAAAAGGTGAGTCAATCCACACAAATCAATATGTGCTCTATCTATATCAGATAACTCATGAACTAATGTCATGGTCGGTGGATAGACACATTTGAAAAGAACATGAGGTAGTCGAACCTGCAAGAATCAAACAATAGATCATCAGAAAACATTTCAAATCATGCTATAAGAGAAGTAAAACATCACGCAAATCCAACATAATCAATTACAAAATCAAATTTTTAAGTTTATACCCTAAAAAATGCTCACTGTTTCTTAAACGACATAACACAACAGAGGCAGTAACTCGTACGAGTTAGGATTGGGCATAGGATGACAAAACGGTCTGATACGACACAAGACAAGCTCTAGGATGACAAAATGGTTTGTTCAACATACTCTCGTATGATACATGGGTATATCTGGAATGACAAAACTAATGACTTAAAATGACGAAAGAAATTCAAGCAACTTATCGTATGAGATAGGATTCCTTCTCACACAACAAATCAACAAAACCTGACTTTTACATACCTAAAAATTCAAAACAATCAGCAAAAAATTCAAAAATGAAATGATTAAAAGGCTTAAGATCGATCACTTACCGCTGGCTCATAGTTCTGAGGTCGATTATGTCGTCTTTGGTGCTCAAATCAATGCTCCTGGGTGGGAACCACCATTTTTTTCACAGAAATCATTTTGAATTTTCAAACTTGGAGGGTTAAAATGAATTGAAAATGACACTTTTACCTCTTATATAGCGAAAACCCTAATTTTTCAACTTGCTCTGATGGACATAAAAATTGTACCCTTAGCTAATTTTCCTGTCCTGATTCCATTTTTGGGATCGAAATCGAAATTCGAGATCATTTTGCTAGTCAATTTCACACAATTTGGACCACTTTGCGCTTTCATTAAAAACTCATTCTTTCTTCAAATTGTGCTCATTTTCTAATGAATCAACGTTGAATCTCAATTTATTCTACAAATCAACTTTGCGCTCAATTTCTCATCAATCATCGCTAAATCTTCAAACATTCCACAGAATCATTTTTTGTGCTCAAATAAAAATCATCGTCAAAAATTTCCTAAAATCATATACCCTCGCTATCTTTCGATTTCGCTCCCGAGGGGGCATTCTCATGACCTCATGTCTTCAAAGTCAAGAAAATTTTCAAATCTTCATCAAAAGTCGAGCAAAAATATTTTCAACTAAAATCAAACAAATTCTTATTGTTAAGGGGCATCTCAGCTTCATTGCTTCATATCAAGTTGAGATTTCTCAATCATCTAAATCGAATTAATCACTAGGGGCATATCAGTTTCATCGCTTCAAATCAAGTTGATAGTTGTCTTCATCTGAATCAATCTCTTAATGTTAATCAGTTTCATCATTTTTCATCAAGCTGATTATTCGTTTAAACTCAATCAAAAGTTTAAAGAGTGTCTTTGATCACATGCTCAATCTAAGCAAGTGTTCAGTTTCATCACATCAAATCAAGCTGGACAGTTTATCTTCGCTTATCGTGTCTTGATCCATCAAGTTCAAGACCGATTTTATCTTCGCTCACTGTGTCTAGTTCAATCAAGTTCTAGATCAATAAGATCCGCTTCTTGATCAATCAAGTTCAAGTTCAATATCTTTGCTCTCTATCGGTCCTAGTTCAATCAAGTTCAGGATCAGTATCGCTTTAATCAACTCTGTTCAGCTTCATCGCTTCAAATCAAGTTAAACACCTTGCTCTTCATCTAGTTCGTGATCAATCAAGTTCAAAACTGGTATCTCCTAGACATATCAACATATTATTTGAACCAACGTGTTGCTCGCACATTAATTCAAAGAGGGGCAAATGTAATACCCTAAAATTGGTCATCTAAACCATGGGCCCCTAATCTCGACAAACATCACCAAGGTCCTAACCAAAGGCAATTAAATCAATCTTAAGCACACAATTAATTAATTCTTCAATCATCAAATGTTACATGGCAAATCAATAACTCAATATTAATTAAATATTTATTTAATTAATTGAATCATTCCAAGAAAACCATTTTGATCAATTATCCCATTTAATTTATTAAATATCCTAACATATTTAATTAATTAATAAATTTTCTATTTAATCATAAAAAAATAATTAATTTATTACAAAAGAAGAATTAATATGCAAAGCAAGAGTTAAATTGAAAATAAAATAAAAGAATTGAATTGAGAGATCAAACTTGAGATATTATTTCTTTGTTCTAAATTGAGATTAACTTGAAATCAAAAAAGCAATTAAAAAGAATTTAATCATTCTCTAAAATTGGAACTCAAAGCTTTTGAGAAAAATAAGTTCAATTGCATTGAAAAGACTCTTTTCTTGAATAAATCAAAGAAATTGCATAGAATCACCTATTTTTATCTCAAGTGCATGGAATTAATTAATTCTTATTTCTAATGCAAACTCAAACTTCTTTTCTGAATGCATTTCAATTAAACTGTAATTGGAATCTATCTCAAGGTTAACTGAATTTGGTTTCTCAATTATTTCAATTAATCCTAAATTATGCTTTTTCTTGATCTCTCTTGTGATTCTCTATAAATTCAGCCTTCAACTCTCATTCAAAACACCCTGGAGATTTATTGTTATTATACACTTTTTGCTCTGGAGTCATTGAAGATATTGTGCTTGCTTTTTGAGATTATTGCATCTTAGTTTAATTTCTTTTTGCATATTTCATGATTGTTTGAATCCATTCGCTTGAATTTATTCATCCATCTTGCATCCATTTAGCTTAATATCATGCTCATATAGATTAAATCATTCGTTTTGGTGTAGTCTAGTCACTGGTATTGCTTATACAAATCTGAGAGCAATCTTATACTCGCATCTTTTAGAAAGCAATTGGTCGATTTGGTATGGTTTTCATATTCATGCTTATATTTGTCTAACCATACATGTAATGACTTAATTGAAGTGTTGTGTCTTGCAGCTTACAGACTTATTTCACTTTTTCACACACATAGAAGTTGGACTATCTGGATTCCCATGTCAGCAAAATTGTGAAATTTGCCATTAAAGTCATGCACTCCTCGGCCACTTCAATGTGCTTGTTGCACCAAGAAAAATTGAAAGAGGGTGGGCTCGAAAGTGACACCATGAAGGAACTGTTTGAATTCCTAGCTGAAGATTGGACTGAGCTTCTCCTAGCACATGGGAGATGGAAAAAATGATTAATGGTTGATGCTTCCCTTTTTTGTTATAGTTTTAGTTTCAAGATCAGTTGGACCCCTATTAAGTTTAATTTCTTTATCAGCCATATGAAGCTTGTAAAGACTCTTTCTACTTTCTTTAGTTTTTATAGTATGAACAATATGCTTATCTCTAAGGATAGATGGTTTAAGGTTAGTTTATTTTTTATTATCTGTTGTTTAAGTTGCTATATGGATGAGATTGTTATCAATCTTGAGTTATCCTATAGCTGTAAGTGGTTTTTGTTTTTGATGATTAAGATAGGGATTGGTTGACTACCGTTTGGTAGCTGTGTGTGTGTTAGTTATGCTCTCTCTCAGGTTTAGTGTGTATTCCGGATTAACCCCCTTGTTTTGGCTGTTTTATTATCAAAAACATAATTGTTAAAAAAAAACTTTAAACTTGTTTTTAGCAAATGTAATTGGTAGTTGTGAAACCATATTCCACAATCTTAACCAACATCCTTCCTGTGTATACCAAATGAAAGATTTTGGGAAAAGGGATGTCTATTTATGCAAACAGATTAGAAACATGTATTTATACTAATTATTATAGATGGAAAAGCTCTCGTAAACATGTAGGAAAGGAAACGTACAAAATTATAGACAAGACACGTGCAACATCTGACAGAAGACCTCAAAGAGATGTCGTCTCATGGGTTGCCATGATTGCAAGAATATGTAGCAAAAGGATTTGATCATAAAGCTTTGGAAAGTTGCAAACTCCTCGGTGACTGTAATATCTAAACCCCACAACCTTCAACCTACATATTCTCTTACTTATCTTTTTCCCCGGGCTGAGAAGAAGGTGGATTTTTTTTTTCTTTTGCAAACACTTTTGAAGCTTTTACACCTGCCATGACAGACGTGATCATCCATGGGACCATGGCTATCCCCCAATAGGGTCCTTGAAAGGGTTCTAGAAGTTTTTTTCCAGCAAAAATCTTTTTTTTAGATCCGTATAAGATCAGTATTTTTGTATCGGCTTTTTGAAACTTTCAAACAAATTGCTATTGGCTGGCATAAAAGCTCCCATCCCTCACGCCATCCCTCTCATTAAGGCATTGTCAATGTGTTAATGCCCTCTATTCCAAGCTTCTGCCATCGCTTTTAATGGATGTTGTCCTCCTTACTTTTCTTCCTTTCCAGTATGGCAGGGCGCTGTATTCCCATGAATATAGTGGCTTTTGCCTAGTCTAAGAGTCATGGTGGTTGGAAAAATAATGGCAGTCAATGCCTTTAAATCTCTTACACCTGTGCTCCTCAACTACTAAAATTCACTAACTCTAATTATTATTACTTTGCTAACACTAAGCTTCAAGTTTACCATTTCCATTTCTTTTTGACATAAGCATATTTAATACGAAAGGATGGTTTATAAATTGATTCTAAGGAGAAAATAAAACATGAAACAAGGTAGAGTAACTCTTCATTGAATGCATATTCTTATCTTTGTATAAATATATTTATGAGGTGAAGCAAAGATCTATGAATTCTGGTCATACCTATACAACTTGACCCTGTGAGCATATGGTAGGACTTCACTAGTGAACAAGCTGACATGAATCACAGGTCTAAACACAATTCACTTGCACTTGCATTAGCCCTTCTTTTCGTTTTAATAAGATCTAATGTCTCTCACAATCTCTATAATGGTCAATCCATTATCCAACATGAAAAGTAATGGTAGTACCATAACTTATGTAAATTAAATTTAAATTAATTAAGGTATATAACTAATCTATAAATGAAACCATTATAATTTTGTCTATCTAATAAGTTTAAACTTAGCGATATCATTCCATTTGTTAATAAAGTAAAGAATGCTCAACATAAAAACATGTATAAAATCATTATAATTATCATGTACTTGCATTCTCATGTAACTTTAAATATCCAACCGCACTATTATTGCAGCAGTACTCAGTTCATTTACATCTTACATAAATAAAATTTGGATTTATATCTTAATGGGATTAACACTTCTTAGGCCACTCCTAAACCTTATTGTTAAATATAAATATAATACCTAAATATATGCACTCAATAATTTTCTTTGAATTCATTATTTATGAGGTGGTATTAATTCTTATTACCTCATTAGTGTTTGGAATTATATATTTTATGAGGACTCCTAAGGTATATAATTAACCTTCACACGGAAAAGTGATGTACTTATTTGAATAAAGACCTTAGTTAAAATGGATGACAATATCATATAATTCCTTTCATTTTCATAAATAATTATTACTAATATAAAGGTAACTAAATCTTAGGACTATAATCGCTACTTTTCTTTCCTACACTTGCTTAATCACAAAACTGTATTTTGCATCAATGGGTGGGCATCACACATTCTATACTTTCATTATTATTATCCTTCCTGTTAATGATATTAACATGGATACCAAGTTCAATTGTTTCAATAGTAATCATTGTAGAGGCATTAGAATTCCCAACTCTAGAAAAGTTAGTACTTAGATATTTATTTGCATTAACATCTATAATATGGATCATGACAATGGTATTGTTTGGCCACTATAAGATATAGAAGGCTCTTCATCCTAATTACCCATAACCATTTTAATAAGAGTTTTAAAGAAAGATTAAAGGTCAACTCCAACACATATTTTGATAAATTAACAATAATACTTGATTTCTACTCTTAGTCTTATTTCCAAAGTAATAGAGCAAGGTAAATAAGAAAAGTACTCACCTTCTTTCCACGAGGTTTGTTTTGAATACTCACTTCTCTCAAGTCTAAGATAAGATCACGCTTAGTCAAAAATCATCAGTACAACATAGCATCCTAGCCAAAGAAGCATAAACTTTTTAGTCATCATATAAACAAAGAATCTCCATCAAATAACCATACTTTATCATTTTAAGTCTTTGCTCATACCAAGTTGATACTGAATATCAACTAAACCACATTGTATTTCCAATTTTGCATCAAGTATAAAGATTCTCAACATAAGACTATTCTGCATGAGCAACATAATCATAATTATCATGTAACCATAAAACTAAATGTTCATTCCATCATACTTGAGCAAGGAACCTCAAAAGTAGCATCAAGATATAAAATATCCATGTCTAGATACAAGTGGGCATCACACAACCATCCAGGGATAGTGCATGTGAGCTAGACATACTTTCACCTTTATTGCACTACACCTACAACTAATCATTATGTGTGCATGCTTGACCTACTCGCTTGTGTTGGCTATCTTGAGGACACCCTTTACATTATCATTGGTTTAGGAGTATTTATAGCATTGCTACTTTTTAATTTCGATTTTGAAAAAGGTGTTTCTTATGTTCTTCTCTCAAACACCTATGGAGAAGTAGGCAGGTGGTTTGAGCTAATGGTAAGGAGACTGATGAAAGATAAGGAATTAAAAAAAAAAAAAACTCCCAGGATGTAGTTGGATTGAATGTTCTCATGTAGGAGATAGATGACATGCAGAGTTGGAGAAATTGGGATATTTTTCAAATGCAAGACACTTAGTGGTGTAGAAAAAGAGGGGGAAAATTATTTCTCTGGTACTATAGTGAAAAGTTTCCCATTGCTTTTGGTTTCCTAGACATGCCCTCTAAAATAATTATTAGACTTGTGAAGAATCTCATGTGTTAATTATCATATTGCAATGAAATTTATCTCCACATTTATTGTAATTCTTATTTCTAATGATTAGCTTACTTAATTTTACAAAGAGGAAATGAACTCAGATGCACTTCCATGGATTAGTCCAAGGCCTTGTTAATTTATAATAATTATTTTTTGTATGAAATTATTTTGAAAAAAAAATGATAAACCTTAATATACAGGTTCCTATGAAAAATAATTATGATAAACCTTTTAATATACAGGTTCCTATGTTTTATTTTAGAATATTTATGAACATAGTCTTAAAAAGTTTAGATAAAATCAAGGAACCCTTTGTTTATTTTTTTCCTTTTGAACCTTTACCTTGCATATCGTTCTAATTTAAAGAACTCTAGTATGCTTTTAATTATTTTTTAGTTTGATTTTGTTTCCTGTACAGTCCTCATTGTTATTCAATCAAATATTTATGTTTTTGTCCTTATAGTCATTATGTGATATCTCTATATTGCCCCTTTCTAGGTGATGTTAGGACCTATATTTGTAAGTGCAAATTTATCTAAGTTGAGCACTTCCTTTTTTTTATAGAGCCATGCTTCAGCCATTGTCTATAACCATTCTAAGAATTTTTTCAATACATCCCCTTATTAAAAAATGTTCTTATTATAATGTGTTGTCTTTCATTATACTTGTTATAGGCCTAAATATATTAAAGTATAGAAATGTCTAAGTGTTAGGGGTGGTTGTGTCTATCTATAGCCTTTATTGTGTTTATAGATTTCCTCTTGTAGGGTTATTTCCCTCCATTCCTTGAAAAAACACATTTTCATTTTGTTTGAGACCTTAGACTATTTTAGTCTTTTAGACTTCTCATGTTAACTAGGTATTTTATCATGGCTTTACCTGTGCTTCCACCCCCAAATTTGTCTTTTCCTTTGGGCCTAGTATTTTAGGTGTCCATTCATCATGTAAATCTTAATCTATAAGACTAATCCATGAACCTCAATTATTCTCCACTGACACTTTTCCATGTCTTCTCTTCTTTATCATTGAGCATTCACCATCTTTATTTCCTAATTTAAGGATTCACTTTTCCTTTGAGTCTCAAAATTTTGGGCTTTTATTATTTTTCGTACTCATTTTCCTCGCCCTACATTGCATTTCCCTTCCTCCTTGTTAAACCCATGCGCGTAGGACTACACATACCTTCATACCTAAAAGGTATAAGGTATGTGATAAAACCAATCTATGAACTTTGAAATTCTTCCACCTTATTTCCCTTGGTTTTTTTTCTTCTAGTTTTAGACACACCCCACTAATGATCCCTAATCTATTTCTCTAGTCATAGAATTTCGGACTTTTTTATTTTCCTTTACCAAACAGTGCACTTGGCACTTTGTATCCCTAATCTCCAATCCCTTTCCTTTACCCTTTTGTCCATATTATTTAGTCGTATTAGATTTTCTCACATTTTGATCCCACTTCTTCTACCATTAGCATTGGGTATCCCTTTCCCCGATCGTCACTCCTCTTTGCATGTTCCTTTCAAACTCCTAAGATTCTTTATACAACCTTCTCTAAAAGTAAGTCAACATGTGGTAAGCCTAAACCCTAGTTCCCAATTGCTCAATGCAACCTAGACTTCTATATATTTTACCAACCAATTAAAACCCACCACAAGATAATCCATAGATGACCAGGTCAATACCATATGCAAACATGAATATTTTCCTATCAGTCACCTAGTCGCTTTCTTGGATTAATCACAACATGGCACATTAAGTTTGATATAATTAAATTTTATAGACTCCCTATCCAAGCAATGATTTACCTATGAATGCCTTTCTAAAATTAAAAAGAGTGACCAATAAAATGGTCTCCATATCTAAGTGACTTCTATACCTATCAAAGCAACCTTTATCCATATCCAAGCAACCTCTAATCCTTTTCACACCTCGACAACACAAATATATTTAAGGTTATCCTTACATAGGTAGGGAACCTACCCTCAATTCTTAGAGATTGTCACGTAGGGATACCTTTAATAATGATCTAGATTGCTACCAATAAGATTTTCCATGTCCTCAAGTCATATGTAACATATTAGTCATTCAAAAAGGCTTTTAGACTGAGTCATGATGTACCTATGAATTCCTTTCTTAAAATTCTAGAGGGTAGTTGGATCTATTCCTATTAAGTTGAAAAAAATAAAAAGAGCGACCTAATGGAGACTAGTGATGAAAACCCATAAGTACACTAGAAGGTAAGTCTTGTAAAATTATCTTGCTAAAAAAAAGTACAACAAATAGAAATCATAATAGGTATTAAAAAGCAAGTTGTAGTAACCTACTATTAGGTGTCTTGTACTACCCCTTAAGTAATTAAGGTGCTAAAAATGGAGTTAAGAATGGATAAATTAAATCAATTAAAAATTTAAGATATATATATATATATATATATATATATATATATATATATATATATATATACTTATGTATATTAATATGTATATACTTATATATACGTGTATGTGTATATATATACATGTGTGTGTGTGTGTTTTCATATATATTTATGCTCTCTCTCTCTCTCTCTCTCTCTCTCTCTCTCTATATATATATATATATATATATATCTGTGTGTGTGTGTGTTTCCATATATATTTATATGTATCCTTATATATGCATATATCTTTGTATATATTTTTATATATTTATACCTATATATATATATATATATATATATATATATATATATATATATATATATATATATATATATGTATATATATATATATATATATATATATATATATATATATATACATATATATATATATATATATATATATACGAATATGTTTATGTTTGTATTTTTATATGTCTAAGGACCTATGAGATGAGAAAAAGAAGGAATGTGTAAAGTTCTTCTATATATCAATATAATGAGTATTTTCTCTTTAGAAAAAAATGTCAAGAGTGTAAATGTGTCATTAATGTAAGGTAATGAGATATATAATCTATGTCCACCCTCCAAGCCACTTAAATTCTAACCCCTTATAGATCGTGGAGCGAGGGGGGGTGTGGTCCTACAATTTTTGAGGCTACATACATTATGTTACTGTTAGTCTATGTAGATCCCATATGTCCCCATATTAGCTAATTTATCAGCCTTAGAATTACCTTCGCGAAAGGTGTGATTAAATATGATCTTCTCGAAGGTCTTGCTCAGGTTTAGAGCTTTGGTGAGCAACGCATCTAACCTCTAGTTTATAATGGAACCTTTTCTCATAGCGTTGATTATAATGGTTGAATCCCCTTTGACAACCGATTTCTTCACTCTAAATGCCTTGCACATTTCGAGCCCATCCACTAGCGCCATGAATTCTGTCCAATTGTTAGTTTCAATGCCTAGTGGTTTAGCTCTGTGTGCCACCACAGTCCTATCTGAGTTGTGAAGACAACATCCAATGCTAGCATATCCTCAATTGCCTCTAGGTGGTTTCCAAGTTTAGCTTAAACCAGCCCGTCTTAGGTGGTTTCCAAACACAAAGTTTCCTTTTACCTTTGCCTAGCTTAGGCCCTGGTCCAATGTAAGAGGGAATCTTCAAGCCATTCCAACACCCCCTCATCTTCTCATCCCAGAAGGACAGATTTACCTCCCCATGCTGACCCTTGAATATTCTGTTATTCAGAATTTCAATAATAATAGTTTCAATTTTGTTAGTAAGTTGTTCCAAGCCCAACTTCTATTCTTTGAAGAGTCTCTTGTTTCTCTCTTTCCAAAGTTCCCAGATAACAATAGATGGAGAAATGATCCAAAGACCTCCATACAAACACTTCATGTTTCTTATGGGCCAAGCTTGAAACATCTTCATAACAGAGCTCGATATTGTTGAACTCCATCCCAGTTTATTATGGAGCCAATTCGAGCAATGAAGTGAGAAATCATAGGATAATAATAAGTGA
The DNA here is from genome assembly GCF_030272615.1 of Cryptomeria japonica. Taxonomy (NCBI): domain Eukaryota; kingdom Viridiplantae; phylum Streptophyta; class Pinopsida; order Cupressales; family Cupressaceae; genus Cryptomeria; species Cryptomeria japonica. The sequence goes on along the minus strand of NC_081410.1, from coordinate 240,166,267 downwards.
TCCACATTTTCCTCCTCCTTTTCACAAAGAGGGCATCTACTTGGGCCTTCATAACCCCACTTTTTAAACAGGTCGGCTGTAAGGACCCAATTCTGTAGGGCTAGCCACGAGAACATACCTGCCTTTGGGAGGCAATTTTTATCCCAACATAACTTTAATGGGATGTCACATTTTGGACTTAGCTATTTTTTAGCCTGAAGTTTATAGCCTTCCTTGGTGTTATAGCTTCCAGATTTGGATCCATCCCACACTAGTTTATCATGGCTGAGCTCAAAAGATATGATTCTCAATTCTAGGATTCGGGTCAACCCCTCTTTCTCTCCAGTCAGAATATCTATTTTGTCCAGAGATTTCCATCTCCACTTTTTGGTTATGCTTCCATCTTCTACTTCAATATAATTCTTGGCATGTTTTCCCCAACTAACTTCCAGGAGGGTTTGTGAATTTTTTAAATTAGCCATCTTATTGATTATCGGATAGCCACCCCATGAGTCTGACCAGAACAAGGCCTAGCCACCCTCTCCTAGATTCCATGTAAGTTTTTTCCAAAATGATGCTTCTGCAATCAAGCATGAAGTTCCAAATGCGAGATCCTCTTGGGGGGTTAGCAGTTATAAAGATGCTCTCAGGGTTGTTGCTATTCAAATATTTATGATACGAGATTCTGGCCCATTTAAGGTGAGGGGATTTATGCATACTCCACACTAATTTCGCTCCTAAGGTCGTACTATGATCTCTAATGTTGTTAATTCCAGCCCCACCACTCTCCTTAGGCTTAGAAACTTTATCCCAGGCTAATAATGCATATTTCTTTTTGTCTCTTGACCCTTGCCAGAAGAAATTTCTAAGGATCTTGTTTAGCTCCTCCTTTTTGGCTGTTGGGAGGTCAATACAAGACATAACTGATAAATTGGCATGGAAGAGAGGACTGCTTTTATCATGGTTGCTCTGCCTGCTGAGGAGAGCCATTTTCCTTTCCAGGATTCTGCTTTGGACTTTATTTTGTTGACAATATGATCCCAAAGTTTAGAAGATCTACAACCTTTTGCTAAGGGTAAGCCAAGGTATTTACATGGTAATTCCCCTACCCTAAAATTCAAAATATTGCAGATTGCATATTCTTCATTTTTATCAGTGTTAAAAAAGAAGATTTCAAATTTTTCAGTGTTAATTTCCTGCCCTGAAGCCTTGGCATAGGAATCAAGAATAACCTTGAATGAGCATGCCTCATGTCTCTTGCCTAAGCCATATAACATAGTATTATCAACAAACTGATGATGAGTGATGAGAGCTACCCCCCTAGTTATTATAATGCCTACCAAGGACTCCCTCTCTCTAGCTCTAGAAATTGACCTACCCAATGATTCTGCCATAATGATAAAGAGGAAGGGAGAGATAGGATCCCCCTGCCTTAACCCCCTTGAGGTGCCAAAGAAGCCCTCAGGGGAGCCATTTACCAGGATGAACATTCTAGGAGAGGAAATGCATTCATAAATAAGGTTTATCCATGATTTAGCAAAACCAAATGCTTCTAGACATTTACAAAGGAAAGGCCATTCCACCTTATCATAAGCTTTCTTAATATCTAGCTTTATAAGCATACTTGATTCCTTGTTTTGTAGGATGGAGTGAATGGCCTCTTGGGCAATGATAATACCATAAAAAATAGACCTACGTGGGACAAAACCCATTTGATCTTCACTTATAAGGAGAGGGAGCAGTTTCTACAGTCTGTTGGCAATAGTTTTGGAGAGCAATTTGTAAATGGTATTGCATAGGAAAATTGGGATAAAAGTGTTATTGATTTCCTTGAGCACCTTACCCAAGTTTTTGGCTCCCTCCAGTTGCGTTGTTACATCATCCGCAATAAAGTGCCAACACTTCTGAAAAAAGGCAGTTGGGAAGCCATCAGGCCTTGGAGCCTTGTCAGGGTTCATCTGACTAAGGGCTAAGTCCACTTCTTTGGCAAAAATAGCATTTAGACTCTTATTCTGTGCATCAGTAATAATTTTTGGGATGCTAGCTAGGATAGTATCTCGGGAGCTTAGGTTAGAGCCTTCCCAGTTATTTAGGATATTCTCAAAATACTTGACTGCCTCTACTGCGATTAGGTTAGGGTCCTCTGTATACTGTTTGTTGCCCACTCTAATTTTGATTATTTCATTTACTGACCTCCTTCGTTTAGTGCTATTGTGAAAAAGCTTAGAATTCATATCTCCATCACTTAACCATAGCTCTCTGGACTTTTGTCGCCAAAAAGCTTCATCCTTAGCCAATATATCCTCATAATTCACTAGTAACCTTTTCTCTTCCATGTAAAGAATTTGATCCATCCCTTTATCCATAACTATCCTATTGAGCGCACTGATCTCACCCTCTATTCTGGCTTTTGATTCAAAAATATTACCAAAGTTCTTGTTATTCCATCTCGGCACATTGTTCTTAACCACCTTCATCTTGCTAACCACATTAAAAAGTCTAGACCCTATGAACTCGGACTCTTTCCACCATTGCTCAATCAGTCCCAAGACCTTGCCCTCTTTCAACCACATCAATTCAAATTTAAAAGGACATCTTCTAGGTTTGCATTCCTTTGTAATTGATAACTAAATGGGGTAATGATCAGAGCCTAAGATGGGAAAGACTTCTGCGTTAAGTGAATTAGGAAAGTCAATCAGGCTTCCCCAGATAAAAAACCTATCTAATTTTTCCACTATGAAGCTAAATCCTAACCTTCTATTGTTCCAGGTGAAAGTTTCCTTTGTTGTCTTAATCTCCATAAGACTGGATCTCTATACCCAATCATTAAAATCCTTCTTTGATTGTGATCTTGTTCCGATCCCCCTCCCCCCCCCCATTTCTCTTTTGGGTCCAAGATGGCATTAAAGCCTCCTCCTATGATACAAGTATGGTTTGGGATAGTTTTTAGAAATAGATCTAGGTCCCTCCACATCCTTTTCTTATCCTTATTTTGTGTTGGACCATAAACATTTATAAGCATGAATTGAAAGTTGTTTTTGATACTCTTAACCCAACCACTCATCCAATGTGTCTGGTTGTTAACCATCTCAAAGGAGACCACTCTAGGATCCCAGATAACTGCCAAGCCACCAATCGTCGGATGTCCTACCACCTCCCTAATGGCTATTTTTTTCTTAAAGATCCCAATATCACTTGAGTTCAACTTGGTTTCCTGTAACATAACTATCTCATAACTTGTGGATGTAATGCAGTGTTTTATGATCCGACCTACATGTTGGTACATTGAGTATTTTATTGTAGTCGACCTTATGGTCTATGGTAAAGGTATATGTTTCACTACTTTTAGTCTTGTTATTGTTTTCTCACTTTAACTTTATGTCAAAATGTAATTTTGCATCTCTATTCTTTTATATTTGGGCACGTGACATTAATATATACTTGATGATGTGTAATTTATGTATTATGTTATTTTGAGATTATGGTGGTCCTTACAAAACAAATCAAAGAAAATTAAATATAAATCAATTAGTAATGATGTATTATAAATCAAACATGTTCCTTAAGCTAAAGAGACACTATGAGGAGATGAACATCATGGACTATTAAGAGTCACCTTCCATGTTGTCAAAATCAAGAAGAATTTCTAAAGAGTTAATTACTTAGTGAATCTTTAATTGGGTTAGAATAAACAATATTAAGGTGATGCAGGAGCATCCCCGGTTCATAGCAATCTTGCATCAACCAAAAACATTTTCTTTATGTTTTGTTTTCTTTTTGCAATTTCAGCTTTTCTTTCTGTGTGTCTCGGTTTTGGCTCACCAGATCCTATGGAGTTGGATTCTACTTGAAGACTTGATCATCTTTCTTATTCCCAGACCGCGTCGCATTTGGATCATTTTTTGAAAAGATATCGCAATCGGTTTCCTTGACAATTTCCTATTACCGGTTGACAGTTTTTTGTTACCAATTGTCTGGACCTATTTTGGCGATCTACCGGAACCCCTTCTGAAGCTTGTGGAGCCTTGGGCGTTGATTCCGATGTTCCTTGGCATGTGGCTGATCTTTTCCCGTGATCTACACTTCATCCTTTGGATTTTCCGGAGGAATCTTTTGGCGGAGGCCGACCTTGTTGATTTTACACGTTAAGTCTTGTTCTTCGGGTTTTGATCCCTTTTTGGGCCAACCGAATCCTTTGGATCGTATATATAATTGTAATTGTGCATTAGAATGTAATCAATCGAAGAATCAAGTAGTGACACTTTGCGTAGAAGATAGATCTTAAGATTAAAGGTCTCGGTTGTGACCTATTATGTATTATGTATGTTCTACCAGGCTTGTGAGCCGGTTATGCCATAACCCATCTGTTACCGGTTTGTTGTAATCAATTTTCATGTTATAATACAATTTGTTTTGCATTGCCTCCAGCATATCTTTGTGTTTCCATTGTATTTACTCTTGCTGACCAGTCCGAATTGATCTCTTTGAGGTCCCTCCTAATTGGTGACTGCTTCATAAGGAGCAATCATGTATGAAATTTGTGATATATATTAGGAAGTGAGTTCCTATATGTTTAGTTTCCAATAGATAATGGTAGATAAATTACTTTGGGCAAGTACAAAAGGAATGAAATTAGGAAAATAAGCCATGATAAAAAGAGATTCAATAGTAGAGAATAGATTAGGAGAAAGGATACTCACTAACCATACAAAATAAATTAAGAACACCTTTATCTCTTCTAAATATATATGCACATAAAATTAAGGTCTTAAGGTCTCTATTTTTTATAAATACACCAAGGATGCTAGTGAATTGTGCTTTCTATGTATTTTCATAACAACTTGGTTTGATTTTGAGCTATGCTTTCTACATATATTAACAAGTTATTCATTTGATTGATTATTAGCATTGCTTCAGTTATTATAGGACACGAGAATGTCTTCTACCATGTTAAAGGTCAAAAGTGTTGAAACTATTGTAAAATTTATGATTTTAAGAAGGATTGCAATAAGAGATAGAAAGAGACGAATGAGGATTCAACCAACATGGCTACATACACATACACAAGAAAAGATTACAATGTTAGAATGTATTCTAGGGCGCTTCACTAAATCAAATAACTTGAGAGCATCCAAGTGCGAAATCCATTTTGTGCATATCTTCCAATCACTGAGTTCCATGGAATGACATCTATTTGAGGCATTCTATCAAATAGTTTACACATTTTGCAAACATATATACCAAAAAAAATTCATCTATAAAATATGACTTAAAAACCCCTTCTATTAAGCTTTGATGGATGTTTTTACTCTGATCGAAATCTTCCGTGTTGGCACGGGTAGGGAGGATGCTGCCAAATTTTGGAGATTGTGGCTTTATACCTATCAATTGCATTTGCTTGAAAGCTTTTGAAACCCTTTCAACAAATCCATTTTGCTTATATCCTGATGTATTGTGACACCATTATCAGAAGATCCCATTGTAGCATGGGCTTGAAGTACAGTGTCATATGTAAACTGCGATTGGGTTTCATGGATAACTGCAGCATGGGAAGGGTAGGCCTATATGAGTTTGATTTTTTGTTTGGCTTGAGTGCTGATGCGGAGCATCATGAAAATCCATAAAACCTTCATTCAAGGGTAAACTTTAAACTTAAATCAAGAGACATGTAAAAAGATAAATCACTCTTCTCAACTTCAAAACAATTTCAAAGGTTATATTACATCCTTAAAACCCTTCATTCAATATTTCAGATCATAACATTCACCATAACATGAGAGAACAAATTCTTTATTGCCATGGAATACCCTAGTTTAGGGTTTCATCCCTTAACAACTGTTTTCACCAAAATAATCACAAAATATTCAATTATTAAACAAATAAAGTAAGAACAAAAGCACTGGAAAGAAGATTCAGAGACCTTTCCAACACATATATCCTTTCTTCAATATTATCCGTCATGTGACCACACCAAATGCTACAACCGGGTTGTTGCTGCCTTCACCAATCTGCTTTTCACCGTGAACTGTAACAGACAGTCATCAATAACATTTTACATATTTCTCATAAAGACAATCTCTTCAGTCAGAATTTATATCACTGAGTTAGACAAGTTCTCTCAAAATTTCAGCCAGATCCAACGGTTAAATAAAAAGATATGATCATTTTCCCAAAATTGGGTAACCCTTGGCAGGGTTTTGACAATCATTAAAAAACAAACATATCTTGCCAAATACTCCACAAAAATGCACAAGAAAGGATTCATCTGAAATATATTTCATAAATATATCATTAAATAACATCTACATATAAAAATTACAACAAATGTGATCCTCCATGGATCTATGACAGCCATAGATTCCTTAAAACCTCATGACAGTTTGAGGGTTTGATGGATAATCTTCGTCAAATCCCCTCCAAACTGATCTCCCTTCTTGATTTCGACCAAACATGGTTTTATAAACCATTTCCAACTCCTTTCTAACTTCTCCAACCACCTCATAACCAATGGATTTCATTTTTACACTTTTGTTGCACTTTTGGCAATATTGCAACTTTGCAATTTTTACAATTTTTGACATAAATGACTCTAACTCTTACATGGACACTTTTAAAACTTCAATATGGACCAAATATGATATCTTTGGGCAAAATGGCTCATTTAGCCTTACATATTATGATTCAATTGACTCAAACAACCTTAATATATTATGAATGACTCAAATACAAGAAATTGTTCATATTATGACTTTTGACCTCCTGCTATGCTTGTGTGCTTAGGTGCCTCTGCACCAAGTGTGCGATAAATTGACCCCACAAGAGCCACCTAAGCATTTCATCAGCTTAGTGTGTGCTCATTAAGGCTGGCCTAACATATCCTATAGTAGATTTTTGATCTTTTGCAAAACCTACTCAATTCAAATTAGAATATCATACAAATTATAGATTTCTATGAAAAAGAGTAATAAATAATCATAACTAAAGTCCCTTTTACATATCCCAACATTCTATTTATTGTTGTCCAATGTGGAACATTAAGAGAATTAAAAATCCATAAAATTACATCTATTGCAAAAAAAAATATCAAGTCTAATGTGATTTGAGTACACAAGGCTACAAACAAGTTGCTTGCATAAGGTAAGATCAACACACTCACCTTCCAAATCATTAATCAACAACAATCTTAGAGTAAGTGAAGTAGAAACAATTTTACAATCTTCCATCCTATATTAGGTCAACAAGTCTAAAGCATAATTTGTTTGAGAAAGATAAATTAAATCATCTTTCTACCATACCTAGATGCCAACAAAGTACTCTAGAAAACCAATATTTGTCATCTCAAATTTATGCTTCAAATTTAACTTTATGTCACTAATTTTGTTCATGTTATTTCCCATGATTGTAAGATCATTAGCATAAAGTACAATAATAATTATGTCACCTTCATCAAATTCTTTCACATATAAGTTTGGATCATGACGACTATTATGGAAGCCTTGATTTTTGAAATATTCGTCAGTTTTAGCCTATCGAAACCTTGGAGCTTGCTTCAAGCCATATATATACTTCCTTAACTTTCTTGAACTAAGTGTTCTTACCCTAAACTTTCAAATCCCTATGGTTGAGTCACATAAATCTCTTCATCAATTTCCTCTTAAGAATATTGTTTGACTCATTATTATCTCACATTCAACCAAAATAATAACTTAAAAATGATTGCATTATATCATTACTATTGAAATATTATTTTCATAGTTGTAACATAATCAAAAGTGAGAATACTTAGATAAGATAAATTATACTATAAAAAATAACGACATTATAGCATCAATATTAAATGATATTTTACACATGTGGTCATAATAAACTTAAAGTGATAAATGTAGCAGTTCATGCATAAGGGAGATACTTTAATTCATTTTTTGTGTGGATTTGGTATAAAGATGTAGCTTATCAATATAATCTATGGACAATACTAGGTGAAATTTGTGTAATGCCTAGCACTTGGTTGTAAAAACTAGGAGAATTAACCTCCACAAGAATAGTGTAGCTCTAGGGTCATAGCCATCCAATAAGGGCTAAGTAATGTGATTTATCAAAAATGATGGGGGTAAATAATGTTGCAACTCTACTATGAGATCTTTGCATTTTTGGCTCCATAGGAATTGTATGCGTGTCTCTTGTAATTATAAGAACAATTTTTCCACACCAACATATGTTATTTTGGATAATTTGCCATATCCTATACCAAATACATAAATAAATTTTAAAAAATTACACATAAAAGATGTTAAAATTTTAAGACATACTAAATAGGTAGGTATTAAATACATGTAGTCAAAGATACAATGATGGCATTCATCCCTCCAACCAAGTTATTATAGATTGTGATGAACATACATATTGGAGTCTATATGTGTGTATATCTTGTACAACACAATCGCATTGCTGTGTAACTTTTGTAAATCTATGAGTTGCTTGTACAATTTGTAAAAATTAACCTCGAAAATCAAATGATTCTCTGTAGCTTTTCTCTCCAATGCATATAAAAGACTTTTAAGTAGGCCATCATTACACAATATCAAATATAAGTCATTAAAACATATACACAATTTTTGTCACATAAAATTACAACTAACAAATTGTATTTGAAAAATTGTCCATCTCCATCTCCTAAAGAAAACAAGTTATATTATAATCACATATTGAAATATTTGCATCTTCTATGTATTGCTATGTTCACAATTTATATTGCTATATGAACTAAAACAAACCCTAAGTTATTTGTGTAAAAAAGTGGAAATTAACCTCTACAATTATTAAATTATTCCTAAGAAACTTGTCTCCTCAAGGAATATAAACTTATATTTATATTTAAGAAAATTCTTTAACTCAAAAAAACAAATCATATTATAATCACAATTTCAAAACAATTGCATCTTCTTCTATATATTACGATATTTTTAATTTATATTAAATCAATATATATTAAAAAATAAATGTAATTTTTTTAATAATACAATAATATATAAAATATATGAATAGAATTGATGTTCCATCCCAATCAGTAAACATAAAATCAATTGTATAATAGAATTTCAAGCTATTAATGTAAGTTATAATATACGATTAACACTTCCTTAAATCACTCAAATCAAAATTTGATGGTTAGAATATAATTTTTCGCTTTGGTCATTTCGTATGACAAAAACCAAATCAATTCATTAAAAAAAAGTAGCGGATTGGGAAAAATATTATTCCCATCATTCCAAAGAACTTAAAATTCTGTCGTTATCTGCTTTGTTTGAATTCTTCTATTAATTGATTAATTAATCGCATGACCTAACTATGAATGTTTTGGTGGGTTACGTCATTGTCTTTCAAAATGGTGATGTAACGGTGATAGATTTCGGTAATGAAATGGCATTTCGATTGTTACAATGAAGTCAAAAAAGTTCGATTTGGTATTGTTTGATTATTAAAAAAATAGTCTATAGTCAATTTATCTTCACTTGCATCATTCATTGTTTAATATTCAAATTTAATTGTAGATTGCTTCTTACTATGTCATGAATGGGGTTAGAATTAAGAGAGAACATAATCTGTGGTAGATTTTCTATCATTTGTACAACATTATCGAATCTGAATTATAATATCTTATAAGTTGTAGATTTCTAAGAGAAGTGTAATAAACACTCAATAGTCGAAGTCCCTTTACATATCTCACTATTCTCTTTTGTGCCATCTAATATGGTACCTTAAGAGAACTCAAAAATCTTGAAACTGCACCTACTATATAAAAGAAATATCAAGTCCAATTTGATTCAAGTACACAAGGCTGCCAACAAGTTGCTTGCATAAGGTAGGATCAACATCCTTACCTTCCATATCCTTAGTCAGTAACAATCTTAGAGTAAGTGGCAATTTTACAATCTTCCATCCTAAACTCGTCAACAAGTCTAAAACATAATTCATTTGAGAAAGATAAATTCAATCATCTTTCTACCATAACGAGATGCCAAGAAAGTAGTGTAGAAAACTAAGATCTATCATCTCACATCTTTCCTTCAAATTTAACTTTATGGCACTATTTTTTGTTCATGTTATTTCCCATGATGATAAGACCATGAACATAAAGTACAATAATAATTATGTCTCATTCATCAAATTCCTTTGCATATAAGTTTCGATTGTGAGGAATATTATGGAAGCCTTGAGTTTTGAAATTTTCATCAATCTTAGCATACCAAACACTTGGAGCTTGCTCCAAGCCATATAAAGACTTCCTTAACTTGCAAACTAAGTGCTCTTATCCTAAACTTTCAAATCCCTATGGTTGAGTCATAGATCTCTTCATCAATTTCACTATCAAAAAATACATTCTTAGCATCCATTTGCTAAACGGACCACTTGAAATGAGCGACCAATGCTATAATAGTCCTAACAATATTGAGCTTTGCTAATGAAACAAATAAAATGTCTAGTCAATTCCCTCCTTTTATGAGTGCCCTTTGGCCACTAGTCTTGCCTTTTGTTTTTCAATGTTTCAATCAAACTTGAACTTAGTCCTATACACCCACTTATTGTAGATCACATACTTTCCCTTGGGCTTGTCCACTAATTTCTAAGTTTTATTCTTCATCAAAGAGATATTAATTTTGCATAGCTTTTTCTCATTCTTATTTTCCCTTACCCTCATCTAATTTTTGAGGATCAGTTTGCAAATACACCAACAATGTCATATCATCCATCGGTATTAGATTTCTCACAATGGCATCCTTGAAACAATGGAAGTTGTATTGTGATGGATCATTTACCCAACATGGATAAGGAGTAGGAGTTTTGTTTATCACACCACGGGGAGATTGCATCCCTAAGTCTTAGTATTTGGCATTTCCTTATACCAACAACATTGCTAAATAGAAAGCTTTAATAAATAGATTAAGAACAACTATAAAATGGAAGATTCAAGAGATTTCATGTCTATAGTGATTCACAGTTAGTAATCAAACAAGTCAATGATGAATACCTCACAAAGGATGAAAAGCTTATGCCCTATAAAAAAGGGTTCACAATTTCACTCATTACTTCTCTTCCATTGTATTTGAGTTCATAACTAGATCAAATAAAAAAGCAGTTGATGATATGGCTACAATTGGACCTTCTTAGATATGCCACATAATGTTCATAATTGTGAGTTCTTGGTGGAACAACTTTTGATCCCTGTTTTTGATGTTCATGAACTCATGTGCAAAATTGTTAGTCCTAATTCACCTTGGTGCCAAGACTTCTACAATTACCTTCATGAGAAAATCATGCCACCTAACCTATCTACCAATCAAAGAAAGAAATAACATGAACAAAGGAGCCTTATCATAGAGCACACTATATCAAAGGAGCCTTGATACTACACTCATTAGATGACTTGGCATAGTTGAAGCCCAAATTGCCTTATGAGAGGTACACGATGATATGTGGAGCTCATTCCAGTGGTCCTACCTTGGCTAAGAAATTAATACATATTGGTTATTATTGGCCTACTATAGAACATGATTATTACTACTTGTCAAGAAATGTCACCAATGTTGAATTCATGGAGATATTTTTCATGCACCAACATAGGAACTTCATTAAAACATATGCAAACCTGATGGCTAGAGCTTAAGGCCGCTATGGTGTTTTTTTAATTTGCATTGAAACACATGCAAACCTGATGGATATCATAACCAAAAATATGTGAATTTTTTTAATCTTCTGATAAAAACACGTCTTAGGCCTCAAATGGTCATCCAATCCTTTGGGCTAGATGCCCAAGTACAATCCAACCTAAAGGATTGGTGTTTTTCAATGCAAACCATTTGGTGAGTGCTAAATATGGCGCTCACCCTATTTGGCGCTCACCAAATTCAAAAAGTTCACTTTTCACTTTTGGCGAGCACCAAATTTGGCACTCACTGAATGTGTAAAGTGCATTTTTTGCATTTGGTGAGCGTCAAATTTGGCGCTCGCCAAATGTTCTGCATTGCTTAATTGTAGATTTTATGAATGAGCAAATATTCTAGTTTGGAAACAAGTTATATGCAATCCTTGAAGAAGAATATATACATGAAATATAACATTTAAATATAGGCCATGATTTATACTTTAAGTTATATTTCATGTATATATTGGTAGAATATTTGAGAGTGGTTAAATCTTAATAAAATTTGTCTCACCAAGGATTATAAAAGACCTCTAATTAAGTCATTTAATATACAAAATAAAAACCTATATCATTACAATATATGCATGATCTTTGTCACATAATATTATTATCTAGTACAAATCAATGTACATTTATTGCATGTCAATATTGACATATTTAATTATAACCAACAATTTGTATTTAAGAGAATTGTTTAGCTCCTAAAAAAAAACATTATAATCACATTTTGAAGTAATTACAATTTCTATATATTACTATATTTGTACTTAATACTAAATCAATATATAATAATTAGCCGATGGGCTTTTGTTATAAGTGGACTTGCCACACTACATCTTGCCGTGAAAATTGTCTCACGCCTGGAAAAACAACCTGAAACTTTGAAGATTAACAATTTTAATTTTCTAATAACTGTTGCAAGACGATTAAAGGAGTCATAAACATCGATATTTTGGGAATGAGTCAAAAACACGTAATCAAATGATTTTCGGTTTCCAGTCACTATTTCATAGTGCATATCAACACAGTTTCCTTTTAAATGGTCAATCCATAATTCTTAGAACTAAATATGTTTTATTCGGATTGCATTATTTACTCCACTGCCTTGATGTTCCTTTTTGCCGCCTTAACTACCGCCCTAACTTTGCATAAATTCTCTTTTACAGTCGAGTAGAGGCCGAACAAAATTCACGAAGCATAACATATTTCAATTTAGTGGTATTTATATCTTAATCATTCTTTTCTATTTTGATTTATTTTATTTAGATCCTCGGAAGCTAAGCTCCCCATGTTCCCTATGTTCCTTATCTCCAAATCCTGGCTTACAAAATAATTTCTCTGGCTTTCAACTCAACACAAAATCTCAAATCATCGATCAATTCTCTTATGTGAGTTATGGCCGCTCCTCAATGTTGGAGATTATAATCCCAACTATCGCATAGCTCTAGTAAGCCATCGCACCATTGTTGAATATCGGTTTCCACCGTTAAATCAGTAATTATTAAACATTCAGATAAAAATCAGTTAAAAATCAGATTCTCCACTGTCAAGTTGAAACTGAACTTTAATGTAATCATTCCCCACATTTCCTAAAGATTTTGTTGTTGTTAAACATGTTTATTGGCAATTTCCCCATCTAATTTCCTCGTAACCATTTGATATGTCATAGCTTTCATTTAATCTCAGTAGAGGTGCATGTAATGCATCGATGGCAATTTTTGAAATCAATAAAAAATTGTTTATGGGTGCCTACAAGAAGTTGTGTCCTTTTTGGCCAAAAAGCGGAAGTTTTTTCCTTGTTTTTTAGATTTCGTCCTATTTGACCTAAACATTTGAAGCACTTAAAGAATGAATCTTGAAAAAAGTCAGTAATAGAAAATGTAGTGCTCGAAGTCTACTTTCCAAATATGTAATTTATTTTAATACTCAGATCTTAAAAATGAAGTTTGAATAGGCATTAAACTAAAACCTATTGTTTAAAAGTCATTTTTCAGGAACATACCATGCCCGTGTACAACAAGCATAATTTGACCTAAATGAAAGTATTTTTCTTTATCCTTTTGGGAAAAGATCTGTAACTCACTCACCTTTGATAAGGATATTTTTTTGTAATTTTTTTAAATTTTTTTCTATTGGGCATAATCACTGTTTTGAAAAATCCACATGTGCAACAAGCATAATTTGACCTAAACTTTAACATTTTTTTTTTAAAAAAAATGTATAGAATTGTCTCTAGTTTGATGCCATAAAAAAAAATTTCCAAAAAACTTAAAGACAAAAAAGTTATTAAAAAACTTAAAAACCCTGTTATTTCAAGTTTATGGACCTCTTTCATTAGAAATTATTTTAAAATTAAAAATGTTGATTCATTCTTTTAAAAAATTATATATTTGGAATCTAGACAGTGTGTATTGTAATGGGTTTTCGTTGTTTAAAAAAAATCTGAAAATTAGGTGTTTAGATATCTTTTTGAAGTCATTTTTTGTATGAAGCTTCATTTGGCCTTCAAGTTGCAAGTCAAACCAGGTCCAAGCCTCAGGTTCGGCTCTCCAAACCATTTTCCAAGCCAAATTCCGAAGCTACAAGCGGGCCCCAAAACATTTTGTTTAGAAATGAGATCCTGTTTCATTTTGCATTTTTTTTTTTTCAAATTCGTATAAATAGGAGTTATTAAAAATGATTAAATGTCTTCTTATGTGCAAGTTTTTACATAATATTTTATGATCTAGTTGTCCTTTGGATGCTCTTTTATTGCAATTTTAGATCCATTTTTTGAAGGTGGCATTTATTGCATAATTTTTTAGTCATGGGGTCTAAACAACGTCAGAAGAGGATACAAAGGAGGGAAATGACCGCCGAGGAAATTCAAGTAGAAAGAGAGAAGGAGGCCAAACGTCAAAGAAATAGAAGAATGAGGATTCGACAAATGTATAATCCTGATGCTTCTGGATCCACAACAATGGAAGAGACAAACATTCTAGATGATGCAATTATAGATGATGTTGATGTGGATGAAACAATTATGATGAATATTCCAAGTACTACATCCTCAAATCCAGGTACATCTTCAAATTATCCAAGTAAATCTTCAATTCCTTCTCTGGAAGACATGGATAATGTGATTATAGGTGATATTCATGTTGATGATTTAGTAGAAGCTGGATATACCAATGTTGAGATCAATAGAATTGTCAATGAGTCTAAATTGAAGCAAATTAGAGATATTGAAAATGAAAACCCTCATGTTGGTAAAGATGAAATTCCTTTTAATGTTGAAAGTGAAAATACTTTTGAACATGGTGAAAATGAAAATCCTCCTATTCTTGAAGATCAAGGAAAGTTTTTTATAAAAATTAAAAAAAAATGTTTTGGATAATCTTCTTGGTGACAGATAAGAACATATGCCAATAGAATTTTTTTATCGAAAAAAACTTGCAATTCTATGTCAACTTATGATGCAATTGATGAGAATGTGGAAAATGAGAAAAGTGATGAAAAAAATAGGCATATTTGTGAAACCATAAAAAAAAGATGAATCAGTTAAGCATGTTATGTCTATTGTTGCAAGTGTCATTGAATCTATTGGTACAACGAGTCGATCTAAAGATAAGAATGCGGCACAACGAGCTATAACAACTACCGTAGTGAATAAAGAAACCTTGAATAAAAGGATGGTAAGCAACATTAGTGGAATTTTAAAGATGCATCCTAAAACATGGTTAGAGCAGCTCAAAGAAGAGAAAGTATTGAAAATTATCCAATCAACCAAAGTTGGAGTTTTAGTGGTAGACTTCAAAGGTCAGATATGAAATTGAATATTGACATGAAATCTTTGGTTGAAAAGTTTTGGCATGATAATACAAGGGTATCATCTAATGCTAGAGATGTTCTAAAGTTGAGAGTGGGGTCAAAAATTTGTGACCCTCATCCAAAACACCTATTAGACACAACTCAAGCTGAATATTATAAAAAAAAATTGGATGAAGTTGTGTTACCTGGAAATATTACTAGAAGTCAAAGATCATTTGAAAAATGCATGCCCTGGTATGTGAAAATTAATAAGCAAATAATCTCTTGTTGTAAAACGCGCGTGCAATTTCATTACTATTATGATTTTTTCGATACATATGTTGTTTTTTGCATAGTAACATGCTTTTCCAAGTATGTGGTATTGATATGCCACCTGAATCAATCAAGGAATTTGAGGCAAGTTTATTTTGTGAAAGAATTGATGGGCAATTATTTTATTTACATTCATGTATCTCTGGACAATTTTCTAGTTGTGGCAATTTTTCATCACTAGTAGAATGTATGCATGAGAGTAGTGAAACTGATTTTGGACAACAACTAGTGGATGCTAGAAGATTTAAGAATGTTGAGTATCCCTTAAAGGATGGGAAAACAGGAACGCGTGTCGATTTAATCACATAGAAGGTTAGTGTACATGTATTCATGTCAGAATTTAAAAGTAAGGTTGTACCTGTAGACACCTAAAATTGTCATGTCTAATTAAATAAATATTTTTTATTTATTTAATTATTTTAGCCTAATTCTTCTATTAATTAAATAAATCTTTATTTATTTAATTAATTCATTTATCCTCTTCTAGCCTTTTTCCTCATTTAAAATAAATACATTTATCTATTTAAATTATCTTCTTCCTAAATTAAATAAATACTTTTATTTATTTAATTGATCTCACTTCCTCTATTAATTAAATAAATCTTTTCTAATGGGATTAACCCTTAAACCTTCTCAAGGCAGAAGCATTTACAAAGATACTGGGAAGAATTGTGCTCTAGAGAGGAGTATTGGAGACAAAAATCAAGGGAGCTATGGCTAAAAGATGGGGATAAAAATACAAAGTTCTTTCAGGCATCTGCAAAGATTAAGCAAGTTGCATCTACTATCTTTTCTATAAATGCCTCTTCTTCGAGGATAAAATTAACTCATGAACAAGAAATTAGGGAAGAGGGTGAACTCTTCTTTAAAAATCTTCTTGCTCCTTATCCTCCTTTTGTTCCTAAGGAGTCCAGTGTTGAGGTATTGCTAGATTCCACCCCTTATCTGATTTCACAGCGTGATAATGATTATCTGATGCAACCTTTCTCTCTTGCCGAACTTCAAGAGGTGGTAGTTTCGATGGATCCTGACAAGTCTCCAGGTCCTGACAGTTTCAACATGTTATTCTTTCAAAAGTGCTGGGATGTTTTAAGTTTTGATCTTTTAATGGTTTTGGAGGAGTCAAGACAAAAAGCTTTTATACTCAAGAACTTCAATTTAACCCATCTTTCTCTTATCCCCAAATCCAACAACCCTCAATCTTTTGTAGACTTTAGGCTTATCTCCTTGTGTAATACAGTTTACAAGATCTTCACAAAAGCTATTTATCTCCAGTTAAAATCCTTGATACCTAAAGTAATATCTCCTCAACAAGGAGGTTTTGTTCCTGGTAGGGAAACATCGGAAGGTACGCTTGTGGCCCATGAAGCTTTGCACTCAATTAACTCTTCACAGTCCCCTGCTTTCATAGCTAAATTAGACATGTTGAAAGCATATGATAAAGTATGTTGGTCTTTTCTTTTGAGAGTTCTTAAAAAGTTTGTCTTTTCGGAAAAGTGGTGCAAATGGATCAAAAATTGTCTCTCTGGTGCACATTTCTCAGTTATTCTTAATGGCAACCCTTCTAGTTTTTTTCAAGCCACTCAAGGAGTTAGACAACGTGACCCACTATCACCTTTTGTCTTCATTATCATGGCAAAATATTTTAGCAGATTGATCAATAAACAACTAACTATGGGTCTTTGGAAGGGGGTATGCATCCCTAATACTTCAATTTCCATCACCCACACTTTATTTGTAGATGATACACTTCTATTTGGTTGTTCCAACATTCAAGAAACAAGGCATATTAAGAAAATGTTGGACATATATACTTCAGGATCTGGGAAGAAAATAAGTGCTCAAAAATCTAAATTATTCATATTTAATACTTCTGAAAATGTGTCTAACAGCATTATCCGGACATTGGGCTTTCCAGTGGATTCTCTTCCATCTTCGTACTTGAGCATCCATTTCTTTATGGGAGCAGGGAAACCCTCTTTTTGGAATTCTGTGATTGACAGATTAAAAAGAAGAATTTATGTGTGGAAAGCTAGATGGTTATCTCTGTCAAGCAGAATCCTTTTGTCAAAATTGTTTTGGCTACAATCCCAAACTACTAGATTTCAGTCCTTCAAGCCCCGAAATCTATTGTTTCCCATATCAAGAAAATTATTCAGAATTTTATTTGGAAAGGTAATCTTTCAGAAGATAAAAAGATTCAGCTTGTATCTCTCAACAAAATGACTACAAGTAAATCTACGGGCGGGGTTGGTCTACACGATCTTTCAAAAAGAAACAAGGCCTTTGGGGGAAAGTTGGTTTGGAATATTTATGTAAAACCACATTCTTTGTGGTGTCAAATTATGCAAGCAAATTATTTAGATACTCCTACCCCATCACGCATTTTTACTATCCTTGATCCTCCATCAAGCTCTGCAGTTTGGAACTTCATGATGGCTTCTAGGAATGTGATTACTAGATATTTATCTTGGCAAGTACATAATGGCAAAGATGTCAACTTCTGGCATGATTCATGGAGTGGTCTCCCCCCTCTTAATCTTGAGGAATCTCTAGTAAATGCAATCCCCATATTTATCACTCAATCGGGATCTTACCTTTATGATTACATAGATGATCTTGAGAAGCCTTCAAATCGTGTCATTTGGAAGAATCGAGCTTCACTCCCAATCTCCCCGACTCAAAAGGTAAAATTCTCTTTGATTCTCAAGAACCGCATTATTTTTATCTCTAATATTTGAAACAAATTGATATGGTGCCCTGTGAAGAACGGAAAGTACTCTATCAAGGAAGGGTATAAGGCAATTCATCAAATGTCGGTTCAATCCTATTCACAAAGAACTTATAACTTTTGTTGGAACAACAATATTCTTCCCAGGGAAGGGATGTTTTCTTGGCTTTCTCTACACAAGAGAATACTTACCAGTGAGAGACTTGATAAATTGAATATTGCACCTCCATTTGCCTATGTACTTTGTGGTGAGCATAATGAAACGTTAGATCATCTACTCCTCCAATGTGATTTTGCTCATAATTGTTGGATGTTTGTGCTTGCTAAACTTTCCTTTAGCATCCCTCTTCCAAATAATGTATGGGATTTGTTCCAGTCTTGGCCAGGCTTATATTCATCCTCTCTTTTTGCATGCATTTGGAAAGTGATCCCATCCATAGTAGTATAGTCAATCTGGCGGGAAAGAAATAAGCGTATTTTTAGAAAACAAACATCTCCTCTTTCTAATGTTTTCAATTACATTCAAAAATCAGTATCAGAACTAGTTAATGCTCATGTTTCAAATCAGTTCAATCCAAGAAGGGAATTTACTTTTTGGGATGGTCAAGTTATTAATTGTTGGAAGGGCATCTCTACTCTCGTATCACGTTGCTTTTCGCGAGTGAGGATCAGTAAAATTGATAGAAATAAAGTGAAATGGTGTCCTCTGAATTCAACAGATTTTAAATTAAATTTTGATGGCTCCTCTAAAGGGAACTCGGGTGATGCAGGAGTAGGAGTATGCATTAGGGACCACACAGGGTGTGTTTTTGCTTTGAAATATGTTTCCATTCCACCGGGTACTAACAACTACGCAGAGGCATATGCTTTGCTTGAAGGCATTCTACTAGTTAAAAAATTGAACATCTCTTATATTCACATCGAAGGCAACTCAGCTATTATTATCAACGCTTGCATAAAGAGAAATATTGACAATTGGCAGATAAGATATTTGCTTGAACAAGAATGGGCATTCATTGATACATTTGTAAATTTTACTATTTCACATGTGTATAGAGAAGGAAACTAGGTTGCAGATCATTCAAAAAATATGGGAAGTTCCAAGGCAAAACTTAATATGATGGGTCCGAATTGTGATCTCGATTATTTTCCAATCCTTAGAAAAATAATTTTGGAGGACATGGGAACAGGATAATATAGCACGTGGTTATGCAGATGTTTTCATAATGATAAAAAGTTGGTATGTGAGGTATTATATTTGCAGGGTTATGTGGTTGTGCAGTATCTGAATGATGTGAATGGATGTTGATTTGGACATCTATGAAGCGAGGTAGACTGTGGACTGCTATGTAAATGTGTATAGCTTTCATGATGTTTTGGTGCGGACTTCATCTTGGTCAACATACTTCAGAAAGCATTCGATACTTGGAGATGACTTGCAGCACTTGGTATTCTGGACATTACGAGATATATTGTACTTTTGTGGCATATTAGGGATTTAAGTTTCATAGCCTTTCTATGTAATATCGAGCAAGGATCAGAGTTTTTCTTTATGGTTCTTTTCTTCGGGAGCTCTTTGAATCAGCTTATGTAAAGAAATATATAAATAAAATATATTAAGTGGCACTACCACCTTTTCTCAAAAAAAAAAAATTAAATAAATCTTTATTTATTTAATTAATTCATTAGCCTTTTCTACCCATGACACATGTCATTCATCTCTTAATTCCTACACTACCTACCCTCTCATTATTTTCTTATTTTCTCTACCTACCCTCTAATCCTAGCCGACCATCTATCTTTTACACCTCTTAATCTTATCCCTCCATTTCTTACAGTGTCTTATATATAAGAAGATACTTCCTTCATTATCAACCCTCAACTACGCATTCAAACTTTCATATGCAATCAAGCCTTTTGTGATCAAGCTATCAACCACATTTCCATTCTTTGTTGAGCTCTTGTGCACACAAAATCTGAGAGGAAATATATCAAACAAGATCAATGGAGATAGGAAGAATGGAGATTCAAACCCTATTAGACATGTGATGGTATAATCTTGGTGATTTTGTTGATTTGCATTATCTTAGGTAATCTTCATATGTTATGGTGGATCTTTGTTGTTGTTAGGCTAGGGTTTTTGGTTGAATTCATTTAGTCTGTCAATATTGTTGTTTCCATTTTTACCATAAACATTTTGGCACGTTGGGTGGGACTTTTGTCCCTTTTGCATTTAACATCTTTTGTTGTAGATTTTGTGTTTTGAAGTTGCAGATCTGACATTTTCCGACAACATTTCGACTTTTTACGTCTGCATCTTCTGGAACCGCATTTTTGTTTTTTTGTCGTGTCTGTGATAACCAGATGCACTCGTCAAAGTTTGTTCAATATTGCTTCAACATATTTTACAAAAATCTAAGAGAACGAGGAATCCAGATGACAAAACATCTTATATGGTGAGATAATTGTACAGGACAATTCAAGAATGCTCAAATGTTTTATTGGTTAAGCAAGGCTCACAAGGACAACAATATCCAACATATATGGAGCTTTTTTGAAGTTGGACATGGTAAAGGAGAACATGATGGAGCTGGTGCATGTGTTAAAAGAATTCTTGCTAGAGAGCAATTAAAATTTGAAGATAATGTAAAATTTAAAGATGCACATGCAATTATAGATTGGTGCAATACAACATTATCTACTAGATCAGGTGTGAACTCTACAATTCAATGATTCTTTAGGTTAGTTGAAGAGGAGAACATTGTGCCCAGACTTGATTGTGAGACAATTAGCAGATCGACAAAATGACATTCATTTGAGAGTTCAAATGCAAGCACATGGACTATATGGATAAGGGAATTTGCATGTTTTTGTTAGTTTTGTATTTCAGGTGATTCTGATGTATGTGAGAATACTGAATGGGTTGAAGATTGGAATCAAAGATCGTTGACTCCTACTCAAGCACAAGATTAGATTGATACAATTGAATATAATGATTAACTGTTTGCATCAAATGATTATGATCGTGTTTCGGGCCTTATACAAAAAGGTAATCATTTAATTATTTTGTTTCATTTAATAAAATTAGTTGCAAACTTTTTTATATTTAATGTAAATTAAATGGTGAATTTTTATTCTAAATTTTGATAATTTATTAATTTTTTGTTTGTAGGACATGTGTATGCTATTGTTGCACCTAAGGACAATGAACAGGAAACAAAATATTGGTTGGCTCGATGTTTTGAGACTAAACACAAATTAGTTAATCCTCGAGAAGATGATGATGGTTTTCATTATCCAACTGGTTTAGTGGTAGTTGTTGGAACTTGGCTAAGGAAATATTTGACAAGGAAGAATGGTTTGCCTGCCTTTAAAGATTATGAAACACACAAGAAGATAATACACTACTCACATTTTATTGTTTCAACAAATATACAACTAGTGAGATATCGCGAGAGACCTAGTAATAAAAATTTGTGGACAGTTTCTATGGAAGATCACGAGACAATTATAGATGCTTTGGAAAAAAGAGAGGATGCAGATGGTACAATGGAATAAGTATTTAAATAAAGAGGTATGTATGTATGTACGTGTGTGTGTGTGTGTGTGTGTATATATATATATATATATATATATATATATATATATATATATATATATATATATATATATATATATATATATATATATATATATATATATATATATATATATATATATATATATATATATATATATAAAATTTCTTTTTCTTGTATCATTTGATCTATAGTTTAAATATTATTGTTTGATATATAGTTTCATCCCCTTATTGAGCTTACACAATTGTGGTACATGTAATGAAATAAGTATTTAATATATAGAGGTACGTATACTCATTTTTAAAATTACATGTCTTTCAATGATAAATTGATAAGTTGCTTTTAATACACGTTTTCATTATTCATTTAAAATGTTCAACCATTTTGTACTTACATCTAGATTCTAATTTTATTTTTCCCCTTAAGCCATGTCCTTATCAATTTGATCCCCTTAAACCACATGTCCCAATTGTACACCCATCCCCTTAAGCCTCATGTCCTAATCAGTTAATTTCCCCTTAAGTCATGTCCTAATTAGTTCAAATGATCCCCTTTTAAGTCACATGTCCTATTTTAGTTTGATCCCCTTAAGCCACATGTCCCAATTACACCCATCACCTTAAGCTTTCCTCATGTGTCCTAATTAGTTAATTTTCCCTTAAGCCATGTCCTAGTTAACTTAAATGCACCCCCCTATTTTCTATATATAATATATATCTGACTATTTTTTGTTGTTGTAGGTTTATCTAAGTAGTTTTTTGTTGTTGGTGGCATGTGAAACGAGTTCATGAATCTTTAGAATTAAATTAAGATTTCCAATGAATTCGTAAGCATCATTTTTTTGTTAAATGATTAGTAGCTTTTGCAAGATAGCAATCCTTCTTGCTCTTGTGTTTGTAGCTTCTAAATTTATCCTTCCTATCATTGTTGGGACATCTAGATGCAATATGACCTATTCTATTTCAAGAGAAATGCTTCAAGGGGAGCTTACCTTTATACTTTCATTTTCCTCTTGGTCGCCTTCTTGCTAATAGAGCTTCTATCTCATCTTGTTACTGTTCTTCAAATAACAGGTTGTCACGTTCATGAGAATGACTAGTTCTTGTAGTAGAACTATTTTCAGGTTCTTTTCTTCTCCTTGTTGATGCATACATCATGGAAGCTTTGAAGGAAGCATCAATCTTTGGCATATTGTTATCATAGTTGCTTAGTTCAAAGGCAGTTAACTTATCGATCAGTTAATCAAGTGAAACACTCACTGTTCCTAAAGATCTAAGTTCCTGAATTGCAGAAACCCTTATGACATATTGTGGTAGCAAGGTTCTCAAGATTTTGCTGACCACGTCATCTTCTTCAAGATTTCCTCCGACACTTTAGATGGAATTTACCACATCCTTTATTCTTTTTTTGTACTGTTCTATATTTTCTCCTTCTTGCATCTTCATCTCATCAAATTTACCTCTTAAGTTGTCTACCTTGGCCTTTTGTACATGAGGATCTCCTCCATAAACAATCTTCAACTTATTCCACATCTCATAGGTTGTTTTTAGATCTTGAACCTTGGCATACTCATTATCAGATAGAGTGCTAGCTATCACATCCATAGTTGCAATGTTGTCTTGCCTTTCTTTGATCGGATCTGTAGTGAGAACCCCTATAGGTTCACTGTACTCTATTCTTACATGATTCCAGTATTGATCTCCTAGGGTTCTTAGGTAGAGCTTCATTCTACCACACAATAAAGTGTAATTCTCTTTAGAGAACTTAGGGCCCTCCTTTCGCATCATCTTGGATCTTTCCTTAAGTTGTCAAGCTCTTCTGAAACTGAGGACCAAGGCTCTAATACCAATTGTTGGTCCTTATCGATGACTAAGAGGGGGGGTGAATCAGTCACCTATTAGTTTTACAGAATTAAAACCCTTTTACTGAAGTCTGCACTAACTTAATATTCATCAATACAAATAGTTATTGCAGGAGAACATGCATGCATGAAAAGATACATAGTAACACTAAGAAATATCTCGTGGAAACCCAAATGGGAGAAAAACACAGTGTGATTTGATGCTCACAAAATTGTACTCTTATAGAGCATGCCCTGTAAAGAGCCATCCCTATTAGGAGATTTACAGAGACACTATCAAGTGCCACCTAGTTAAGGGATTTGAATCTAGGCCTTTTAAATCCTTTACCCTATTAAAGGTAGTCTGATTAAAGGACTTAAATCATCAATCAAGATGACACCCAATTAAGGGATTTAAACAACAGGACCTATTAGAGTCCACCCAGTTAAGGGATTTTGATTTGCAATGGTTAGAAAGCAATAGGAAGTTGATATGATGGAATAGCTACTGATAGCTTGATTAGATCACAATGAATCTCATACTTTGTCTACATCGGTTGTGTCTACTCTGCACTACACCAATTCTTTGCTCATACCCTCATCTCTGCACTCCGTCGGTCTACTTCACACACACTCTGCTCTGCTAAATCACTTAGCACTTCCTCACTCTTCACAATGTCGTTGGATCGCTTCCCACAGGATTTGTAATTTGCAAATTTTTTCGATCAAAAATGTTTTGCATGAACTCAAAATACTTTATATTCCCTCTATCGTCACCTTCAGATGTTTCCTTAATCAATGCAATCACAAATCTTGGTAGATTTCAAATTTAAATCTTCTCGCTCTTTCTCTGCGTGCCCTGCAAGAATTATGCCAACTGTTCATCCAAATCTGCCACTGCATCACCCAAAAATAGCAACTTCTGGGTCTAGTTCAATCTTTTAAATGCAAACTAGAAAATCCAAAAAAAATCATGGCTTAACTGCATGATGACTGAGGTTGATTGCACTAACCTTTAGCTTGGCATTATCACAAACTAACCAACTCACCTTTTTCCATCGCAGCTTTGTTACCGATCACCGCTCCTAGATTTACAGTGACCGCCTATGTTCCTTCTGCTTCACCAACCTATCGATATACCACTGCGCTCTTCACTATCGGTTCATCCTTTGCTACCGGTTTGCAATACTTCCATCAAGCCTCTTTTCCTATTTTCCAATGAGGTTCCAATTTGCATAGGACCTCAAACCTTCTTGCCTAAGTCACCTTTTGTGACTACATCATCATCAGAATAGCCAACTTGAAGATCTGATCTTAACACCGATCTTCTTGAATGACAGACCGGTTGGCTTAATCTGTCTTCCCTTGAACTGATTGAACCTTTATCATCTATCTCTAATACTGTTTCCATGTTGTTTGCAAGCCACCACCTTTGCTACTAAGATACACCACTCCATCAGTCAGTGTTAGTCATCAATGACAAGTCTCAGCTAATATACCAGTTCACTCGATTAACCGGTTTTGTCAATATCAGTAATGCTAACAGCATGTGTTAAAACACTTGTGTGACCCTTTAGGACCACATATGACCACTTAGGATATTGGGATGTTAAAAGGGGTCATATGGGGTCCCAGGGGGTCATGCATGTGTTTAAACCAAAGAAATGGGACTTGGACTCGGCTCAAACTCGGCAAGGCCGACTCAGACTCGAACTCGTAACTCAAAGTCAGACTCAGCTGGACTCGAGGAAGCGAAAAATTCAAGTAATTTATAGATTTTTAAATATCTAAATCTTGTTTCATGCACCCTTTATTGAATACAACTTTAAGACACAATAGCATCATCAAAGTCAGCTCATTTGAATACCTGGTTGTAAAGAATGGAACACTGTCGTAGACCCAAAACCTGCCAACTGCCATTTTAGCGGCATCATGGACCTCCTTGTTCCAACCCATGCTCTCAAGCGACTGTTGGGACCCAAGAGTAGTGTGAGGCACAAAGAAGGTATCCAAACTAGATTCACGAATCCTAGGTCCAATGCTAACACTCCCACTACAACTACTAGTGCTAGGAACATGAGAAGTGGTAGTGGCACTGCCACTTACAAAAGTAGAAGCAGAAGCACCAACACCAACAGTTGCAAACTGAGTGGGATGATATGGAGGTAAGGAAGAAGGGCCTCCAACACAACCTAATTGTGTCCCTCTTCCTAAAGTTGTCTCTCTCCGAACGGTTGCTCCATCCTCCGTTTGCTTCTTTTTCCTTTCAATTTCCTCAACCATTACGTAACAATCACGTATAGCCTCAGGGAGTGCTTTTAGGCATGGTTCGGCATCATGTCCACGCACACCAGAAATATGGTATTTTAGTCTATATATACCTCCATGGAATATTATTTTGCAAAATGTACTTTTTGTTTGCCCCTTTCCTTGCCCTGGAAAATCCTCATGATATTTCCAAGAAGGGTCCTTTCTAATGGGGGGTCTAGAAGCTGAAGTAGACATTGTAGGATAGTTTTATGAAACTTGAAGTTGAGGCACATAATAAAGTGAAGTTCGCTGCAATAAAACATTACAAATACAAAATGAAATTAATACATACATTAAAAAAAACTAAGGTAGGGTTTGTAAAAAAAAAAATTAAAAAAAATGTAACTTTTTAACAAAAAAAAATTACAAACCCTACATACAACCCTACATAGTACAACTACATACTACATACTACATAGTAACATACAAAGATACAAAAGATTTTGGAAGAAAATGTAAAACTTTCAAAATAAATGAAATAGAAAATGGAATTTTTGCATACAAGAAACAAAAAGATCTTCAAAAAAATAATCTTACCTTTTACAACAAGCTAGAAATGAGTTGCAAACTCTTCCTATCCAACTCTTTATGCACCAAATCCAAACACAATGTAGCCCCAATGGGATAAATGGAAGAAATCTTTTGCTTCCTCCTTGTTGGTTTTTCTTCAATGCACCCTTGTTTTTCTTCAGAACTAACTTTTCTCCTCCTATTTTTCCAAATGAATGAAATGAAGTTCACTTTTAGGGTTGGAGGATAAATAACATAAAAAAAAAGAAGTTCAAAAAACTTTAGAAAATGGTTTTTTTTTGGCTTTTTTTGGGCCTTGCCGTCGGCCGAGTCCCAAGTACGGGACTTGGCGAGTCTGGCGAGTTTGATCACCAGACTCGACTGAGCTTGAGTCCGAGCTCCAGAGACTCGACAAGCATGTCTCGAGCTCGAACTCGCCGAGTTTGGCGATTTTGGGGCGATTTTCTGATCTCTGGTTTAAACACATGTGTGGCCCTTTAGGACCACATATGACCCCTTAGGATACTGGGATGTTAAAAGGGGTCATATGGGGTCCCAGGGGGTCACGCATGTGTTTAAACACATGTGTGACCCTTTAGGATCACATATGACCCCTTAGCATACTAGGATGTTAAAGAGGGTCCTAAGGGGTCACACATGTGTTAAAACATGTGTGATCCTTTAGGACCACATATGACCCCTTAGGATACTAGGATGTCAAAGGGGGTCATATGGGGTCCTAAGGGGTCACACATGTCTTTAAACACATGTGACCCTCTAGGATCACATATGACCCATTAGAATACTAGGATGTCAAAGGGGGCCATATGAGGTCCTAAGGGGTCATGCATGTGTTTAAACACATGTGTGATCCTTTAGGATCACATATGACCCCTTAGGATACTAGGATGTCAAAGGGAGTCATATGGGGTTCTAAGGGGTCACGCATGTGTTAAAACACATGTGTGACCCTTTAGGACAACATATGACCCCTTAGGATACTAGGATGTTAAAAGGGGTCATGCGTGTGTTAAAACACATGTGTGACCCTTTAGGACCACATATGACCCCTTAGGATACTAGGATGTTAAAAGGGTTCATATGGGGTCATATGGGGTCATGCATGTGTTAAAACACATGTGTGACCCTTTAGGACCACATATGACCCCTTAGGATACTAGGATGTTAAAAGGGGTCATATGGGGTCCTAAGGGGTCACTCATGTGTTAAAACACATGCATGACTCTTTAGGACCACATATGACCCCTTAAGATAGTAGGATGTTAAAAGGGGTCATATGGGGTCCTAAGGGGTCACGCATGTGTTTAAAACCTTTAGGACGACATATGACCCCTTAAGATACTAGGATGTTAAAAGGGGTCATATGGGGTCCCAAGGGGTCACACATGTGTTTAAACACATTTGTGACCCTTTAGGACCACATATGACCCCTTAGGATAAGTTAGGATGTTAAAAGGGATCATATGGGGTCCTAAGGGGTCACACATGTGTGACCCCTTAGTATCACTTATGACCCCTTAGGATACTAGGATGTTAAAAGGGGTCATATGAGGTCCTAAGGGGTCACACATGTGTTAAAAATACGTGACCCTTTAGGACCACATATGACCCTTTAGAATACTTGGATGTTAAAAGGGATCATATGGGGTCCCAAGGGGTCACACATGTGTGACCCTTTAGGACAACATATGACTCCTTAGGATACTATGATGTTAAAAGGGGTCATATGAGGTCCTAAGGGGTCATACAGGTGTTAAAACACATGTGTGACCCTTTAGGACCACATATGACCCCTTGGGATACTAGGATGTTAAAAGGGGTCATATGGGGTCCTAAGGTCATATGAGGCCATATGGGGTCCTAAGGGGTCACACATGTGTTAAAACACATGTGTGACCCTTTAGGACCACATATGACCCCTTAGGATACTAGGATGTTAAAAGGGGTCATATGGGGTCCCAAGGGGTCACGCATGTGTTTAAAACATGTGTGAACCTTTAGGATCACATATGACCCCTTAGGATACTAGGATGTTAAAAGGGGTCATATGGGGTCCCAAGGGGTGAAGCATGTGTTTAAAACACATGTGTGACCCTTTAGGACCACATATGACCCCTTAGGATACTAGGATGTTAAAAGGGGTCATATGGGGTCCCAAGGGGTGAAGCATGTGTTTAAAACACATGTGTGACCCTTTAGGACCACATATGACCCCTTAGGATACTAGGATGTTAAAATGCGTCATATGGGGTCCCAAGGGGTCACACAGTGTTAAAATACATGTGTGACTCTTTAGGACCACATATGACCCCTTAAGATACTAGGATATTAAATGGGGTCATATGGGGTCCCAAGGGGTCATGCATGTGTTTAAACACATGTGTGACCCCTTAGGACCACATATGGCCCCTAAGGACAAAATATGATCCTATATGGTCATATTGGATCCTAAGGGGTATGGTATACACGCTAGGATGTTAAAAGGGGTCATGCATGTGTTAGAACACATATGACCCCTTAGGACACTATGTGATTCTATATTGTCATGTTGGGTCATATGGGTCATATGGTCATATGTGATCCTATACTTTGGTTTTTCAACATTTTCATTTTCATTTTGAAAGGTTTTGGTTTTGGTTTATCTACATTTTGGTTTTGGCTTTGGTTTTTTTACAATGTTTCAGTTTCATTTTTGTTGTAGTTTTGGTTTTGATTTTCATTTTGAATTTTGTTTTGATTTGGTTTTGTTTTTTGTTTTGGTTATGGTTTCGTTTTTTGTTTTTGTTTCAAGGTTTTCAACATTTTATTTTCATTCATCAACCATGAAAAAATAATTCTATAAAAAAATTACTTTCATTAAAACCTAGATTGACATTTAAAAAAAAAAACTAATCTAATCAATTCAAAAAAAAATATTTTCATAATCAATTAAAAAAATAAATTTTAAACTAAAAAAAGAAATTTTAAGACTAAAAAACCAATTTTTTAACTAAAAAATTAACTTAACTATGAAAAATAAAATAAAAATTAGGAGAGGGCATACCTAGAAGGCTTGTTGGTGGGTTGATAGACGGATCTGATCGGGATCCCATTTGGAAAAATGAACTATAACCCAATTTTTTTTTTAAATTATATTTTTCGAAACGAGATCCTGTTCCAAAATGAAACGAGATCCCGTTTTGAGCTTTAGGCTCAGGAACCGGGGCCCACGGGATCCCGTTAATTTTTTTGGCTCGGGACCCTATGCCAAGACAGGATCTCGTTTCGGCTCCTTTGTACTCTACCCAATTTTCACTTTTTTTGTGTGAAACTTCCACATTAAGTGGACACAACTTCTTGCACTTACCCTTATGCTGCAACATATGTGTGTTTTATCTCTATTTTTATTCTTGTTATCTTCTCTTCCACTCAAATCATTTTTTCCATCAAGTTTAAATTACATAGAGTTGTTCATTTACTTGCCTACAATGGATTTATGCACCCATGCTCTTACTATACAACACAACCCCCTTTGTCCTCTCTTCCAGCTTAGCCCACTACTCTTGATTGAGCAGCTTCCATCAACAATATCCATGTTAGTTCAACTTACATAATGAAAAAAAACCAAACATGGGCTCCATGTGAGGCATTTAAAATGCTCAAATTAACGCTGCAAATCATTATTCAATATGATATAATCTCTCTAAAAGTCATCACCATCAAACTAATATTTATAAAGTAAAGCCCATGATGAAGTGGGTGAAAGATCCAAAACATTTCCCCATGCTAAACTTCCTTATATGATGCTTCTTGTAATGAGTCATAGCATTCCTCTTTCATTTTGGTATGAAGAGAAGAACTTATGATGATTCTCTTACTCCATAGGACGTTCTTTTTCAATTGGAAATAGACCAAAGAATTGCCAAACAGGCACATCTCAGTATCATGTGTTTGCCAATATTCTCCGTAATTTGAGAATATGCCATATAATTCAACCAGTTGTGTGTGTGTGTGTGTTTTAAACTGGATTTGATGGTTGACCATTCAAATTTCTTTCATATCAATTAAATTGTTTTTTTGTATTAATCTCATAATGCCACAATTGACCATTGTTTCATTTTGTGGAAAAAGCCATCAGCAAAAATACATGCTTTTGAAAGACGCTGACACCATGGAAGTGAAATGTGTTTTGCCATTGTTGATTTCTCATGGATTTATCTTTACCATTTAGAGTTCACTAAATACCGTAGACGTCCAAAATTAATTAAATTAAATATTTAATTAACTGTATCCTTTCTACGTAATTAATTGGTTTAATTATGTTACCTTTATTCTTCTCGTAATTAATTAAATTAAATTAAATTAATCCTATCACAATAGTCCAATAATTGATTTATTAAATAAATTGATTATTCCCTATTTCTTCTAAAGTCCTCAAAATTAATTAATTCCTCTAAACCCCCTTTTAGTTAGGTAATGACAATTAATTAACTTGGTCATGTGATTCCTACAAATCACATTCCCCAATTCTTCATTAGCCTAATTAATTCTTCTAGAAACCCACTTAACATTATTTCCTAATTTTTAATTCATCCACTCATTCTCTCTCCTCTTGGCAAATCCTCCTACAAATCCCACTTGTCTCCTAATTTCTCATTAACCCACCTAATCACCTCCTTAATCATTTGCTAGTGGCTAATTCCCATGATTAACCATCAAGTCAGCCAATAGACATAAATGGCTTGTCGCGTCCTCACCTTCCAACCTTAAATGCACCTAATTGAGTCATTTCAAGGATTTGAAAAATTCTTATTCTCCCATTCACTCTCATCTTCCCAAGGAATTTTAAATTCCTTTTCTCATTTCCTTTCCCCATGCACTCCATTATTTGAGAATTTTTAATTCTCTTGTTCACCCCCCAAGGAATTTTTAATTCCTTCTTGTCTTCCCAATGTACTTGGGATATCTTCCCCGTGTACATTATGGAGTGTGGGGACAAGAAATGCCTTTATGAAAAATCTCTTGGTCTCCACACCTTGTCCTCTCATGTCCCCTCAATCCATGTGATCCCTCTCCTTCAATCTCCACCCTTGATCCATCTTCAATCTTGACCGCCCATTCCTCCTTCTTTCAATCTATAAATTGGGGTCTCCTCCCCTTCATTTTCCATCTCCAATTTGTGCAATCTTATGATGTCCACATAGCTCTAGCAATCCATCAAGAGCATCATCACTATAGTCAGACATCCACCTAGCATCCATGGCATCCATATCCATCCTTTGAGCATTCATCATTCACTCCATGTCCATCTTTATTGTGCAATCTTGGAGAGCAATCCACATCAATCAAGAAGGGAAAATCCAAACCAGTGGAGCACAAGGGCACATTTTCTACTTCATCAAGCCCAATCCGAAGGAGAAGGTATAATTAGTAAGGTATAATGGTTTTCATTTTGTGTTTTGATTGATTTATTTACATTATAACCATTGAATCTTGTCTTCCTAGTTTTAACCCTCTTAAAATACTAATGTAGATTGTTTGATGAATACTTATATTTCAATTGTGTTGGAGTATATGAGATAAAGAAAAACAAAACTAAATGGGACCATTGCGTTATTTACTTCAGTCTAATAGAAAATGTGTCGGCCAAAACTAAAGTTGCAAGAAAATGAAGCAAGAATTTGGTGCCACCAATGTATGCCCTAACCCACTTTTGAATGTGAAAAAAAATTTCGAAACACAAAACAAACCCCAAATGCATATTGAGAAATATATAAGAATTCCAAATCCCTTAAATCTGCAAACAACATTAAATAGTAAAAAAAATCATGGAAAATCGGTCAAATTTGTAGTAAATGTGATTCATAGGATTTAAATGTGTTTTAATCAAAATTTGATTGGAAAATATTGGTCAAAACATGTTGATCACGATGTTTTCAAAAAATGGTGATTTACTTGGTAAAAAAATTGCATCCACTGGCGTTCTATGACTAATCACAATTTTTGTACCATTTTCTACTTCTTTGGACTCACTTTTAACATTTGTCCCTACCTCTTCTCAAATCTCTTAGTTGGCAGATAAAAATGGAACGTTTACAAAGGTGACAATGCACAATATTACCGCCCTCTTTACAACTGATAACTTAGCAAACTCGGCTGATCCATCAAGCCACCCAACATCATGACCAGCTCATTAGGCAACGTCAAATAATTTTGTAATTTTAGGGATTTTGTTTATTATTGTAGATGAAATAATTTAATTGCGAGAAATATACTTGTGTGTAGTGTTAGTTTATAATATTATATATTACAATCATTTTACTATTAATTTGAATAGTTATATTTGCAATAGTACTTCATCTAATTATATAATATTAGAATACATTTAAATTTTATCTTTAATTTTCTATCGACTATCCCTTGAACCTCCTATAGATGCAAGTGCTAATAATAAGTATATCTTTAAAAAAATAGTAATATAGTAATAAATAAAAATATGAATAGAATTGATGTTCCATCGCAATAGTAAACATAAAATCAATTTACAATAGAAAACCAATAAATTAAAACTCAAAGAATTTTGAGCTATTAATATAAGAGCAACACTTCTTCAGTGATTCTTAAATCACTCAAATAAATATTTGAATGCCACGTTTTAGTCATATCTTCTCCTAAACATACGTTTATTAATGGTTAGAATATAGTATCGGTCATTTCGTATCACAATATTTATTCCTTTCAGACCTGAACTTGGCCTTCTCTAATTAAAATATTAAAGTTGTAATCAGAGGAAAATCTGTTGGTCAGTGTGGACGTGAGGCCACATGCACATAATACAAAAATCAATTCAATTCATTAAAAAAGTATTATTCCTATCATTCCAAAGAAATTAAAATTCTTTAGTTATCTACTTTGTTTCTTTTCCACACGCTTTTACTTTACAATTGAATTCTTCTATTAATTGATTAATCGCATGGAAAAAATGTGTGCATTAAGTATGAATTTGTTTGGTGGGTTACGTAGTTTCACACTGCGTCATTGCTCACCGTCCTTGTCTTCCAATCAAGTTATGCACATTAAAAAAGTGATTATTGAAAAAATAGTCTATAGTCAATTTATTTTTGCACTTGCATCATTCATTTGTGGAGATTCAACTTTAATAGTTGATAAAGCAATGGTAGATTGCTTCTTACTACATCATGAATAGGGTTAGAATTAAGTGTGGGAACATGTTCTGTGGTAGATTTTTTATCTTTTGTACAACCTACTCAATCCAAATCAGAATATCATACAAGTTATAGATTTCTAAGAGACGAGTAATAAACAATCATAGCCAAAGCCCCTTGTACATGTCCCAATGTTCTATTTGTTGTAATCTAATGCGGAACCTTAAGAGAATTCAATAACTATGAAATTGCATCGATTGCCAAAGAGATATCAAGTCTAATGTGACTCAAGTACACAAGACCACAAACAAGTTGTTTGCATAAGGTAAGATCGACACATTCACCTTTCATATCCTTAGTCAACAACAATCTTAGAGTAAGTGGAATAGAAATAGGTTTGCAAGATTTTCCATCCTAAACTCTTTGAACAAGTCTGGAGCATAATTCGTTTGGGAAAGATAAATTCAATCATCTTTCTACCATACCTAGATGCCAAGAAAGTAGTGTAGAAAACTAAGATATGTCATTCAAATTTAACTTTATGGCACTTTGTTCATGTTATTTCCTATGATGATAAGATCATCAACATAAATACAATAATAATTATGTCACCTTCATCAAATTCCTTCACATATAAGTTTAGATCATGAGGACTATTATGGAAGCCTTGATTTTTGAAATATTCATCAATCTTAGCATACCAAGCCCTTGGAGCTTGCTTCAAGCCATGTAGAGACCTCCTTAACTTGCAAATTAAGTGTTATTATCCTAGACTTTCAAATCCCTATGGTTGAGCCATATGGATCTCTTCATCAATTTCACTATTAAAAAATACATTCTTAAAGCATTCATTTGGTGAAGAGACCACTTAAAATGAGTTGCCAATAATATATAGTAGTCCTAACAATAGTAAGCTTTGTTAATGAAGCAAAATCTTTTGTCTAGTCAATTTCATCCTTTTATGAGTACCCTTTGGCCACTAGTCTTGCCTTTTGTTTTTCAATGCTTCCATCAAACTTGAACTTAGTCTTATACACCCACTTATTATAGACTACATTCTTGCCCTTGGGCTTGTCCACTAATTTCCAAGTTTTATTCTTATGAATCAAAGAGTCATATTGATTTTGCATAGCCTATTTTCATTCATATTTTCCCTTACCCTCTTCTTATTTTTGATGATCATTAGTTTTCATTATGGTACCAGTCATAAGATCATAATTAGTATTTTACTGATAAATTTCTTGAAGACTCTAGGTCTTTTGAGGACTAGGTTCTTCAAATACATTGGAAGTTGCTTGAGTATTTTCATTAGTTTCAAACGTATTCAAGGATTCATCATTATCTATATCCACTTGTGGAATAGGAGATAGTTTTATCATATCAAATTATATTAAACCCTTCATTAAACTTGGCATCTCTGCTTGTGATCACATCCTCCACACTATGATCATAAAACCTTTACCCTTCCTTTGATCATCATAGCTAACAAAGATGCACTTAACTTTTTTTTATCAAATTTATAATTTCTCTAATCTCATCATGTATATAAGCAAATGCTTCACATCAGATATGTGAGAAAATGCTTCATATCAACTATGTGCAAATGCTTCACATCAGATATGTGAGAAAATGCTTCATATCAACTATGTGCAAATGCTTCATATCCAAATGCTCTTAAATACTTAGCACAAATGGCTTCTTTCCACTCCATGCTTTTTTAAGATTGATATTTTGCAAACAAGCTGAAAGACATCTATTTAAGACATGAAATATAGTATTGATAGCCTCATCCAAAAAGAAAAAAAAAATATTCATGAGTTGTAGAATCCATCATATCATTTCCACTAAGGTCCTATTCTTCCTTTCAACATGTTACCATTTTGTTGAGGAGTATATCTCTTATATATTTATCTCTCAATTTCATAATAGTCACAAAAATATTTGACCTTGTAATCAAAAAATATTCTCCAAGTTTTTTGTTTTTTTCATTCACTTGATCTTATTTCCACTTTGATTTTTCATATATTATTTCAAGATTTCTAAACACTTTATCTTTAGATCCTTAAGGAAGTTGACCCAAATTTTCCTTTAAAAACATCTATGAATGTTAAGATGTACCTAGCTCCTCCCCTTGATGGGGCATTCATGGGCCCGCATAAATCACTATGGAAACGTTCAAGAGATTTGGTTTCCCTCCATGTGGCCTTTCAAAATTGTCTCTATGTTGTTTTCTAGCCATGCATCCTATACACATGTCTATGTTTACCCTTATCCAATGTAATCCATCAATATTCATCTTTGGAAGCATATCCAAACTTTGATAGTTTAAATGACCAAATCTTTGATGCCTTAACTCACTTGTGGAGGAACCTATAGTAATGTAAGTTGCCTTATCAATATTTATGTTAAAAAAAAATTATATCTAATGTCCCTCTTCAGTTGTGTAGCCACAATTTTGAATCTGTCGTTAATGTTATTGATTACACACTTATCTAAATAGAACTTCACTTTATAACCATGTTGAGTTAATTAACTTACTAAGAGAATAATGTTAACTTACGTACAAGATTCACATATGTTATTTCCAACTTCTTAGCTTCATCTCCTTCCATTTAAATTGATCATGTCTTCAATTCCATGTAAACCATCATCCCCAAGAGATAGTCTTGCACCTTTCACTTCTTTTAAAGAACTAAATATTTTTTAATTGTAATTCATATGTTGACTAACTCCTAAATCAATATACCATGCATTATTCAAATTTTATTGAGCAACGAAAAATGATATTAATCTATTATGGTCACCCTCTTCTTAAGAAAAAATTGATTGTCTTCTTTGATAAAATTTTCTATACCCTCCTAAATGTGATTTTTGGGGACATTGATCAATTTTATGCCCTTATTATCCACAATTAGAATATGTGATAGATTTTCTATTTTAGAATTGTCTTTGTGATTTCTCCATTCATTTTGTGTCTTTTAAAATATATGCCTCCATTTATTATCATTTGTTTGATTCCATTACCTTTTCTTGTCAAGATTTTCTTTGATTGTAATTCTTATATTTTCCTCTAGCAATAAATGTTTGAAAACACTTGCTAGACTCACCAAAGAATTTTTGTAGCCTATCCTCTTCATTCAACAAAGCCTCATATACTTATAGTTTGATAATATCAAAATTTTCAATTAGCTTCAATGTGAATATGAAATTAAGGTATTCATTTAGAAAACTTTCAATTAAAAAATCTACAATTTAATACTCTTCATATTCAACCTTCATCATTGCAAGTTGATTTCTTAATTTTTTAATATGATGATTTGAATGTTGTCTTCTCCCTTCATTTTTAAATAAGTTAATTGTCTTTTTAGTGTCCACCACTTTTAATTTGTTGTTTCTTTCATACAGTGTTTATAAACTTTTCCATAATTTTTTTGTTATTTTAAAATCTTGAATATGAGGTCATAAACTTTTCCATAATTTTTTTGTTATTTTAAAATCTTGAATATGAGGTCAATCCCTAGACTAGTTTTCCATTTAAAATAGTAGCATGTATAATCTTTCAAAGGTCTTGTATTGTTAATTGTCACATTTATTTTACTTTGACACTTTATGTGCCCATGAAAGAATAATATAATTGTTCTTCAATTTGTAACACAAAAAAAATTAGTTTCATTGGTTTGACAATTTATCCTAAAATGCTTTGCCCATGGCCTTTTGGGTCTTTTGTGCCTCATTTAATTAAAGGATAATTTGTTTGTATAAGCATGACTCATTGTGAGTTCATTAAGAGTTTGATAAAAACATATTACACACCTAGACTATGAGAATCATTAATACCACGAGAGTGATATTTGACATGATTCAAGATTAGGAGTAAAGTTGACTTGAGAAGGTTTATCAATGGTCGACTTAAGTTAACCCTAATATATGAAATTAAATATATTTTTAATTAAACTTCATGATTAATATTTATCAAGATGCAAGTTGAGAAATACATTTAAAAAATACTTACATTTGAACATGTGATGCCATACTTGCACTATCAAAAAAAATATTAGACCTTGAACCATGAATGGAGGAATATAATAATTTATTTATTTATTTACTTTATTTATAAAAGTCTGCTAAAATGAGCTCGATGAACTTTTGTGCGAATGTAGATGAAGTGGGTGTTAAGCCAAATCCACATCCTTTAGCAACATCCTTGGTGCTTGTACCAAGATGGTAGCTTTAGATCATATGCAATGCATCATTGAAGATTTTTTATTAAGATAATTTAGCCGGAAATGCTTTGGCTGATATGTATGGAGGATGCATTATTTTTTAATAGAATTTCTCAAAGAGGTGTGGTTTCTCAAAGCTACAAACATAACACATAAACTACTTGACATAATGTCTGAAGGATATGTGAAACCACAGACACAAAATGCCACCTATATGACATAATGCCTCAAAAAAAGTGGTCTAATAGAATGCCATGATTGTTGGATATCTACAAAATAGATTACTTACACAGGCTTGAGAAATCTTTACCTTCACAGCCTAGGTTTTTTGGGAATTTGACAGATTATGATGCCCATGATTTTCTCTTTCGTGCTAAATTTAGAAGTCTTAGGTAAAACACACTATTAGAGTTATCTTGTATTAGCTAATAATTATTTATTTAATTTTTAGTCTATTATACTCTACGCTTAAGCTAAACTTAGGCATTTAATAATATTGTAGGTATTAAATACACATTATCCCTTTAGGTTTTCTTTAGGGTCGCACATCTTTAGGATTTCATATTCTCCTTTCATAAAGATTATATTGTAATTTTCTATTCTATTCCCTCTCTGAATGATAATTTTTTTCTTCAAAGCCATTATTGTGTTTATGTCTCCAATCTTCTCTTGTGATAGGTTTTTGGCTTGCAAGTGCTCTTGGGATCTCAGAAGTTGTATCTTCTTGTTGCCTAGAATTTGCTCGCCGCCTGGAATCTGCCCAGTGCCTAGCAAGAGAGCCATCTCCTCCCAGTCACCTCCTCTTGCTCCTCTTTGAAAGCTTTTTGAAAAGGGGGAGGTTTTTTTGTCCTAACTTGGGCAAACGGAGTCGGTTTTTTGAAAATGAATAGACATCGGAAAGCTCTTTTCGAGCTCTATTCAGATCTGGAGGTGAGATTTGCTAATGTTTTCATTTAGTGACTGTTTTTTCCATCAAAGTCAGAGCTCTTTTCTACACTCCAAGAGCCATAACTTGGGCAAACGAACTTCATTTTCGGAAAACAAATAGGCGTCGGAAAGGTCTTGGAGATCCCTACTCAAATTGGGGTTTAATTTTTCCATAAAAATCACCAGGTACACAAGGTATTGTATGACACATTTTTTAGCTCTTGTCTTCTTTTATGGCTCTCAGATTGTACTGGTTTTTTGGTTTTACATCTTGTGGGGGTGTTTTTTTACTACTTTCTGTAATTTACTTCAGAAAATCAAAACACCTTAAACTCAAAAAAAACAAAAAACTCCTTCTGCATCCTTTGTCTATTCTGAAAGATCACTTAATTAAAAAAAATCAAGAGCAAGTTCAGGTACAGGTACACATGACTGATTCTTCAGTTGAGCTTCTTAAATCCCAGAACTATCACCTCTGGAAAGCTCATATGACAAGGCTTCTCAGATCACGAAGGTTGTGATCATGTTTGGATGCAGATCAACCTCAATTGCAACATCCCTTTGACATTCTTCAGTATAGGAATAAGATGGATGAGGCTATGGGTGTCATCTCCTTACATGTTTCAGATAGCTCGCTTTTTCACCTTGATGGTTTGCTCACTCCTTGGGCTATGTGGTCCAAATTTGATACTCTATTTGGTACTATCAACGAGTTCAGAGCATTACAGATTGAAGCAAAGCTCTCTTCCTTGTTACCTCATTCCTTTCCTCACATTGAGGACTTTCTAAACAAGTTTAAAACCACCATATCTATCCTACACATTTGTGGTAAAAATAAGATAGACACAGAGTGTATCTACTTGATTTTCTCTAAGCTTCGAGGTCCCTATCATATATTTGCTTCCACATTTTGTTCTAATATGGATGCCTTGGGTACACGCTTCACCATGGCTACTTTTGATGTGTTCTATGATCGCTTGACTTGTGAGCAGGCTCACCTATCTCAGTTGGACACTCTCATAGGATCAAAGAACAAAACATTGGTTGCTCAGAAATCTAAGAGAACAAGAAGCTGAAACCAAAGCCTAAGAAGGATTCAGTTGGCAGTGAGCGTCCCTTCAAGCCACTACCTAAGTCTGATTATAAACCGAATTCCTATCCCAAATAGGAGAAATCTTCTAAAGTCTGGTGAGTCTTCCTCCAAGAATAAGAAGAAATCATATGAACTTTGCAGTTTTTGTGGCAAGGAAGGCCATCCAGTTTCCCAATGTTGGAAATGATTAGAGGCTTTGGAGGAAGCCATGTAGCAGCATCATATTTCTTCTCCTCAACCTCCATCTTCCTCTTCTATAGGGAAAGGTCATGCTCTTTCTGCATGAGCTATTCCTTCTGCATCCACTTGGATTATTGATTTGGGGGCTTCTCACCACATGACACACTCACAACAGCTTGTTACCTCACTTGC
Organism: Cryptomeria japonica; assembly: GCF_030272615.1. Lineage (NCBI taxonomy): Eukaryota > Viridiplantae > Streptophyta > Pinopsida > Cupressales > Cupressaceae > Cryptomeria > Cryptomeria japonica. The sequence goes on along the minus strand of NC_081410.1, from coordinate 240,125,709 downwards.
TCATAGTAATCCTTAATAGATTGCAGTTGGTGACTCAGCACACCTTTCAATTTCAATTTCAGGTTCTGTTCTATTGACAGGTGGTTGTTTTCAGGATGTTCTTTTGGTTCCTGACATTTCGACAAACCTCCTCTCTGTTTATCAGATTTGTCATTCTGGCTCTCGTAAAACAATTGAGTTCTCACCACATGATGTGGTTATTAGAGAGCTCCATGATCCTGATTTGGTTATGGCTATTGGAAGTGTTGATCCTAATTCTCGGTTATACCGGTTTGATAGATTTGAGAGTCCAGATGGTTCATGTGTTTCTCTTGTAGCACATGCAGATTTGGTGAGTAGAATTTGGCATGAGCGTTTTGGCCATATCAATTACAGATACTTACAGCAGATGAGCACATAGGAACTTGTGATTGGACTCCCTTAGATATCCTGTACTAATGGTGTATGTTGAGGTTGTGCACTTGGAAAGCATCACTGTGATCCTTTTCCTACAGGAAGAGCCATGCATGCTAAGGCACCCTTGTATTTGATACACAGTGATCTTATGTCATTTCCAACTCCATCTTTTTCAGGGTCCAAGTATGTGCTCACTTTCATTGATGACTTCTCCAAACGTACATGGGTGTAATTTCTTAAGTACAAGTCTGATGTCTTTGATTCATTTCGAGTCTTTAAGACATTTGTAGAGAAGCAGTCTAGTTTTTCTATAAAGAGGATACACATAGATAATGGGAGAGAATATGTGAATCAAGCTTTTACAGATTTCTGCACTGAGCATGGTTTGCAGCATCAGTTATCAGTTCCTCACACTCCTCAGTATAATGGTGTTGCTAAGAGAAAGAATAGAACACTACAGGAGATGGCACTTATTCCCTCTCTGAATGATAAGCTTTTTCTTCAGAGCCATTATTGTGTTTCTGTCTCCAATCTTCTCTTGTGATAGGTATTTTGCTTGCAAGTGCTCTTGGGATCTCAAAAGTTGTATTTTCTCAACTTCTTCACACACATACATCAATGGCCTCAAAAGTATAGATCAGATCCCAAATAGGGGAGAGGACCCAATAGTTGAACATGTTCCAATTATTGTGGTATTAGTTGTTTATTTAATACCCATACTTGGTGATTTAATGTCCAATTTTTTTGACAACATTGCACCAATAGTTTTGAGTTTAAAGTTGTTATTGTTATGATAAATACCCATAATTGAATGAAATGTACCCTTGTAAAAAGAAAACAATTGTGTGATGCTACATCAACTACGTAAGTATGAGGGCCTCTTGCACGATTATTGATCTCACCTTTTTTGGGGTTGTTTTGGACACCTTGGGAAAAAGCATGCTAATGTAGCATCATATTTGATGATGTGGCCTTGAAACCTTAGGTATAAGCAAGGGACTTGTCAAGTAAGTTGTTGTAAAAAGTCGGGATTGATTTGAAATTCTCACGTAAGATTTTAAGAAGCATGAAGTCAGGGTGGACAACTAGATCCTCTTCTCCAGGTGAAGACGGCAAATATAATTAAGAGATATACATTTAATTAGGCTCTTGTTCTAAGTAGAACACTAATATATTGTAGAGAATCATCTTGACCTTTATGTAGCTATGAGCAGGGGCACTGGCTATTCAACCCTTTAAAAAGGGCGGCAACTCCTAGGCATGTCCAATCCCCACAACATTGTACCTCCTGCAGCTCGTGCGCACATAATTAATTTGTTAGGACTATTTTTGCAGTGGGTAAGTGCTCATAAGAAAAAAAAATGAAGGAGGTTTGGGAAATGAGACCGCCATTCCGCAAAAGGAAGAGAATGAAAAACTCTCATACAAGGCAGTGGTTTCAGAGAATTCAGCCACCATTTGTCCACCTTCTTCATGTTTTAATGGATCCTTTTGCAGGGCCAAGTGCATGGACACAGAGACCACCTCGAGAGGAGTCGCAACCGATGGAGATAGACATGAACCCGAGGATGTTAGAGTAGTAGACGATCTCGGAGGAGGAGGAAATGGTAAGTCTCCCTATCGCCTAATGAGGATATGGTTAAGGCTATTAGGACCAAGCAATCTCGGTTAAGAAATATTGCAATTTTCTCTGTATGCATGGATAGAGAGTCGTTGCCTTCAAGGAAGTTTTGTGATGATTGGATTGCTAATGTGTGGGGTAAAAAACTAGGAATTCATGTTAATTTCTGCAGAATGATTCAGAAGGGATTGTTTGTAATTTTATTTAAGTCTCATAATATGCAAGCTAGAGTTTTAAAAAAGAACTTCTGGAATGTCGGGTGTTCTCTATTTAGGGATTTCCCTTGGTCCCCCAAAGGGAATGCAAAGTAGGTTATTGCTTGATCATCCCCTAATTGGGTTGAAATTGAAAATTTGCAACCCAAATTTTGGCCTTTCATCTCTCATATTTTGAAGCCCCTGGGCTTCGTTCGGCAAGTCGAGGGTTCGAGAACTACCCTCCCCCATTTGAATGCCCAGACACTCGTTTCTCTTGACCCCAAGATTGTGTTTCCCGACATAATCTCTATGGAATTTGAAGAGGATAATTATGCTTGGGAAGTGTCCTTGTTGGGTAATTTGGGGGCATGTTTTTTCTATTAAAATAATGGAGATGTAAGAAAAGATTGCCCTTCTCTGAAGAAATCTCCTAATGCTAACTTTAATATTGATGATAGTAATAAGCTGAGAAGTGAGAATAGCAGAATGCCAAAAGTTGTTTCCTCCTCGAAAGAGGGGGTCTCTGTACCCGTGGATACTCATACAAACATAGGCCAAGAGACTATTAAATCTAGCCTTGAATGCCCTATTGGTGATAGTAATGGGAATAAATTTATTAGTCTCTCAAATCCTTTGTTTGAGGATGAATATGAGGTTGTCCAAGCCCCATGCATTAATGATCCCTCCAAGAACCTTGGTGGGTGTCAATCAGTACATTCTGATCTTCCTTTCCCTGATCATGGAAGGGTTGTGAATCCTTCTCTCCAACCTAGGTTAAATGCCCTACAGATTACTCTTGCAAGTATTAAGGAGAAGGATGATCTATTAAGAAACACCACCCTAGTCCCATTTGACTTGAGGGTGAGTAATCCCTTACCTGGTATCATGAACTCTATAGTGGACGGTTAAGTTGATAGGCAGATTATTCCCTTTGGCAGTAATGATGAGCAGTTCATTGAAGTGGTTAGTAAAAAAATGAGGAAGAAAAGAAAAACATCTGATAGACAATCTCTCTCCAATGATAATATCAATAAAGTTAATGAGGTTCCTGAATTCTTTAATAGATTGTACAAGAATCAAAAACCCTCCTCCAAATAAGTTCTTATGATGATGCACATACATAGCTAGAATGTTAGGGGCCTGGAGATGTCTGATAGAAAATATGTTGTCAAAAAATGGTGTAATAGCATTAAGGAAAAAGACATTATATGTCTTCAAGAGATCAAGGTGGTGGGGTTTTAGGCTTATACTATGTTGAGATTTTTGTGGGAGTAGGCCATAGGGTTTCATTCCAATCATGAGAGGGGTAAAGGTGGCACTGCCATTATGGTTGGCCCCAAGTGGGCTGACAAGATCATTACTAATGGAGTCTCTCCCTATCAAAGAGCCTTGTGGGTTACCTTTAAGGAGAAAGATTGTGTTTTTGGTATTCGCAACATCTATGATGCTAATGACTATAGAGACAGAGCTAGACTTTGGGACTAGCTAACAACTGGATTACCCAATGCACACTAGAATTTTGTGGGATATTTTAATGTGATTGAACATGGTGATGACAAAATTGGTGGTATTAAAAATTGTTGGAAGGGGAATGAACAATTTTTATGGTCCAAATTCAAAAGAAGATTTAACCTGATGGACCCCATTGAGAGGAGGAAAGGATCTTCTTGTGGTATTTGGTTCACATGGTGCAACAACCAAAGTGGTAAACAAAGACTGTATTGCAGATTGGATAGATGTTATGCAGATGCTTCCTTCTTCTCCTTCTGCACTCAGAGGGGGCAAGCCCCCATATGTGTATCCCCTACTAGCGTCTCGGACCACTCTCCTATCTCCTTCACTGTTGATCTAGACCTTGATCCTTTCTCTGTAGTTAGACCTAAAAGGGAAATTGGCTTCAAATTGAATGTCTCCTTGCTAAATGATGAGGATAACGCTAATACTATTTTGATGGTCTCTCAACTGACTAAATATTGTTCACCCCATCTCAGACCAAGGGAGCAATGGGAGAAACTTACTACATCCTAGAAAAAAGTGTTTCAGATTATTGGAAAGAAGAATGCTATGGACCAGGTCTAAGGAGGAATCATTTCTTCAAACTAGGCTTAATGAGATTGAACAAGATTTGCAGAATAAGAGGAATGATCTTAGGTTGCAAGGAGAGTTGTCCTCGGTGAAGAACATTTTAAGGAAATTGCAGAATTTCAAGATTAAAGGGCAGAAGGTTAGGGCTCGGATGAACTGGATCAAAGGGGGAGATAAGGGGTCCAGTTATTTCTTCAATCTTATCAAAGCCAAGAATAAGAGAGAACTTATTGAAGATATCCAAGTCAATAATGTAATCACTAATGATCTGGTAGCCATCAAAGAGGCATTCTTCAGTTTTTACAATAGTCTTTTCTCATCTGAGCATGGGGATAGTATTTTTAGGGCCTTAGAGAAATGTTTAGGGTTAATCCCTGAGAAAATCTTTGGTGAAGATGCCAAGGCTTTGAGCCATAAGATCTCTTTGGAAGAAATCAAAAGTTCAATCAATTCACTAGCCTATAGGCTTGGAACTACTGACACCTATTGAGTTTTACAAGAAACACATAGAGTGGATAAGCTTGGAACTACTGACACTATACGAGGATGTTTTTGCACAGGGGTCCCTTGGAGATAATATAAATAAGGGTGTTATCAAGTTGTTACCAAAAGGTGGTGATAAGACACTGGTTAAAAACTGGAGACCTATTACCTTATTGAATATCTCATATAAAATCATTGCAAAAATATTGGCAAGGAGAATTGTTGGATTACTAGACAAGTTCATTTCTGCCACACATAATGGATTTATAAAAGGTAGATATATTCTGGAAAATCTGGTCACCAGTTGGGAGGCTATGCACTGGGCAAAAGCTGATAATCGGACTGTTGCAATGGTCTTATTGGACTTTGAGAAAGCATATGACAGAATAGAATGGTCATTTGTTAGGGGAATGTTACAAGCATTTGGTTTTCCTTCATACTTTTATAAATGGATAGATATTCTTTTTAAGGACTCATCAACAGTTGTTGAGATTAATGGTGATATGTCTGAATCTGTCTCATTAAGGAGATCTATAAGAGAGGGGTGCCCTATTTCCCCAACCATATTTGTCATTGCCGTAGATGCTCTCTACTACATTCTAAGGGCCTCGGAACTTGGACCCTCTATAAAAGGTCTTACTCTTCCTAATGCTAATGATTTGATTAATGCTCAATTTGCTAATGATACTGCCTTGTTCCTAGCCATGTCTGAGGATAATTTTGATAATGCCATGGAAAGACTTTGATTCTTTTGCTTGGCTTTTGGTGCTAAGATAGCCCCTCACAAATCTACTATCCTTGGATGGTCTGAGAATCCCCCAAATTGGACCACAGGTAAAGGGTGGCAATGGGCAGGACCGAATCATATTGTAAGATATCTTGGTATTCCCTTTGCCATTAATCCGGCTACTCAAGATATGTGGCAATGGTTATGTATGCGGGAAAAGCGGGCTGATAGAATTCAATATGTGAAAAATGTTCCAAAATACTTGTCCACACACACACACAGGACTTCTTGGTGCAAGCTATGGAGTAACAAAGTATTACTCAGCTTCCCAAGGTGGGTCCCATGGTTCTCTATCTCACAATGTCCCTCAAACCAATGTTTTTGCTCTCAGATCACTGAGCAAAATGGTTTAGGGATGGCAAATGCAAGAACGAGGGATGCTTTGATAAATTTTAGAATGAAATGCATCCTAAGCTATGCATGATCTTAGAAATGCAATAAACTAGATTATAAGATGACAAGGTTAGTATAAATACTATCCTAACATGATATATTAGTTTATGATTGAGCTAAAATGATAAAGAAATTATTCTAAACATGCATATTTAGACTAATTCTTGATTTAAAAGAGAGGCTAAAATGATGAGCATATATGATATGAAAGCTTGAATGTATTTGAGCATAAGTGTGATACTACAAATTTGAAGGATGATTGTTAAAAATGGAGGAATGAGAGCTCTATTTATAGCAAAAACAGGGCAATGGATGGTCAGGATTGAAGGAGTTGATCAAGGGTTGAGTTTGAAAGTTGGGGATCCATGTTTGCAATTGGCACCAATGAAATGGTGACAAGTGTCAACATAGGGTTGGGTTGAGAGAAGGGGTTGGAGGCATTAAATGCCTGAGAAGACCTTATGGTTATCTAGAGGGTAAGGGTTAAGCTTAAGTTAGGATTACCCATTGGATTAAGAGTTAATCCAAGGATAAACCTTTGTGCAAATGATTAAGAGATAATCATGGTCAAAGCATTAAAGGCTTGATGAGACCCTTGGGTTGGGTGAAGGTTGAGTTAAAACAAATGTTTTAACCATGTAAGAGGGTTTGAGTTAACCATTAATGGTTATTGGAGACTTTGGGGGATTAAGTGGTTGAAAGTTGGAAGCCTTAAATGGTTATCAAAGACTTTGAGGAATTAAGTGGTTGAAGACTTGAAGCCTTTAATGGTTATCAAAGACTTTGAGGTTTTGAGAAGTGACTTCCCTTTGCTTAAGGATGTGACAAAGTTTAGAGGAGGGGTTAGGTTAATTAGAAGCGATTAGAAGATTCTAGAAGGGATTAGAAAGGGGTTTGGGATTTTGCAAGTGGATGGAGGGATAATAGGATTTAATTGAAATAAAGTATATTTAATTCAATTTGGTTGCAATTTGGGGAAATTGAATAAATTAGATTTAGTCAATTTAGGATAACTATTTAATTAAATTTGAATTTAATTAAAAGTGGATAGGGGGGTTTTATTGAATAAAATGATTTATTCATTAAATGGGTATAGTGAATTTAATTTAAATAAATTGAGTAATTTACTTAATTAAATAGAGGAATGTGGGTAATTTAATTAAATTGGATTTAATCAAATAGAGAAATGAACATAAAATATTCATTTAGGAATATGGTCATTTTCATACGTCTACATTTTGCCCCTCTTTGAAGTGACGTGTGTGCACATGTTATTTCAAAGAAAATGATGGGTTTTTGTGATTTATGATCAAATGCAATTTTTGTGTCGTTCTTATGATTTGCCAATTGTGCCCCGGATTTGATTTGATGTGTGATGCCCCAGATTCGATATTTTGATGGTGATGCCCCCTCGGGAGATGAATCAATTTTGTTTTTTGAAAATTTTTGATTCGATATGATGAGTTGCGTACCTTGTTTCAAGTTCAATGTGTGAAGCCTGATTTGTGTTACAAGCTGATATGGGTTGGAAACTTGAGTTGTGTTACAAGCTGATATGGGTGGGAAACTTGAGTTGTTTTACAAGTTTATGTGATTGTGGAGACTTGAGTTGTATTACAAGTTTTGATATGGTTTTTGATAACTTGAGTTGTTTTACAAGTTGATATGAAATGATAGGATTTTGAACTTGATGTAGATGAGCAAATTGTTTCATGTTGTTGATGTGAGTTTGATTTTGATAGCTTTGTTTTGATGTGGAAACTGATATTGGATTTGATGTTGAGATTTGATATGATAATGCCCCCTTGGGAGATCGTTCATGCACACAAAGCATGAATGATCTCTCGAAAGAAGAAGAATGTTGTTTGAAAGATAGAAGAGTAGATAGTGATGGCATGCATGGGTTTGATAAGATTGATTAGATTGATTGGATTGAGATTAAGATTGATTTCAGGTATGACACCTCTTGTATAAGACATGGATGATCAAGCGTCTGGTTTCAGGAATGATATCGCCTGTATAAGACATGGATGATTGAGCATCTAGTTTCAAGAATGATACTATCTGTATAAGACCGATCAAAATGCCTGGTTTCAGGAACAATATATCCTGTATAAGAGCTGATCAAAACATCTAGTTTCAGGAATGATATATCCTATATAAGACCTAATCAAAACATCTGGTTGCAGGAAAGATACATCCTGTATAAGACATGATAGAAGATAGTTTGGAAGAATGATAGAAGATAGTTTGGAAGAATGATGAAGATAGTTTAGAAGAATGATAGAAGATAGTTTGGAAGAATGATAGAGATATGAAAGTGAAGAAAGATTCCATGATGATGTGATAGATATGCATGCGAGGGATGCAATGATGAATGATGAATTATATTTTGAAAATGAGATGTATGATATGGTATGCAACTAATTGTAAAATGATATGCAACTAATTGTAAAATGATATGTAGTTATGTGTAAAGTGATATGCAACTATGTTTTTGGTAGCATCCTCATTCTGCATTTGCCATCCGATATAGCCATTTGTTTGCTTTCTTTGTAGATATCATCATTGAGCATTGATTTGTTTAGGATATGTTGAAAATTTATACAAGCATAATGGTATAATTGAACCATAATGACCTAAGAAAAATTTACATGATATTTGATTTTGCAAGATAGCACAAGCGTCAAGGTATAATTGAACCAGGACGACCTGAGTGCATATTGCGTAAACATACAAGAGTTAACCTTTGTCCCATACAAATCCAAAATGTCCTCAGCGATATGCCACCTAATTTCTTCATAGGACAAATTTGCATGGTAAAAGACTTCACTCACAGATAGAAGACAAATGGAATAGGAATTTCTACCCTCTAAGGATGCAATAGGAATTTCTCTGACTTATGTTGTTGTGGATAGATCTATTTGGTGGGAGGTGAACCTGAATAACAAACCCCTTGCTTTGACCCAAAGTTTCTTTGCTAAAATCTGGAATGAGAAAGGTATATCCCTGATTAGTAATGTACTGATTGATAACCGATTTGGCTCTTGGATAGAGATCAAATCTAAATATGAGATACCGGCCTCACAAAAGAAAACATACTCTCTCATTGGTAAGGCTATAGGGTGTTTTTTCCTGGTAAGATCCTGGATACTGATTCTTTTTTGAAACAACTTAAGTGGTTGGATGGTTCTTCGTTCTTGGAAATCTCTACTAAAAATATTTATCTGATGCTAAAAGAGGATTACTCAATCTTCTCTAGAGTTAATCAAGGTTGGGGTTGTGAATGGCCTAAGTCCAGATGACAATTTGTTTTTGACTTCTTTTGGCACTCTCTCATTGAACCTAAAAAGTCTTGTTTTAGATGGCTCCTTTTGTTAAGAAAACTTGTTGTTGGCTCCTTTTTATCTGCTAAGGGTCTCATGTCTATTAAGTGTGTTGTGTGTGATATGTAGGAGTCTTTTGAGCATTTGTTTTGAATGTGAATATGTCTGGGGTGTGTCGTCCATTTTTCTTGGTCCTTCTCTTGCTTGGAATCACAGGCCTGGTCTTTCTTGGAGTGAGGTCCTTGCTAGCTTTGTAGAGTCTTTTGATTTTAAGATGAACTGGTTCTAGTCTGTCTCGTCTAGTGAGGTGTTATGGTTTTTGTGGAAGGAAAGAAATGGAGAGGTTTTTCAGAACAAGAAGAGGAGGCTTACTAAGATTAATAATAAACTCACACATTTCTTTATCATGTCATAGGGTTTTGCTATCATGGAGATATCTAAAGACAAATTTATGACATTGATTCATGAGAGTGCCTTACAGACTTATAAGGAAAATATCCAAAATGTTCGCTACTTCAAGAAGCATATGGATATGTTGGAGCCGAAGGAGATCGAGGCCTTGACTTAGTACATGAAAAAGCTCAATCTTGAAGATTCAGATGTGCTTCCTCCTAGATATGAGGAGCAAGACATAGGATAGCAGTGAATAGGGTGGCTCATTTTGTTACTTGTTATATGGCCAATGGGGCATTTTGTATTAATCCCTCTTATATGATGTTTTTATTGTAATATTCACTTAGTTGACTCAAGGCTACAACCTGTTTTGTTATACATGTAAAAAGGATATTGTATACAGGACATAGATGTAAACAATGCAAAATAGATGTAAACAAGACATTTGATATTATATTGTATATGTTTTGAACTATTTTAATATAAAAAAATATATATTATTATATTATATAATTATATAATATGTTATTACATTATATATATTATATAATATTATGTTATATAATATAATAATATAATATATAATTTAATTTTTTAATTTAAAATTACCTATAAAAATCGGATATCTGGATATCTGATTTTATCTGATATCCGATTTGCTTAGGTGTTTACCATGCCAAGGTGTACTGACACGCAGGCCAAGCAAAAAGTCAACATGGGTTTTCGCATTTTTAGGCGAGTGGAGAAGGCTATTTTTTGCACATCGCCACTTTTTGGCCCCCCATGATCCTGCACTAACCCAAAAGAAACTTGTTTGTTGGACAGGCAAAACTCTAAGCAGTGTTGGAAAACTCCAGCTTATGTCGGCTTCTCTTCAAGGTGTTCCTGTCTATTTTCTATCTTTATTTAAGATCTCTATTGCTATGGCTGAAAAACTTGAAAAAATCCAAAGAAGCTTTATGTGGACTGGTATGGAGGAAAAATCTAGACTCAGTCTTGTCAACTGGGAGGTGGTTTGCAAACCCAAGTGTATGGGAGGCCTAGGGATTAGAAAAATTTTGGACTTGAATAAGGCCTTGCTGACTAAAATTGGTTGGAATCTTGTTATGGGCAGTGATGACTGTTGTAAGACTATGCGGGCGGAGTACTTCAACCACACCCCCTTTTCTTCTCTTTTATCGTCTCATGACCTCCCTTCAGGCTCTAAAACATGGAACAACATTGTCAAAAGCTGGAAACTGCTTAAGGAAGGCTTAAAATGGCAGGTGGGCAATGGTGAGAAGATTAGATTCTAGGAGGATAACTGGATTGGTGATAGACCCCTGGCCTATACTCACTTCAGTTGCCTCATGGGGAGTCTCAAGGACTTGCTAGGTTCTCTCATGGTGAATTACATATCCCCCCTTCATCATTGGAAGAGGCTTGATGGTGACCTGGGGGATAACACTTATTTGAGTCATTTGGCGGGGGATCTTCAATTGATTCTTGAGGAGGTCAGGATTCCCCTATCCCCCCATGCTGACAAGTTTTTCTGAGCAAAGAATTCCTTCGGGTCCTTTAATGTCAAATCGGCCTACAATCTTCTCATCACTCCTACCAATGATTGCTATAGTTGGACAAAAGTTTGGAATTCGCAGCTTATTCCAAAAATTATTTTTTTCTAGTGGACAGCTCTCCATGGGATGATCCTAACCATTGATAACCTTAAGAGGAGATGCTTTCTGATGGCCAATTGGTGTGTGTTATGTAATCGTGTTGAGGAAAGTATCAATCATCTCTTTATTCATTGTCCTTTCGCCTCCATGGTCGGGTACAAAGTCTTACATAAAATCAACATCACCTAGACCTTCTTAGAAGACCTGCAACAATTTGTCATCAACTAGGAGTGCCCTTCATCTCACCCCCCATTCAAACATTTTTTGGAAACTTATCCCTCCTCATATCTGCTGGAACATCTGGAAAGAAAGGAATAACCAGATATTCCATGATACTAACAACACTATGTACACGATGGTCGGTATAATGGAGAAGCTTCTTAGGGAGAATGCTTTGGTTTGCAAATGGAAAATCCCGCACTTCACCCCTTTGGATATGGATTGCAGTTGGGTTAGGAAATGGAAATTGCCTGACAACTTCCTCCACTATGACAATTCTAAAAGGATGGAGAGATTCAACACTAGATGGTCGACCCCTTCCCCCTCATGGTTTTTACTTAACTTTGATGGCGCTGCTCGCAATGGGGTTGCAGCGGGGGGTGCAATTATAAGAGACAATTTGGGTAACTTGGTTTTGCCCTATGCTGGCAATTTTGGTTTAGCCTCGAGTAACATGGTTGAAGTCTTAGCGCTTTTCTGAGGTCTTAAATTGGATCTCACTATTGACTCTAAAAGATTGGTCATTGAAGGAGATTCTAAGCTGATCATTGAGGTGACCAAAGGTGTTTCCGGGATTAGCTGGATGATTCCCAACATTCTCAAGGACATATGGTCTATGATTATTTGGCTAGATGAATTTCATATTCAACATATTTATAGAGAGGGCAATATGGTGGTGGACTCCCTGGCTACGACGGGCATTGAGTTGAAGTGTATGAGGTGTTGGAGACACTTGGCCTCTCTTTCTGATAGACAGAAATCCCTCATAGGGAGAGATCAAAACTATATTACCAACCAATGACTTGCTACAATTTATTTTATGGGTAGATATACTGGTCTATTTGGGGGACCATGATGAAGGCAAGAAATTAAAATTTGAATTGGTCGTATTTTGCCACAGTGGCCAAGGGTGGTCCCCATACTCTACACCGCATTGACTTGGCGATGACGTGCTTTCCTACCTGTACAAGTGATGTCAACGATTTGCAATTGCATCCTTTAATCATTAATATGACAAGCCCTATTAAGTACAATAATTATTGCTTAAATTGGAGTTCAAGAATTTTCCAAGATGAAGCTTTACGCAAGATGGAGGAGGTGATAAGAGGTGTCCTTTCGCATCCTTATCTGAGCTGGAGGGTACTTGCCTTGGGAAGCACCACTACTGTTAATTATTATCGCTTTTATCACACTTCGTCTAAAATTTCGTTGGCCATTCTTTCTCTTCGCGTTGGTTTCTCTCTCTACAAATCCATAATCTGCTCGGTGCTCCTTATGAACATCACTCTGGAAGAAATGAAAATGGGGGGTATTTATTCCAGGTTGAGTCGGACATTATTGATGAGAGCATCCACAATGACCCTTGTGTGTGGATGTATATCAAAGAAGGGGGCATTGTTCTGTGCATGGAAGCTATGCCTGGGTTTGATGAAAGTCTTTCCATGCAGTTTGATAACAGTTGGAATGACAGGAGGGTCATAATGGGTGATATCTCTTTTGAAATTAATGAAGATGTCATAGCCCAGGCTACGGGTCTGTCTACTGAGGGAAGGAAATGGAAGAAGACTAGCAGGGTCACTGACGAAACCAACATGAATAGATTCTTCAAAAAGGGTGAGGAGCCTGTCAAGCTGCGGGGGGGGGGGGGGGGGGCTTTAACAGAGATTGTCTTCCTTATCCGTGGGACCAGGTGTGTAAAATTGTCATGAAGTATTTTACCCTTGAAGGTAGATATGGAGTTTTTTATTACTACCACTTCCCGTTGCTTAACCATTTCCATAACCATGATATTATTTCCTTTCCCTTCTTTTTACTGCATGCTTTGGAGTCCACTGTTAAGGATGTTCAACATTAAATGAGTCAAGATAGCAACTTCACTATCCTTCACCAGGGTTTAATGTTTCACCTTTACAATTTCCATCGGGCCCTCTATCCGCCCAAACCTATCTCTGTCTAGCCTACCCCCTCCTACCCAGGCCCCTCTAGTGACCCCGTTGGTGTTAAAAAGGGAAATAAGAAGATCTCGAAGAAGCCCAATACCCCCTGTCAATCCCTTGGCCACACCCCCCTCATTTCCCCTCCTAAAATTGGGGGAAAAAATAAATGTAACCCTTATGTTGCTAAAGTCACCTCCAAAAAACCTAAGAATGATCACAAAGTCCATTTAGTTGAGTCTGACGCGGAGGATAGTGAAACTCGTCGCAGGTCCCATAGAATCGCTGCTAAACCCCGCATGAAACAACTTGTAGTTAGAAAAAACTACGTCAAAGATTATATGGAAGACTCGAAGGAGGATAGTGTTAAGACCGAGGATGACATGGAGGCCACAAATGTTTCAGAGTCTTCTAAGTTGGACATGAATGCCCCTGACTCTAGGACTTTGCAGGAAGATAGTGAGAACACCTCCCCTTTATCCGCTACTCCCCCCTCCCACCCCCCCCATGTTGAAGGTAAATAGATCTGCGAGGAAGATGGGAGGAAGTCTGAGGGCGTTCAGACTGCTTTTGATGGAGGTGAAAAGGCGAAGGCTACCCAATGTGCGGGCTGTAAAGCCATTTCCGAGGATCTGAACAATGTTAAAAAGAAGTTGGATACTCTGGATAAGCATTTCAACAGAATTGTGAAATTTGCCCTGAAGGTCATGCATTCCTCTGCCACTACTCTGTGTCTTTTGCACCAGGAAAAAGAGAACTAGGGAGGTTTGGGAGGTGACACCACGAAGGACCTGTTCGAGTTCCTTGCGGATGATTGGACCAAACTGTTGTTTTCCAAGCACATGGAGACTGAAAAAAATGATTAATGGGTGTCTTTCTTCATTTTTTTGCTTATGGTTTCATTGTTGGATTTGATGGATCCTAATTTTGTATAATTTCCTCATCAGCCCTGTGTGGCTTTTTAAGACTCTTTTTATTTCCAGGTACTGTCGTAAAAACAATATGCTTATTACTAGGGTTAGTTGGTTTAGTGTTGGTTTCTTAGTGGTTACCTGCATTTTCAGATTTTACATGGATAGGACTGCCATAAATCTTGTGATTTTCTATAATAGTAGGTGGAATATGTTTTTGATAGTTAAGATAGGGATTGGTTGATACTCTGTCGGTTGGATGTTGTTAATGTGTTGATAATGCTCTCTTTGAGGCTTGCTTTGTACTCTGGGTCAGCTCCCTAGTTTTGGCTGGTTTTTTATCAAAAACAATAGAGCCAAACTATAATTTAATTTAAGAATAAATAAATTTAATGTAATTTATAATTAAATTTTCACATTATAACAACATAATCAAAGCATAATTTAATTTAAGATAATATAAATAAAATTAATGTAAAATATTTAATATGCATCTTTTATTTATTCACTTAATATAAATATATAAATACAACACTTAGAAAAAGTACAATAAATCTTTATAAGCTATTAAGAGAGTAAAAATTTATGTTAAAATTTAAAAACCCACAATATATTTTATATTCACATGTTCAAAAAATGGTAGCCAATATTTGAAAAGCTTTTGATAAAAAAATTATGTTAAGAAATTTTTATTTTAATTTTATTTTTGAAGAAAACAAATTTTTAAGTCATGCAAAGGAAGTAATAAAATATGTTTAATATATTAATTATTTATATTGTATTTATTTTGGTAATTATAATATTATATTATTTTCATTTTTATTTATTAATTATATTATTATTTGAACTGTTACTGTTTCTCCAGGTGGGAGAAGGGAGCAGGGAGCAGGGAGCAGGGAGGAGGGAGGATAGATGCTATGAGCAGGACCCCAAGGTCCACCGCTCCTAACTGTAGAGGGTACATACTACAATCAAAAGTATCTGTCAGCATGACAGAAATTGTTTCTTCATCAGCTGCGATGTGATTGTGATAATTTGAATTCACCTTTTCTTTTATGCCCACTACCCTGAACTTTCCGCTACACAAGAACACTGATCCAAACTATAATTACTATTTATTTGGTTTCAGGTGATCACTCTTTTCGTCTAATTGCCTTGATTTGGAGTAGATTTGAATGCATGAAATCGGGTGTTATTCAAATTGAGACTTTATTGACCCCCACAGTTTGTCTATTCCAATCTGTTATTAACACGTTGCGATTGAGTAATCTGTCATCAACATGTTGTAAGAAAAATCTGTTTTGAAACCAAAATAGCTTCAGCCAATAGCTGTGGGCTCTTTTTCATCTGTTTTTTATATAATTTATTACTTAAAGCTTGATCTGTTCTGTACTTGACTGCCCCTCATCATTTGTTCTCTCGAATTACCTACATAATATAGACTATCGACTATAAAAAACAGTTATAATACTGACAGGCAAATCTAACATATGTTGATTACATAGTTTTAATATTGGTGGAATTCATTAATATGGAAGTTGTAGTCATTTGAAAATCTGTACCTAGTTGAGTACCTGATCAGTTAGGTAATATTCAACTCAATTCGTCAAAAAAGTAGCAATATAACTACCTATATATTCTCATACCATTGGCAAAGCAGGATAAATTACTAATTATAACATCTGAATTGCGTGCGCATTTACTAATAATTATTTAAAATTTCATATGGATTCAGACTTTGGTGACGTAATGGCTGAGGCGTGTGGATATGTTTGTTTTTTGAGTGAAGAGTCATTTTCGTTCCCACGAGTGTGGTGTATCCAATTTAATTTGTGGGGAAACAAGGCGTGCTTTCATTGCGTCATTGCTGACATTTTGTCTGCTAACGTGGTGAAACAATATTTTGGTGAAAGATATAAAAATAAAAATAAAAAAAGGTTAAACTAATAAGAGTGAGGGAGAGATCTAGAGAGGGTGGAGAGAGGAGAGAAGGATCCGTCTAGAGGGAAGGAGGGAGGTAAGGAGATGTAGATCTCCATCCTTCTATCATCAATCCTAAAATCTAAACCTTATGTCTTAAACATTAAACCCTAAAATCTAGGCCTAAATCTTAAACCATGAAACACTTAGACTTGAAAAGTGTATCAAGATAAAAACACTTATAATATCAATAGGATAGTCATATAACTAATTATTAAAGTGACTAATTGATTATAAAATTGAATATTTTTAGTTTTCTTAGGCAGTCCAACCTAAAACATAGAGAGGTGGTGTCATTAGGGCATCATTTTTTTGATAAATGAAGAAAATAGGACTATCATAAGTCTCTTAGGATTTTGAATACCTTGTTGATTCAAAGTAATAGGGACATCACCCTACACTTTGGATTATGTTTGATAGAAGTAGTGCATAACTACCAATTATAATTGAGCTATTAACGCTAAGACCTTATTCTCAAATGAGATGACAAGAAAGAAAATCCTAAAATTCCTTGCATCATTTCACCTCTCTACAAATCATGTCATAAGTTCAAAAACACGAGGAAAATACCTTTTACCCAAATACCATATGTTATATATCATTTCTAAATGAAAGCAAAAACAAGCAAGCATTGTAAAATATAGATGTGGTTCAAGAGTGTCAAGGAATAAGGATTGAAGATGACATTTGTGTGGGGATTCCCTGCGGTGCTAGCTAGGGTCGAGAGGCCCTAGCTGTGTTCAGTCCTTTCTTTGTATCTCCTTTCTTTGCTCTGTGTTGTGGTTGGGGTTTGGGGGCTAGTTCAATGATCTTGGGGGAAGAGTTTTTTCTTTGTTTGTAGTGGTGCTACTTGAGTTTGGGGGTTGTTGTGGAGTGGTATCTTCGTTGGTGGGTGTTGCCTTGGTTGGATCGATGGCTTGGGGTCTTTCTTTCTTGATCCTGGATCCATGTTTGGTGCATGCAAGTGGTTGAAACCATTGGATGAGGGTTTGATTTAGTTTATCTTTGGAGGTGCTTTTTCCTTCTTGGTGTGGCCTTGCATGGCTTTGCATGTGGGTTCTCCGTCAAGGAAGGCTTTCCATTTCAAGGATGTTGTGATGGGTGGGGGTAAGTCTCCAAATTTGAATGATTTTTCAAGTTTTAGGTTTAACAAATTTGGTGAGGAAGCGACCACTTCTCAAAATGGAGGATTTCAACTTGGAAAAGTAAATGGTTATTTGGCAAGGAGTGAGCACAAGCACAAGCTTGTGCTTGTGATCCAACCTGACACAATGGAGGAGGATATCCTCTATCTTTCCAACCCTGCCCCGATCTATAAATTTATGGGGATTCAAGTCTCACTTCCTTTTCTGGAATCTTGGTCCTGATGCACATGGAATCCTAAGGGTGAAATTGAGGTGATGTTGGCTGCAAACGGTTATTTTTTGGTGATTTTTTCAAGTATTTCAAACAAAATAAGGCTTTTGAGGGTGGGTCTTATTTTTATAATCAAGTGGGCGTATTCATTAAACCATGGCATTTAAAGTTCAATAACACAGAGGAATTACCTTAGTGAGTTCCAACATGGGTGCATCTGCCATGGTTCTCTTTGGAGTTTTGGAGATATGACATTTTCCATTCAATTGCAATGTTGCTCTGCAAACCTATGGGCCCATCACAACAGACCATGGATAAAAAGGTAATTTCTTATGCTCGTGTTTGCATTGAGCTTGATTTAAGTAAACCCCTTTCAAATTCTATGGAAATTAGGCTTGCATCCATCTATTGGATCCAACAATTGGATTATGAAACCCTCTCGTTTTGATGTCGGATATGCCATGAATATGGGAATCTACAGAAGATGTGCTCCAAATCTTCTTTGGCAGGTCCTTCCAATCAATCAACATCCTAACAACCTCCCAAATAGGACAAAGGGAAGACTCTCATGGACGAAGATAAAGATGGCTATATGCCAACTAAAGCCAAGAATAAGGGGAGAGGTTTGAAAAGAACTCTAAAAGACAGACAAAGTGATGAAATGTTCAATAGATTTGATGCCTTAGATGATCTGGATAGATTTGATAAGGCTCTAGTTGGGATGCCTATTGGACATGATCCACAAAAGATTGAAGATTTGGTTGATGAAAGGGATAACAATCTTCCTAATGCTTTACAAAGTGATAACCCAGATGTTCAAATGGACACAGAAGTCCCCTTGATAACTTCTGATGAAGTGGAGATAAGTGGGTGCAAGGAGATGGTTGAAGTCCCAAGAGTTGTTGGTTTAGAAGTTAATCTTAAGAAGGGTCCTCAGGATGTTGTTAAAGGTAGAGGGAGCCCACTTGTATTAGGAGTTCAACAAAAACCTCTTAAGAAGGGAGCTCCTGAGAAGCCCGCCAAGGTGGGAAGAAGAAGGATCAAGAAAAAGTAAAACTAATTGGTGAGACATTGGTGGAGTTGGGCTTAGTCAAGACCATTGATTCCCACTTCTCTCCAACCCAAAAATGATTTCTCTTTCTTAGAATGATAGGGGTATTAATACCATAGCTTGACGAAAGGCTATTCAAGATCTAATTCGATTGCATTCTCCAGACATTGTTATTATTCAAGAGACAAAGATGTCTGTGGAAGGTATGCTGAGTTTGGCCCCAAAGATTTGGGCTAAAGGTCAATGTCAGTGCATTGGGGCTTTTGGGAATTCAGGTGGTGTGGTCAGTCTCTGGGATTCATGCAAGATTGCTCCTTTATGGTGGACCTCTAGTAGATGTTCAATATTGATGGTAACTACAAGCTTTGATTTTGGAGAAGTTAACCTCTTCACTAATGTTTATGCTTCGAAGGACATTTCAAGAAAGTCCTAGCTTTGGGTTCATATCGGGTTGGTAAGGTCCCTTGTCCCTTATCTCCCTTGGATTCTTGTTGGAGATTTTAATGTTGTTTTAAGTATGGATGAAAAGAGGGGAGGGATTACTCGGTTGGACCAATCCTCAAGGCTTTTGAAGCATAATATAGACTATTTGAACCTAGTGGATATTAAACCATTTAATGACACATTCACTTGGAATAACAAATAGTGGGGAGAGGAAGCTATCTTTGAAAGGCTTGACAAGTTCTTGGTCTCTAGATTTTGGGTTGGAGATAGTTGGACCATTAACTCAGAAATTCTGGATTGGAAAGGTTCAAATCACTGGCTGATCAAGTTCTCTACTATATTTCATAAGGCTTCCAAAAGTCCTCCCTTCAAATTTCAACTTATGTGGTTATGAGATCTCTCTTTACGTGAGTTGATTACTCAATGGTGGCCGAAGGAAAAGCCAACATTTGGTACTGGAATGTTCTCTTTCACCAAGAAAATTCAATTTGTCAAATATAAGTTAAAAAGATGAAATAGGTAGAGCTTTGGTAATGTCTTCTCGACCAAGGTGATTACTCAATCCCATTTGAATAATAACACTTGGCTACTCAATCCCATTTGAATAATAACACTTGGTTGTTCATGATTACACATTTCTTCTCTATGCTCGTTCCTTATGTTTGCTTGATAAAAATCATTTGCTAAAATGATATCTAAAGTAAAAGATTCAAAATTTGAAGCATAAATCTTTAGCGTGTCTTTGTTTAATTCCTCATCACAAATGCTATCACAAGTTTGCTCAACAAAAGCTACAACTAGGCAGGTCACCAATCCTTCCAATTGTGTGACATGATCTTCTACATCTCTAGAGGGATCAACTTCATCAACATATAAACAATTCTTGCAGCGTTAGAGGTATAGGCTTCAATCACAGAAGATGCTTGAAAATTTGTTTCATTTAAAATTGTTAAACTCTGATAATAAGATGTATGATATATTGGTTTTGATCCCTTTGTAACAAGATTCCTTTGTAAAGGCTTCTTTCTTGGATAAAAGTTCTGATTATGAAAGAGTAATTAAGAATATAGAACTTTCACAACACTTTTACTTATGCATTTCATTCCAGTCACGATCATATCATCCTCTATTTCAATAGCTTCATTTTGTGCATCTTTCAGATTTTGCACCTTTTTACATTTTAGTGAGAATTTAACTTCAGGATGTAATGCAACAATGAATACACATAACTGATTATTTTCAGTTGGTTGATACTCTTGAGGAATCTTTCCAAAACACTGATTGAATCTTTTAATGAAATCACTAATAGATTCATCTTCTTTCTTTTGTATTTGAAGTAATTTAATCAACAACTCATAGGTATCAACCACAAGTTTGAATCTTTCAAGAAACCTTACCTTTAAATTGTCCCAGTTGGTAATACATCCATACTCAAAATTCTGAAACCCTTATGCAGCTCTTCCGATGAGGATTTCAATAAACAATCACACAAATACATCTTCTTCTTGAACTCCAAGAATCCCACAAGCAACAATAAATGCTTTAATGTGATCAACAAGATCTTGTGTCTTATCTCCGACAAACTTTGGAAAATATTTTCTTGATATTTCAGGCAAGGCTGTGTATTAAGGTAAAGCCAAAGGTCCCATTTGAGTTCCCTATGGATGGGTTGCAATCAAAGCCATAATGTAAACTGGAATTCTTCTACCAGAGAGATCTTCTAATGAAACACAAAGTCACCAATCTCTGTCCTAGGGGAGGCACCTTCAAATTTCTAGGAAAATATAGCACCAACACTTTGATTTCTTTCCTCGACAGAGTTGCCAAAAATTTGTTGGTTAACAGATTTGTCACTTCAGTTTTGTACTCTCTTTCTCGTATCAATGACAATCTAACCAACAATTGAGTCACATGAAACGATATTTGCAAGTTCTCTATGCTTATTTTACAAGGGCAGCTACCTTTGAAAGATATGCAATGAATGAAAACATGGTATGCTTTTCACCAGAAAGAAGAAAAGGTGAACTAACACCTACTCATAACAATGAAAGTAGATGCGAAAGATTGGACTTAAAATGAAGTGAATATAGATAAATAACACAAAGTTTATCTATTCCACACCTACAAATGTTACTCAAGAAAAGAAATAATAGAAGACTCTTTTCAAAAGATGATTAAATCTGGATTCAAAGCTTCATAATTAAATACATATATAATTAATTATAGTAGAGTGACATTGAAGAGTAACTGCAAAGAAACACATTTAGTTGCAATTTAAAGAAAACATTAAAAAAAATTCCAAGATTTAAAAACATCTTCATTTCTTCATTGTCAGAACATGAGTTCACAGACTCATCTCTCTGTACAACAAGACTCCATCAAAAGATAAGACCCTTCCCCCCTTTTCCCTCTTTCTTTACTATTATCTAAAACCCCTTTTTATAACTAATACCCATTTGCAGTTTCAAAGTAACAGTTTCTAAGAAGGTCTTGAAAATGATTGTTTCAAAAATTACCCTAAGCAAAGCAAATCACTTCAAAAACATTTTAATTACTAAAACCATATCATAAATAATCCTAATTTTCTACTTCTTCATTAGGCATTGGATTCCTGCCTACAATTTGATTTTCAATCATCTTTGCCTTTGTCTCTTCTTCAATCAGAACCTAGAGATCTGCCTCAAATTCTGCTTCATTTTGTATGCATTCTCAAGCAAAATCGGTCAAATTGAAGATGACGTCCTCTTGCATAGACTCGCCATTAGGTTTTTTCACTGGAGCTTTCCCTTTGAGCACCAAGGTTTCTTCTCACAATTATTTCTTCTTGCAACTGTTGTTCGTGATTTTTGGCCTATTCCACAATTTTACCTAATAAGGAGATTGTCTTTTTAAATTATATAAAATTAGTTCGTATTTTCCATGCAATTTAGGTCAGGATCAACAACCAACAATTGGTTATCACAAGGCAAAACCATTATGATAAAGGAAATTCATTATCAATGATAGTGCGTGTTACTTCGGTCAGCTCAAAGGGTGGTGCATTGAATTTCATCTGCAAAGGTGACAATATCAAATGTTATGACTCATGCCACAACCTTTACGTTCCTTTAGCTGTTTAATCAACCATTAAAGATGGTACTTCACAAATCTTCATTTGATTCATTCCTTGGGAGTTGTGTAATGTATGACTACCGGTTGACCCGGGAGCTAACAAAGCATGCAATTTTTTTTGAAGGCTCCAATACCCCATTATCGACCTCTAAGGGAGTATCGGTCATTGGGAAGGATCAAGCATTGAGTAGTGCAAATTTTCTATTGTCGCCCGATCACTCGATAGATAATGACTTCTCCTTGGAATCGCAACATCAGGTCAAATTAGAACTCAGGGACTTTTGAGGTCTTACTTATAAAGACATGATTGATAAAGAAGACCGATAATAAAGCGAAAGTGGGTATTTTAAGTTTGAAAATGAAGGGGATGCTAATAGGACCTAACCCCACTTTCAACCATACATTGGAATACAAAATAGCCTAATGAGATGATTCACTTTGACTTCCTCTTATGAAAGAGAGTCAAGGAATATATTTAGGGTTTCTATTCCTTTGTTGCTATGAAATGGAAATGAGCTAAATGTGCAATAATGACAAACTAAGCTAGTAAGGTGAATGAAAATGACTATGTAAAGTACAATAATAGAGAGATACATAACTGAAACTAAGACACAAACTACAGGTCTAATAATGAAATTTTGATATGCACCTATCACTAAAATTTGAGCCTGACTAAGCTAGACCAGGGTGTTGGGTGCCTTGGTCCCTGTTATTGTGTTGAGCTGAAAGTCTGGAATCTGCAAATTGAGTTCCTTGGAGACTAAATTGCCAAAAACTCCACAAAAATGCAGAGGACCAAGATGTCAGGCGCCTTGGTCTTGGTCCCAATGATCTAGGGTCTTCCTCTGAATCTAGGTCTGTACTTGCAAACTCTAGCTTCTCAAAAGTTCACAACTCTGTTGGAATCTTGTACATGCACCTGCGATCTAAAAATTGGTGTATGGGTGGCTATATAGGGTTTTTCCTTAGTCAAACCCCTTGTTTTGGTGATTTCCACCTCCACAAATAGCCAATAAAGTATGGAAAAGTGTGTGTGCTCTATAATCTCATGTGTTTGTAAGATCCTAAATGAGCTAGAATGCAAATTAGAGTTCTACCCTATGTTTTGAGTAAAAACCCTAAATGAACATAATGTATATGTAAATGCTTCAAATCACAAATGCAATATGGATCTAAAAAAATAATGTAAATCTGAAAAAGAGTGATGTGAAACTCACATAGAAATATGAAAACAACATGAAACCATACCAAACCCTAAGGGAGAGGTACAAGCCAATCAACAATCGACGTTCTCCTTATTATTCTTCAATATCTCCTAAGCTTCGATTGATGGTT